>NC_081825.1:96112500-96412500 GCF_030867095.1 Alligator mississippiensis
CAGCAGCTGGGATTTCCCAGCCCTGGGCCAGCGCTGGGAACGGTACAGAAGTTTGATAAGTGACATACCACACAGAAGCATTGTGACGTCAGGATACTGTCACTACTTAAGACAACAGCAACAACTGAAATGTTTCAAACATCTTTAAAACACTTCAAAGGGCCAACCGTGCCAATAAACATGCATGTCCTTTGAAATGTTCCAGAAGTGGCCAAAGTGCTCCAAGATACTGTCTATTGGGATGAGGTATTCTTTTCAAGTTTTTCATTTATTACTTGGTCATGGAGACAAAAAACGCATAGGCCCTCCAGAATCCCACAGTGCTCCACTCTCTCTCCACAGGGGTGCGAGCAGAGTGGGTGGACAGTCTGACAGGCTTTCAGAGTAGCTAGGACCAGGACACAACCCAGCAGCTGGACAGTTGAGTAGGCAGTTTAGCACTGTCCAGCTGCTGGCTTCTGCTCCCTGGTCCCCAGGCACATTGGCTCTCTGGTGCCCTCTGCCACTGTCAGTACCAGTCTCTCCAGCCCCAAATCTCCTCTCTGTCTCTCTGTCTCTCTCTTGCTCTGGTGAGAGGTTTTGGGGCCAGAGAGTCAGAATCCAAGTGGTAGGGGGGATGTGCCACAGGGGCTGTACATATGTCCTGTAGCTGAAATGATACCTTTTTGAAACATTTCTAAGCCCATTATGCTGGGAAATATTTCTAAAATTACTTCTGTCCATAGCCTAACTATAATGCATTATCACAGCAAGCTACTATTCCCTATCTCATAGATTTCATAGACATTATAGGAAGATGTCACAAGCACCCCACTGCCTAATGGTGGAAATTAGGGCCAAGAAATAGACCGAGAAGAGTTTCACAGTGCTACAAAATCATGTGGTATCAGGCTTCCCACTGCAATTTGCATTACTTTCCAACATTCTGAGAGAGTTGAGGCTGAAAAAGAGGAGGATATAATAAAAGTGAATGAGAGATTTCTGATTATGCAGCTTTCAGAGAACAGTTTATTGGTGCTTCCTGTGTCTCCATTGTGACAGCTCAGGAGGGTTATTTCCTCTTTCAGAGCGGTTATGTTTGCACTGCAAATTGTATACACATTTATATAACGTGTGAGATAGCACAGGAAATATGACCTATTTGGAGGAGAGAAAGATGAAGTAGAAGAGCAGAGTTGAAAGAGCTGTGTTATAGGAAGAGAGTTTTTGCTGAGGTGCTGTTGCAAAGCTACCAAGTGCCAAGCTAAGTGCCAAGCTTGTTACATGATGCTTTTCTTCCTCAGCCCTGTGCAATATGGACATTCAATAATTACTGTAATATTGTAGTAGGCAACCATTAATCTTCTAGATCAAGGTGTATGTGTAACAGGTCTAGTCAGGTGCCTGATGAATCCACTTATACATAGTCCTGCAGCTATTACACCAAGACATTTGATGCATATACTTAGGCAAGAGTATGGAGGAGTGGGGGCTGCCTAAGACCTACCATCCCCACTTTAGACCATTGAGACAGAATCCAAAGGCCAGACCTAATCCAGATGTTCAGTGCCTTGATGGCTGTAGCTTCTGCCAGACAGCAACAGATAAGACCTGCTGCTGACTGCCTAACTCCTCAGTGAAGGCATGTTTCTCTCAGGGTAACGTCCCTCAGCCTTCTCCAACCAAGGAGTACCCAAAAGGTAGTGGGGGCTACCCTATATTCACCTTACTCTGGAGGTTGCAATGATGTGGTATTTTATAGGAGCTACACTGCCATGACTAGCCCCACCATGTTGCCAACAGGTCCTCCAGTCGAATGAAGTTTACAGTCATACCCAGCATTGTACTGTTGATATTATAAACCCTGTCCACCTTTTACAGAGTTTGTAGTCTATAAGCATTTATTCATGTGCTTGAGGAGTAGGGGGCGAGAGCACTTTAATTAGAGCGCCTTTGAGAGCCACTCTAATTAAAGCTCCCAGAGTGTCTTGTGTAATTAAAGCACACAGAGCATCAAATGAGCTTTAGATAAAGCACCCCCACTGCCATTTTCAGGCGCAGGGATGCTGATACGAGATGCTGGAGGCTAATACGAGATGCTGGAGGTAATTACCATACTTCAGCAAACTCAATTAATCAATTTGCATTTCTCCAGCAGACTTGATTAATTGAGTCTGCTCCAACACACTGTAATTACAGCACATCAGAGCAGTGTCACTGCTCATGTATAGGTGCCCTGTGTGCTTGCTGCCCCATTGTTAACAAGTGAGGTCCAACACCTGAAGACACAGCTTGTATTTAAAATAAATTTTAAAAAACCTATATTAAAAGGAAGTCCTTAGGCCTTTATTCAGGTGAGCAATTTCAGAACATGCTTAACTGGCAACACAAGAAAGCAATAGCCCCATTGAAGGTAATGGGACTGAATCACATATTAATCCCATATTTAAATGTTTTCTTAAATGAGAACTATAAGGGCATCTGTACATGAGCAGTGAGGCTACTCCAATGCACTGTAATTACAGTGCATCAGAGCAAACACAATTAATTGGGTCTGCTGGAGCTCTATAATCATTGGCGATGCATAGGGGGTGCACACGGGTGCACGTGCACCCCCTGAGATTGGCGGTGCACCCCCTAAAAGAAGCGCCACTGACTCTGCTAGGAGCACCTGTGGGTGGTTGCCGCTTGCCACCCTCCACCCCCACTCACCACCGACACCACCAGCAGCCTCTGCAGGTGGTCGCCAGTCGCCACTGGCTGCTGCCAATGCTGCCGGTGGCATCTTCAGGTGGTCGCTGACCGCTGGTCAGCGCTTGCCACCCTCTCCCCCCTCCCGACACTGCTGTGGCCACCTGCGAGAGGTCCCTGCTCGCTGCCGCCATGTCCCCGCCACTGGGGGCACACATTGTTCATGGTAGTAATTTTTGTGCTCCAGCAGCCTTCAGCATCTTGTGTATCACTGTCCCTGCACTTAAAAATGGTGCTTTTATCTAAAGCTTGTTTCAGGCCATTCTAATTAAAGCACTCCTGCCCCCCACTCCCAGAATATGTGTATAAATGCCCTATGGGGGTAAACAGACATTGCATTTCTCCACCTTTTGTTTAGGAATTCTATGGACTACCGGTCTGTTGTTCCGGTTTAAGTATCCATGAAATATGAAAGAGAAAATAAGCTAACACTTTCTTCCCTTCCTGGCCGCCCCCACCCTCACCCTCTGTGCTGTCTATAAGTTAATAGTAGTTGGTTCAAGTTATTTGCCAGTCATTCCAGTGACAAGCTTATCAGATTGTGTGCTGTCCCTGGCCCCTCATATATACACCTTATAATACAGTCTTTCCATTTCAGAGGTATTTGATAATTTACACCTGCAGGCTGAATCCAGCCTGCATGCAGGGCTTCTCGTGGGCCAGACATTTTGTGAGCAGTGGTGGCAATTAATCCAAAGCTGCAATATCAGCATGGCTCCCGGAGCCACAGTGTTAATGTGGCCTCCACTCATTCCCCCTTTTCTTCTTCTGTTGATATTAAGCTAAAAATGTTCATTTCCACAGGACCCCTGACTCACTAAACATGACAGGAGGGCTTGTATGAGTGAAGTTAGAAATATGCCAATTTTTTTCCAGGACTGGAATCTTATTTTCTCAGTTATGTCTCTGATTTCAGAGAAACTACTTCAGAGTAAGCGAGGTATGGTGTCAGTGGTAAAGATATTTTGCTATGGTTCCAACCACCTGAGTTCACGCCTTGCTGTAGATTTGTGCCAAAAGTGGCTACCAGTCAAACCAGCTGCACCTAGTCATTCAGGCAACTAGATATGATGATTGCCATGACTCCCTTGAGTGCTCTTGGACACAGAAACTGGTAGGCATTACTCACACTAGCCCACTGGGCTACTAGGTTTGGACAATTTTGATTTTAACTTTTGATACATGAGCAAGATACTGTTCAATTTAAGTAAGAGTAGAGCAATTTCACCTGCAGGCCAGATTTTTTTTTAATTAGGTAGTTGATTAAATATGCAAATAGGCATCTCATAGAGTCTTAAAGTATCTGGATGCTTAACTTAGAGATGTACCTATGCACTTCAGAAAATCTCACTAGCTGCCTATTTGCATCTTTAGGTATCTAAATACTTTTAAAAGTCTGGTCCTAAATGCTGATTTCTAGATTTAACTCACAATAAGGTTTGGTTTTGAATTTAGGACATACTTAATATGGATTTTTTAGAAAAAAAATTGAGATTTTTTTAATTAATTGATACAGAGAGGGTTTTAGATGGGTGGATCAAGTGAGAAATGCCACAATCTAAGAATGAATCAAGAAGCATTTAAGCAATATTATTTTAGGACATAACATTTATTTTCAGCTACTTAATGTATAGCTGGAAAACTATATTACTTATATTACAATTTCGACTTACTTTTGGGTTTTTGTATGATAGCTAGGATAAGAGAGGATGCGACTTCAAAAGAGTTTTACTTGCCCAGGAAGCGGTCACTGTTTGAGAAAATTTGATCCTTACAGAATCAGTTTATGGACATCAGAGGTGAGAAAAAGCAGAGCTAAAAGAAATAAAGGAAAATTATTAAGTTAAAATGTATGTGTTGTTTTATAATCAGATTTTCTTTACTTGGGCTAGACAGCTCCAAACTTACCAGAAATGGAAAGGATTGAAAGATCTAGTTCACTCTTTTCCACTTACATTGTTACTTTATTTTGTTCATTTCATTTAGTCTCAGCCATGGATATACAAGACTCAATTTTATTTCTGCTTTTTCATAAGTTTCTAGCTGGTTTCACTTTTTGTTATATCTTAAAGGAATTATTGCTTCCTTTTGGCAGGTAAAACATGATTAAAAACAAACAAATCATGGACATTTGTTGACCTGACTGTGACCTTCCAATGTAGAGCTCTTTGTAAAATACACAATAGTGAAGGCTGCTATCAGGAAGAATTATTTCTATCCTTCTCTTTTAGCAGCTTCATCCCCTAAGTATTGGGTTGTTGGTTGTAGCTGTGTTGGTCTAAGGTCATAGGCAGACAAGGATTTTTGGGTAGATGTGCTATCTTTTATTAGACCAACTAAATAGTTGGAAAAATTGTTCTTTGCAAGCTTTTGGGCTCAAACACCCTTCTTCAGGCATAGAGGCACCGTTCAGGCACCCTTCTTCAGGCAACAACCTCTTGTTGTTTTGTGTTCTCTCTTGGGTAAAATAGACACCAATATGCAAAATGCAGGTCTGTGAAAATGCAAACGTGTGGCATTGAGACTCAGAGGCTGTGGGAGACAATAGGTGTGAGACAGTTGTGGGGAAAAAGGAGAAATGTTGAGCTGGTCGTAGAATGTAGCTGGTAAAATGCAAACAGTTTATTGGGGGTTATCAGATGGCAGGTAAGTTATAATGTGCCATTAATCCAATATCTATATTTTGTCCATGATTTTTTGTATCCAGTAGATTTATGAAGTGAAGTTCATAGGCTTGTCTATGAAGGTGCTTTGTAAATTCTCTTTGAGGATTAGAACTGAGAGATTGGAGAGAGAGTGGTTGTCTTGTGAGAGGTGCGCATTCACAGGTAATGGTGTGTTTTTGCCTTTGATGAATTTTTGGTGTTCGTTCATTCTGGTACACAGTTGTTGATACTCAAAAACTGCACCTTCAAACCCATGCTATACCAAAGATATATAGATGACATGTTCAGCATGTGGACCAAAAACCTGCAGTCTCTGATTGATTTCCGTCACAAATTCAATAACCATCGCCCTTCCATAAGACTATTTCTTGAGTACAACATTTCCAGCAACAACATTTCCATTTTAGACACTGTGATCAATATCCAGAATGGCAAAAAACCAAACCACCATATACAAGAAACCCACAGACCAACATACATATCTGCACAGAACCAGCAATCACCCTAAACACACCAAGAAAGCTGTAATATACAGCCAAGCCCTCCGATACCACTGAATTTGCACTGAGGAGAATACTCACGGTCGTCACCTCATTAGTCTCAAAAGTCTGCAGCTTGAGGTGCAGTTCCCCCCAAACCCCTGCACCTATATCCTTGAAACTTGGCAAGCTTTGTGGCCTCAGCAAGAGCTACCAGCCCTGCAGTTTTGACCCCCCCGTGTTGTAACACATAGATGTGACAGGAGCTTTGCTTTCAAGCATTTGGGGTACAGTTCCCCCCAAATCCCTGCACTGATCTTCTTAAAACTTGGCAGGCTTTGTGGCCTCAGTAAAAGCTACCACCCCTGCAATTTTCACCCCCCTGTGGTGTGACACACAGCTGTGACATGGGTTTGGCTTTCAAGAATTTGGGGTACAGTTTCCCCCAAAGCTCCTGCACCAATATTCTTGAAACTTGGCAGATTTCATGTGCTCAGCAGAGGCTACCATCCCTGTAAGTTTCATCCAAATCAGACAAGAAACAAAGTTATAGATATTTCATTGATTCCCCATTATACCCTATGGCCGGATCTCCAAGGCGGCTCCAAAGTTTCGGAGCCGCTTCGGCCTGATCAAGGCGGAAACCCAGTCCAGAGCTATGGATCAGATCGCAGCCATCTGAAGCAGCCAGATCCAAAGCCGGATCATATCGCTGCCGACTCACACAGGCCTACTAACTGCCCTGATGTAAAATATGTAGGAGAAACCAAACAACAACTGCGCACCAGAATGAACTCACACCAGAAATCTATCAAAGACAAAAATACCCAAGTACCTGTGGGTGCACACTTCTCACAAGACAACCACTCTCTCTCCAATCTCTCAGTTCTAGTCCTCAGAGGGATTCTACAAAACACAGTTTGTAGATGGGCCTACAAACTTCACTTCATAAATCTGCTGGATACAAAAAAATCATGGACTAAATATAGACATTGGATTTATGACACATTATAATCTGCCTACCATTTGATAACCTCAGGTAACCTGTCTGCATTTTACCAGCTACATTCTATCACCAGTTCAACATTCCCCCCTCCACACACACCTACCTGCCTCACACCTGTTGTCTCCCCTTCTTTTTGATCCTCATTGCCACACATTTGTATTTTCACAGACTTGCACTTTGCATATTGGCTTCTATTCTACCCAGGAGAGCACATAAAACATCAACAGATTCTTTCTTTGCCTGAAGAAGGGCGCTTGTGCCCCAAAACTTGCAAAGAACAATTTTTCCAACTATTTAGCTGGTCTAATAAAAGATACCACATCTCCCCAAACAACCTTGTCTGCCTATCCCCTGAGTACTGCATTTGTAAAATTACTCGGTAAATACATGTCAGTGACCCAGGCAAATGTACAATACCCAAGAAACAATACCTGCTCAAATTTGTGTTCTCTTCCACATGAGTAAATTGACAGGGTTTCCATTTTTTAATAATACCTTCTGAGTTAACATGTTCTCCTATATGTCTTTTAACCATCCTAATTCTATTTCCCCTCTCTTAGCATCATCTCTCTTATTCTGAGGTCCACTCTCCTTTTGATTGCAAGTTTTTTAGTTGAAAATAACTTTATTCATTCTCATTCTGTGGCCAAGTATGGCAGGATCTTGTTCCAATACCAGGCACTGCAGTACATCCGTTTGTCTGCTCTCAGCTTCTTGCATCAAGATATACGTGTCTGTAGTTTGGGAGAGTACTCTTATCTGGAAGTCAGGCTCTCAATTCTAACTAACTTCAATAAAAGCAGAATAAGGGCCTTTCTTAGTTACAATAATTGCAATATCTTTATGAACCATTTTTGCTACAAAAAGTTATCTTAAGCTGCTTGCACAAGACATGTACATATAGGGCGTATCTACACAAGAGTTTTACTGTGGAGATGCCCGATTAGCTCCACAGTAAAATCTCAACATCTACATGTGCAGCCCTATTAGGCCATAGGAAATGAATTCACTCTGCCACAGGTTAGTACTCAGACATACAAGTACTATCCTGTGGCAGCGTTCTTTAGTCACAACAACGCACATGTAGATGGTGATTGGGGCACTAGGGTGCTTTAATGTGGGGGCTGCCTGATAGCTACCATTTCACAAATGAAGTGCCAATGCAGCCCTGGACAGGGGTGAAAACTATCACCCACATATTACATATTTTTACATATCACATACTACATATTATTACACATCTCACATATTATGCCTCTCTGAATGAGTTAGTCTGTAAGATGCCACCCTTCTCTGCCTTCTGCCTAACCCCAGACTAACACAGCTAGCTACCTCTTTCCCCATAATACAGATCAGGAAACTGGCCCAACTCCCTTTTAAAATGGACTTCTTCTATTTCAATCTCACTCTGTCATTGTCATTGGCTGTTAAGGTTGGAGATGTGAAAGATTTGTAAACTAAAGTTCTTCACAATAGAATTGTGAGAATTAGCAGAAACTGATATTCAAATTTTGCACTGCTTGTCTGAGAGTTTTCAATGAAAGTATCTGCTTTGCTTAGGTGATCTTTTGGGGTTTGTATAAAACTCATTTGCAAAAATGTTTTTCTGTGCTGTCTAGAGGCTAAATAGAACATATCATCAGTGACTTGAATGTGGGTGTGAATTGTACTCTGTCCAAGTTTGCAGATGATACTAAATTGTGGGGTGAAGTGCATACTCTGGAGGGTAGGGAACGATTGCAGGCAGACCTGGACAGGTTACAAAAGTGGGCAGTACACAATAGGATGCGGTACAACAAGGACAAGTGCAGAGTGCTGCATCTAGGGTGCAAAAATATCCAGCACATCTACTGGCTGGGAAGTGACCCTCTCAGCAGCACAGAAACAGAAAGGGATCTTGGAGTCATAGTGGACTCCAAAATGAACATGAGTCGTCCGTGTGATGAAATCATCAGCAAAGCTAACCGCACTTTATCATGCAACAGCAGATGCATAACAAATAGATCCAAGGAGATGATACTTCCCTTCTATGCAGCATTGGTCAGACCGCAGTTGGAGTATTGCATCCAGTTTTGGGTGCTGTACTTCAAGAAGGATGTTGATAGACTTGAGAGGGTCCAGAGAAGGGCCACTCGTATGGTTAGAGGCTTACAGGACAAGCCCTATGAGGAGAGACTGAGGGACCTGGACCTCTTCAGCCTCCACAAGAGGAACCTGAGAGGTGATCTTGTGGCCACCTACAAATTCTTTAGGGGGGTGCAGCAAAGGATCAGAGATGCTCTGTTCACCAGGTGTAACAAGGAACAATGGTCACAACTGACAGAGAGCAGATTTGGGCTCGATATCAGGAAGAAATTCTTCACAGTAAGGGTGGCCAAAACTTGGAATGGGTTTCCAAGGGAGGTGGTGCTCTCCCCTACCTTGGGGGGTCTTTAAGAGAAGGCTGGATTGGCATCTGGCTGGGTCATCTGACCCCAGCACTCTTTCCTGCCTAGGCAGGGGGTTGGATTCGATCTGTTGAGGTCCCTTCTGACCCTAGCATCTGTGAATCTATGTCATTTTTTGTGCTAACCTAACTACCAGATTTCCTGACAGCACTGACACTGTCATTAGAGTTGTTTGCACCAGATAAACTCAACCAGTATCCTACTCCCATAATGATGGCTTTAATCTCATGTAGATTTCAGTACTGGTACCCTTGGGAGATCACAGATCAATGCATTTATGATCAGACAAAAATGCTGTTTATTCCAGGGCTGTCCAACTGGTTATATCCAATCCATGAGTGGTTAATGTGTAGCCTGTAGGCTCCCCCCTACCTGCCACTCCCTACATTGTTTCTGCTACTTCAGATGCTGTGGTCTCTGGGGTAGAGCAGTATGACAGGGAAGGCCTCATGTGTCTTCTATCATATGATCTCAACAGTGGCAGCAGGGGGTAGGGGGGCTCATGCTGCCCACCTAGTGGCAATGATAGAAGTTTTTTACTGCCCACACAGCAGCAAAGTGGGGAATTTATATTGCCCATGTAGTCCAAGGAAGCCTGCACTTTGTGGCCTACATGGTCTACAGCCCAGGGCCCTGCAGCCAATATAGGGTGCAGTCCCCAACCACTCAGAAGTTGGACAGCCCTGGCTTAAGTGAACCTTCAAAAGTAAATATAGTTTAAAGCAGGGCTGGCCAACCTTCGGCACAAGTGATACAAGTGGCACTGGCAGCCTTTATGTGTGGCAGACCACAGATTAGGGAGGAGACAGGCGGCACAATGGCATAGACAGGGAGCACGGGGCAGGGAACAGAAAGCAAAGTGGACAATTGGTTAGGCAGCACATGGCAGGAAGCAGAAAGAAGAGCAGCAGATGAGGCAGGGAAAAGAGATCAGAATAGCACTCTGGGGAGGGTATGGGGTTAATTTGTGGCACACCTGCCAGAAAGTATTCCTCCCCCTGTTTAAAACAAAGGTGCTCAACATCTAGCCCATGGGCCAGATCCACCTGTGGAGTCATGTCATCCAGCTCACAGGGCTTTCCAGAGGTCTGAAAATTTGGTGCAGGGGACCGGTGGCAGCACTCATTGCAGATACCCAGCTGACAAATTTCAGGACATAGGGGGAGGCCTGCTGGCAAATAGGGTACACGGCCCAGTCCAGGTGACAAGGGGCCAGGGAGGCACAAGGCTGGATCCAGACAGTGCAGAGGTCAGTCAAAGTGTTATGAAGCTGGATATGGAGGCATGGGATAGATCCAGACACACACAGGTAGCTCAATCAGGGGGGTGCAAGGCAGGATCTGGATGGTACAAGGCCTAATCCAGGCAGTGAAAAGCAGGATGCAGGGGAGGAGGCCTGATTCAGATAGTATGAGGTTTGATCTAAGTGTATGGGGCCTAATTCAAGTGGTGCAAAGCTAGATCTAGAAGTGCAGGGCCCAATCCAGGGAGCATGAGATGATACCTGGTGGTGCTCAGTGATCCAGATTCCAGTGGGATTCTGGAGGACCTATGTGAGACCAGATCAGGGCATGTGGGGCCCAGCCCTATGGACTAACTCCAAGCCACTCATCTGGTCCAAAGGAACAAAAGGTTGAGCACCACTCATTTAAATAATAGTGTTAGCACAGCATAGACATAGTTTGTCTGTTTTCCTACCTTAGGGTTTTGCATGATATCAAAGAACATAGGCAGGCTTTTAGCAAGGAAAATTTTAAAACCCATACACCACACTTCAGAAAGGAATCGTACTAACATATTGAGCTACACTTGATTATAAATAATCAAGAGTCTGGGTTACAACATGATTAAATAAAGTAGCATAGGATCTAATCACAATCTTGAAGCCAAATGAACACCTTGACCATTCAAGACTTCGGACCAGTTGCAGGGACATGATTAGGCTAATTTACAAATGTTCATACTGTTGTACATGAGTCAGGCAATTAGTTGTGTTATATGTCCTTTGGATCCACAACTTCTTCTTGCGTATGACTTCAAAAAGTCGACTCCTCCAACCACTAAGAGTAGATTCATCAATATTACTACAATCTTTTAGATGGTTTGCTCCCTCTGGTGGACCATATAGAGGGCAGTCAGTTAGCTTATGTTGGGCTGCAGCCAGGATTGTAGCTATGCACTGGCTGCAGCCAGGATTGTAGCTATTTCCACAAAGATACATAGGCAATATTTCTATCACCATTTTGTCACTTGGTGTGAACATTTTCACACCAGTCCCAGAATACTTTTGCAGCTCCTTGAAGTATTACAGATTTGTAAAAGTCTGAACATCTTTGAGAGTTTTCATTATACATTCACTGAATACTTCCGACTGTACTGAGAAGTAAGGAAGGCCTTTAACTTCCATGTGCTTTATTGTATGTTTAAAAAGTGTATGCAAAAGCCTTGTTTTAAAAATATAGAGGCAGCTGAGTGCATTGGTTATCCAATACCAGTGGTGTCCAAGAGAACACAATCTTCCAAAGCAGCAGTTCTCAACCTTTCGCATCTGACGTCCCACCAACCATTTTGTCAAAAAACCTTGGTCCCACCATGATAAAAACAAAACCCCCCAAAATTGCAGTGTTTGAGATATCTGTTGATTCATCTATTTGAAGTGGAAACAACTGAATTTTTCAATCAGGCAATGAGTTGAAGTCCCACCTACACTGATTGAGAAACTGTTCCAAAGGACATGGTCATTTAGTGAATTTTTTTAATAGGAAGAGTGGTCCTTTCTCCCCCTCACGTTGTGCGGAGGCTTTTTCTTGTATAACTATACAAACATGTCTGCCACAGATTCAGCTGTCTGAACTCAGTTTGGCTAACACAGTAAGTTTGCTGTGAACTAAAACTGTGGAATTGTTCTTTACATTTAAAATTTTATTAACCTCTATAAGTCTATAGCAGAGACTACCTTTTTTCCTGCAGCCATTGTCTGTATTCTGAACCTCTCACTTTCCAGATCAACAGGTAGGGCAGACTACCAAATTATCTTTTATGGAATAATGGGCTACTGTGTGTGCATACGAGTACATCTGGGCTCTGCAAACCAATGCTGTTAGCAATTAAATAGCCTTTCCTTTCATTCAGATAATAAAAAATAGTACTTTTATAGCAGCAAGACCTGAGTTATACCTTAGCTCTCATGGCACCGTTCCAAGTGACTACAACATGCAACATGGTGACAATGATCATTTCCTAGCGGACCATTGATTTATTACAATGCCAATCCAAATCCCATTAGAAAATTGATCCTCAAGTGAGCACCATACCTGAAGCCATAATTCAAGTAGAGGTAGCTCAAAGTTGTTCTTTCATACTACAAAGTGACACTACCTTTAATTCAAAGTTGTGCTATTGTGGGTTTTGGTTGAAGCTGTGTTGATCTAAGAACATAGGCAGACAAGGTTCTTTGGGTAAATCTGATATTTATTAGACCAACTAAAATAGGAAAATTCTTCTTGCAAGCTTTCAGGTACAAACACCCTTCTTCAGGCTGAGGAAGTATCTGCAGTTGTTTCATGCTTTTCCTGGATGTGATAAAATAGAAGCCAGAGGCCAGTATGCAAGAATGCCAGCCAGTGAAGGTGCAAATTGTGACAGACAATGGGTGAGAAAGGGGGGCAGGGAATGTAGACCTGGTGATAAGATGCAGCTGGTAAATTAGAGTGAGGTTACCTGGGGTATCAGATGTTAGGCAAGTTATAATGTGCCATAAGTCCAATGTCTATATTTATTCCATTATTTTTTGTATTCAGCAGGTTGATGAAGTGAAGCTTTGTTGATTCTGCTGACAAGCTTTGGCTATCTACTAAACACAGGCTTGAGTTGACAGTCGTTTCCAATTCAGTTGTTGCTAGTATATTTGTGGCCCGTTTTTCTTCTTTGTCATAGACAAGTTGTTTGGTTAGGTAGACTAGTTTCTGAACCAAGTTTTAGCAATTCTTAACAGTAATAAAGGTTAACACTAGTCATTGTTAGAATTGCATCAAGCCGTAACTATGTGAAACTGGTTTCAAACAAGCCACAGTGTGAGCAGTTCCTCTCTCTAATAGCACATGACCTGCTGTTTGATTGAGAGTTTTGTCATTCCTATGGGTTGTTATGTACATTCCTCCATGGTGTGATCATTTGATTTAATGCCATTAAGATCACTGTGTGTCTTGTGAATCACTTCAGTGGACATCGATTGCATCAGAACCCGAAAGTGTCCATGTGCTTCTGATCTTGAGGATGATAACAGACTTGGGGGGGGGAGAATTAACCTATTGAGCACCTCATTGCTGTGCCACAAAACAGGTAAAATGAGAGATAAAAGCCTTAGATCGTATGGTAGCATCATTCTTTTTAGTTCTTTCTGTGTCACAACAGGATGTTTATATTTCTTCACTGAGTAGCTAATGTTCGTGGTTCTTTGCTTTTAGTTTCAGATAGGCTTTTAGACCAGTGAGTCTTAACCTTGAAGACTTGAGGCACCCCTCAGAAAGTACCAGCTCTTAGTTTTCACTCTTTTTTACTACAGAAACATAATAGAGCAATTCTTCTGTTGCAAAAACTCAGAAAGACCACAACAGGTCAGAACATTTTTAACATTATGAATTCCTATTTGATTATTATGAATTCCTCTGGGATTATCTTGTGAATCATGTTTATATGATTAAAAGTGCTACCATTGTGTGACAGAGGGCAAGCTCAAGGCTGGGTCTCATGCCAGTCCGCCCACCTGTCTCTATGGAGCAGTCCGCCCTGTCTCACCTGCCATGACTTGGCTGTTCCCATAAATGGGTGGTAAGTGGGAGAGACTGCCCATTATATGCCTCAATGCCAGGGGGCACCATCTATAGCTCTGAACCTCCCCTACAGCACAGCCCCTGCCTCGCAGATGGCATCCACAAGATACTCGCACTCCATACCATAACTGGTGCTCCAGGGTCTCACAGGGACTCACTCCCCCTCTTGAGCAGCAGGTCATTATGCGCACTACAGGTCTTACTTTTGACCCACACTCGGCCACTTAGCAGTGGAGGACTTACTGGGGTCAGGACTCGCCCCTCACTCTGGCTGAGACTCCTTTTCTCAGCCTCTGGCCCAAACTACTTGTTCAGCCTCTCTGTAGCTGAAACTGTTCTCTTGGCCTCTCTCTCTGGCCCACCTGGGATTCCTACTATGTCCTCTCTAGGACTTCTGCACCACACCCCTCCCTGAGGCCCCTCTCATCAGTCTCACAACTGAATCCTTCTCCCAGAGGTTGGCCCACATGCTGCCCTTCAGGCCGACCCTCAGTTCTACTCAACCCCCTTCTAGGCCCTCACTACCACCCGCTCTCTGGGGTTACTCATCTATCCCCTCCTTTGGGACTCCAGGGTTTCTCCCCCCTGTGGAGGCTCAGCTGGCTATAGTCATGCCTGGTACCTCCTATGTCTTACACCCTCTTTGGGCTCAGATGGCCATAGTCATGCCTGGACCCTTGTACTCACAGTATGGTGGAAGTTAGGGGCTAAGGCACCCCAACCCACCTTTCACTATGGTGGTAACTGGCCTGGTATTTCCTGGGGACTCCTACACCACCAGGAGCCCCATCAAGCCACCCATCCCCAGCAGGGTGCAGTTTCAGGTCATGCCCTGGACCAGGAGCTTCCAAACCACCCCCATAAGCTCCTGACCTTACCTCCAAGACAACCACTCTCTCTCCAATCTCTCAGTTCTAATCCTCAAAGGAAATTTACAAAACACCTTTTGTAGACAAGCCTATGAACTTCACTTCATAAATCTACTGGATACAAAGAATCATGGACTAAATATAGGGTTGCTAGTTGTAGGCATGTTCGTCTAAGGACATAGGCAGACAAGGTTCTTTGGGCAGATGTGATATCTTTTATTAGACCCATTAAATAGTTGGAAAAATTGTACTTGCAAGCTTTTGGGCTCAAACACAGACTCTCCCTATGCCTGAAGATGGGTGTTTGTGCCCAAAAGCTTGCGAAGAACAATTTTTCCAACTGTGTAGTTGGTCTAATGAAATATACCATATCTACCCAAAGAACCTTGTGTGGACTAAATATAGACATTGGATTTACAGTACATTATAATCTGTCTGCCATCTGATAACCCCAGGTAACCCCTCTACATTTTACCAGCTACATTCTATCATCAGGTCCTCCCTCCTACCCCCCTCAACAACCTGTCTCACACATATTGTCTCCCATAGTCTTTGATCCTCACTTCCATGCATTTGTATTTTCACAGACCTGCATTTTACATATTGACATATTGGCATATTTTGTATATATGCATATTGCATATTCCATCCAAGAAGCCATAAAATAACAGCAGACTCTCCCTATGCCTGGAGAAGGGTGTTTGTGCCCAAAAGCTTGCAAAGAACATTTTTTCCAACTATTTAGCTGGTCTAATAAAAGATACCACATTTACCCAAAGAACCTTGTCTTTCTATTGAGAGTTTTCAAATGAAAATATCTGGACTTTTTCCGCTGAAATTTTGTACTTGCTGTCTAAAGTAGCCATGCTTTTGTGATATCCATTAGGTCTGTTGTAGGAAAAGCAAAGGGGCAGGAATATATACAGCAAGGTGAGAAAACTTCTTGTTTTTATTCGGTTATTTTTCTGACCATGTCTACACTGAAGAGGGTCCATATTAGCAACTGACAAGTTGTCTTATTTTGAACTTTGGCCTCTACCACCTGACAGGCCAACAACTCAGGTCAAAAGCACCTCCAAGAGCTTTTTTGTGTGGGTGAGACTCAAGTTAACTTTGCAATGAAGAGAGGCTCTATGAATGACAGAACTGTATGCTGTATGAATAAGCAGTTTTATTGAATCTAAGGATGTTTATAATGGGTATAAAATGTATTATTTGAAACAATGAAGACAGATAACAGTTCTACTACATGACCCTGATATTCAACACACATATTTTCTGTTTAATAAGGTATTATTCTTATGTTCCCATTTGCTATTTGCTGATTTATTGTTATAGCTATCTGGTGTATATAGGTTGCATTTATTAGGACTTGATTTTTGTGTACTGAACCTTTACTTAAAGAATATAATTTCCTCTTGTCCCACTTCACTCCCCACAAGATACAAAGACAGCTTCTCTCTTATATTCAAATGCAGTCTCCTATAAAGGGGTCACACATCACACACTTTCTCTTGGACTTCAAGATTTTAATGTCTGGATCCCCAATTGAGTTAAGTGCTCTAATACGTACATTTGTATTTCTGACAATATCAGTGTGACAACCCCCTGTAGTCTCAGTAGGATAATAATGTTTCTGAATAAGAAATGATGCCATTCAGTCAGCCTAACTAGGTGATTATAGCATTCTTTTATGACCTTAAAATCTATGAAACTATGAAATAGGCTGGCAGACAGGATCTGAATACATACAATTAGATTCAGCTGGACCACATACACAAAAAATAAACAAGTAAGCTTTACTTTTCCCACTATAAACCTCTGAAAAGATGTTTTTCACTTCATAAGATACATTGCTAGTGTCATTGGGTATACCAAGGTTTATGAGGTTATAAAATATAACTGGCTGCTGTTCTAATTATCTTCTGTGACTGCTGCTGCTTGAGATCCCAAATTCTTTGTGCAGCTTATTTTCACTCTGAGAATATCACTGAAGTTTTGTTTTCTAGATTTATAGTAGGAGCTGACAAGAATAAAGCTGAAGAAGAAGACTGACATATTTGGTTAACCCTGTTATTTAGATAAAAGGCAGGGAACAAGTTGGAAGGCTTGGAGGGGGTTAAACCATCACCTCATGAGAACAAAGGCACTCAGTCTTACAATACCAAAAATAATTCTTTCTATCTCTTAATTAGCATGAATAATTTTTAAAATATTGTTAGTCTGATCCAGTTGCCACTTGGCATAAATGATATGTAATGGAGAAGTATGTGCATCCTTTTAGTGATTTTACCAACAGTATACATGAACATCCAGTCTAAGGACCAGATCCTACTGTACCTAAATGAAATCCTATTCCACCTTGTTTGCATCTGTGAAAAACTAATGCAGAAGTTGGGTGGGTACTCCTCTTCCTAACAGTTTTTCATGGCTTTGCCTTAGAGGACAGCACTCTTCAAAACTAGACACATAATCAGTTTTTCAGTGACTTGAACAAGATGGAATAGGATCATACTTAGGGCATAGAGAGGTAATAAGCTGTTATCTACAAAAGCTCAGACCTCTATGAATGAGTAGAGATTACTCTACCCTGCCCCACCTTTTGCTCAGGGGATAGATAGAAGTAACAATAGTATCACTGTTGAAAGATAGGTGACTAAACTGTTGCTGTGCAGCTGTTCCATCTACACAATTCTGTAGTGATACAAGAATAAGAGAACTGCTACAAATTTAACTCTGTTTCATTTAGGATCAAAGTTAGTGCAATTTAGCTAACTTGTATCACTACAAGATCATGCAGATGTAACAGTTATATCAGTGATTCTCAGCCAGGATGCCAAAGCAAAAAGGGGTGCTGCCAGATCATAGAATCATAGAAATCATAGAAAATTAGGGGTGGAAGGGACCTTAGGAGGTCATCTCATCCAACTCTTGCTCAAAACAGGACCGCCCCCAACTAGATCATCCCACCCAAACTAGATCATTCCAGCCAAGCTAGATCCTTTATCAGATCATTTGAAGGGTGCCCTGAAGTGTGAGGAAATAAGCAGATAAACTAAGCAAATAAACACAGGCTCAGACTTGTCGCTGTCTGGATGATTCCCCACCCCCACTGTCTGGTTCCTCTGCAAGGAGGTAAGCACTGTAATATACAAAGTCATTTTTGAAATTGGGTGCCACTTAATTCACAGAAGTTATGGACAGATGCCCAGAGTCCAGTAAGGGAGGTGTCAAGTCCAAAAATGTTGAAAACCACTGAGTTAGATTGTAATCTTTGATGCAGGTTCCCAAGGAGCAGCTCTTCCTCCCTCTTTAACATGATTTGAATGGTACCCTTGCTGTCCATGGTATCCTTACCCTGAGGCACTTACTAGGTGGCATAGGATCTTGCCCCATATTTTCAAAGGTGATTTCTAATTTGGCTGATTCAGCATTACCTACTCTGAAGGTACCTGAGCACATGGATAACTTTGATCCCACTGCCTTATGTAAGGCTTTCTCTGTCCCTCTAAAAATGGCATTGTGTACATTTAAAATTAAGGAATCAAAAAATCAGAGAACATTTTTGAAAATGCAGGCTTAGTTTTATTATCATAATGCAGGGATTCTCAACCCCTGGTGTGGGAAGCCACAGCCTCTGGTGGTGGCATTAAGTGTTCCCCTGCTGCCAAATTTTCAGACCTGTGGGTTAGATAATTTGGTGCTGTGTGCTAGTGCATGCCCAGATCCAGGCATGTATAGTGGATGGCTGGATCCAGGCACATGGGGTCAGGCTGGCACCTGGATGGATTGGGACCAAACCTGTGTTGGATTTGGCTGTAGCCTTGAACCCAGGGCGCTGGCCGGCCTGCCCATCCTGGTCTGCTATCTCCCAGCAGAACACTAGAGCAGACCCAGGTGGCTGGAGCTCTCCATCTGGGCCTAGCCCAGGTGTGGGCAATTATTTTGGCTGGAGGGCCGCTTAATGAGTTGTGGTGAACTATCAAGGACCACAAGAGTAGCCCCACCCCTTCACAGGTGCCCTGCCCCCTGGTCACCATCTTGGGGGCTGGAAGTCCCACCCCTAACCCCTGACCTTTGCC
The DNA here is from genome assembly GCF_030867095.1 of Alligator mississippiensis. Classification (NCBI taxonomy): domain Eukaryota; kingdom Metazoa; phylum Chordata; order Crocodylia; family Alligatoridae; genus Alligator; species Alligator mississippiensis. The sequence continues at coordinate 96,131,612 of NC_081825.1, forward strand.
ATTGAAAGTCCATTCCCTTGCCCCTGGAAGTACTCCTTTTCTGGGGGGAAGGGGGTTGCCATTTTGGGACCAGAAAAAAAATCATATACTAAAAGTCAAACATCTACTATAACATATTTTAATTTTATTTCAAAAAATATTTTGTCCTGATTTCTTTGTGTTTGCATAGTATATATAGAGATGATTGCATAGTAGCTCAAAAATAAAGTCTTACTCTTGTATATTGTGTGTGGAGTGTGGTTGGTGGTATGTGGGGGATTTGTGGGGACTGTGGCTGTGTGGGGGGGTGTAGGGCGTGTTGTGGGGTGTCTGTATATGTGGGAGTGTTATGGGGCCAGGGTATGGGGCTTGTGGGGTGTGAGGGAGTGTGGGAGGTGTGGGGACCCCCTGATACACTCCCCCTGGGGACAGACCCCAGGCTCCATGCTCCCCCCAACCCACACTTCCACCTGGCTGCAGTCCTCCCCCCCACCCACCTGCTGCCACTTCCCTACCTGGTGCCCAGAGCAAGTGCTTTAGCGGTGACAGGGGGAGGAGCTGCTGGAGGCTGGGGAAGTTGAGCAGGTCCCCCAGTGGCTGCAGCATTGGCAGCAGTGGCCCTGCCCAAAAGCTGTGCATGCTGACTGGGCCAGGGCCCTCCTGTACACGAGGGTGGGAGTGAGTTGGGCAGGGTACAATTTGTGGGTGCCCATGGGCTGGATGAAATTGCGTGGTGGCCAGATCCAGCCCTGGATTTTGCCTGGTGGACCAGATCCAGCCCTATTTTGCCTGCCCCTTGCCTAGCCACACAGCCACTCCCTGCCATTGGAGTGGCCAGCCTATGTCAGCTGACCCTTTTCTGTATGTCTGGGCAACAAGGTTTAACCCTAGGCTGCTGCACCCTTGGCTCATGCTGACTCTCTGGATACCTGACTTGGCTTGCCCATGGACCCTAAGTTTTGCCTGATCCTCTGGACCTCTGGATTTGATTCCTCAGATGAATCTCCTTGCTTCTCGCTTCATGGCTTCCCTACACTCAGACTCAGTACACTCCCCCCAGACATGGCCGTCTATGACCTGGCATGACACTGGCCTATGAGCCAACCCTGTAAGGTAAGAAACAATGGGCCCCATGGGACTTGGAGCGGGGGGGCAGCAAAGGCACCAGTCGCAGGGCTCAAGTGCCTATATACTAATGCTAGGAGCATGGGGAACAAGCAGGATGAACTAGCGCTCCTGCTTGCACTAAACACCTATGACTTAGTGGGGCTAACAGAGACCTGGTGGGATTCATCCCATGACTGGGCGGTACATATTGAGGGCTATAGATTGTATAGAAAGGACAGGTCGGGGAAGAAAGGGGGGGGGGGTTGCACTTTATGTCAGTGAGCAATATACATCAACCCTCATCAAGACAGAATCCGAGGCTGAGGAAGTAGAAGGATTGTGGGTTAGGCTACATGGGGGGCAAGGAGAAAGGGATTTGGTGATAGGGGTCTGTTACAGACCCCCACACCAAGGGGAAGAAATAGATGCGGGGCTCCTGAGGCAACTCTCGGAGACCATAAAAGCTAAAGAGGCGGTAGTCATGGGGGACCTAAACTACCCGGACATCTGCTGGGAGACGCAGACAGCAAGGTCCCATCGCTCACGCAGGTTTCTAACTTGTGTACAGGACCTCCACCTGACACAGGAGGTGTATGGTCCCACTAGGGGGAATGCCATACTGGATCTGGTATTGGCAACGGGAGATGACATGATAGGGGACCTCCAGATCGGTAGCTATCTGGGAGACAGTGATCACCTTATAATAGAATTCAACATAAGACGGCGAGTGGGTAAGGTAACTAGTAGGGTAAAAGTGCTAGACTTTAGGAAAGCTGATCTCATTGCACTCAGGCGATTAGTCAAGGAAGCACTGCAGAGTAGGAGTTTTGATGGGATGGGTGCCCAAGAAGGGTGGCTGTGCCTAAAGGAAACGATCCTTTGGGCACAAAGCAAGACGATCCCCGAGCGAGGCAAAAGAGGGAAAGGGGCCAGGAGGCTTCCATGGCTGACCAGAGAAATCCAGGGCAGCCTAAGGGCCAAAAGGGGAGCACATAAAAAGTGGAAACAGGGTGAGATCACTAAAGATGAATATACCTCCTCTGCTCGTGCTTGTAGGGAGGCAGTTAGGCGGGCCAAAGCTACCATGGAGCTGAGGATGGCAACCCAAGTAAAGGACAACAAGAAATTGTTTTTTAGATATATAGGGAGTAAAAGGAAGGCCCAGGGAGGAATAGGACCCCTGCTAAATGGGCAGAAGCAATTGGTGACAGATAGGGGGGACAAGGCTGAACTCCTCAACGAGTTCTTTGCCTCAGTGTTCCTAAGCGAGGGGCACGACAAGTCTCTCACTGGGGTTGTAGAGAGGCAGCAGCAAGGTGCCAGACTTCCATACGTAGATCCTGAGGTGGTGCAGAGTCACTTGGAAGAACTGGATGCCTTTAAGTCGGCAGGCCCGGATGGGCTCCATCCGAGGGTGCTGAAGGCACTGGCCGACGTCATTGCAGAGCCACTGGCGGGAATATTCGAATGCTCGTGGCGCACAGGCCAAGTCCCGGAGGACTGGAAAAGGGCTAACGTGGTCCCCATTTTCAAAAAGGGGAGGAAGGAGGACCCGGGCAACTATAGGCCGGTCAGTCTCACCTCCATCCTTGGTAAAGTCTTTGAAAAAATTATCAAGGCTCACATTTGTGAGAGCCCGGCAGAACAAATTATGCTGAGGGGAAACCAGCATGGGTTTGTGGCGGGCAGATCGTGCCTGACCAACCTAGTCTCCTTCTATGACCAGGTTACGAAATGCCTGGACACAGGAGGAGGGGTGGATGTCGTACACTTAGACTTCAGGAAGGCCTTCGATACGGTATCCCACCCCATACTGGTGAACAAATTAAGAGGCTGTGATGTGGATGACTGCACAGTCCGGTGGGTGGCAAATTGGCTAGAGGGTCGCACCCAAAGAGTCGTGGTAGATGGGTCGGTCTCGACCTGGAAGGGTGTGGGCAGTGGGGTCCCGCAGGGTTCGGTCCTTGGACCGATACTCTTTAATGTCTTCATCAGCGACTTGGACGTGGGAGTGAAATGTACTCTGTCCAAGTTTGCAGATGACACAAAGCTATGGGGAGAAGTGGACACGCCGGAGGGCAGGGAACAGCTGCAGGCAGACCTGGATAGGCTGGACAAGTGGGCAGAAAACAACAGGATGCAGTTCAACAAGGAGAAATGCAAAGTGCTGCACCTAGGGAGGAAAAATGTCCAGCACACCTACAGCCTAGGGAATGACCTGCTGGGTGGCACAGAGGTGGAAAGGGATCTTGGAGTCCTAGTGGACTCCAAGTTGAACATGAGCCGGCAGTGTGACGAAGCCATCAGAAAAGCCAATGGCACTTTATCGTGCATCAGCAGATGCATGACAAATAGGTCCAGGGAGGTGATACTTCCCCTCTATAGGGCGTTGGTCAGACCGCAGTTGGAGTACTGCGTGCAATTCTGGGCGCCACACTTCAAGAAGGATGCGGATAACCTGGAGAGGGTACAGCAAAGGGCAACTCGTATGGTCAAGGGCCTGCAGACCAAGCCCTACGAGGAGAGACTAGAGAAACTGGACCTTTTCAGCCTCCGCAAGAGAAGGTTGAGAGGCGACCTTGTGGCTGCCTATAAGTTCATCATGGGGGCACAGAAGGGAATTGGTGAGTATTTATTCACCAAGGCGCCCCCGGGGGTTACAAGAAACAATGGCCACAAGCTAGCAGAGAGCAGATTTAGACTGGACATTAGGAAGAACTTCTTCACAGTTCGAGTGGCCAAGGTCTGGAACGGGCTCCCAAGGGAGGTGGTGCTCTCCCCTACCCTGGGGGTCTTCAAGAGGAGGTTAGACGAGTATCTAGCTGGGGTCATCTAGACCCAGCACTCTTTCCTGCTTATGCAGGGGGTCGGACTTGATGATCTATTGAGGTCCCTTCCGACCCTAACATCTATGAATCTATGAATCTAAACCCCATGCCACTCATTTGGTCTATGGAAGGTTGGACACTACTGTCATAAGATGCCGGGTCGGTGGGTAAGGTGGCCTGCTCTTTAGAGCCAGAGGGACTGGATTTAGTCAGTCCTGTTCCCAGAAAAAAATATCTGCAGAGAGACAATAGAGAGGAAACAGGCTCCTGTGGTAGACCATGAAACAGAGGACTTAAAAGAGAGGAGCAGTAGAAAGGAGTAAATTTGGAGCAGAGGAAAAGGCCCCTGGATCTATCCTAGGGCTGTTGAGAAATTTTCCAACACATCTTAAAAGATGCTGATGAAGCTGAGTCAGAATTATTTCAGCTGAAAGATCCATGGTCCAATTTGTGTCCATCAACTGTAGGACAGGGTTTCCATAGAACTCCACCTAGACACTGGCTGGCAAGCAGCTCCCAGCCAGGGATCCCAGTTTCTCCAGAAGCGCTGGCTCAGGGGCAGCCAGCTGTGCTAGGACTTCTGTGGAGCTGGGAGGTTAGCTCTACTTGATCATCAGATTCAATAAAACTGACTAGAATGTAAATTTCACAGTTTTGGAAATATCATGTGCTAGTGTTTCCAAACCAAAAAGATATTGGAATTTCTAGTTCATGCGAAATTCCTCTTCTCTCTCTCTCTTTCTCTCACTGTACTTTTAGGATTGCTTTACATGCCTCTGGCAGACCTGAGCAGCCTCAAAAAATGACTTCTACTCCTGGAAGCAATGGTGAGAAGAGGGAAAAGCACAAATTAAGATGTGTCTGCCTATGATATACACAGCTAGTGCCCCAAGTCTGCCACTGCAGCATGCAGCTTGAGAAAGACATTGTAGAGCTTGAGGCTTGGCCTGGTTCCTCCTGAGCTGAGGTGGGGGGTGGACTTGGCTGGGCACCGCTCCAATCTACCAGCCTTGCTCCTGCATAGCAGCAGCAGTGCCTGCCGCAGTACCTAATGTCACAACCCAAGGGTGTGATTTTTGTTTTGTGTGTGCTTTGGCACCACTGAATTATTTTCCCGCCAAACTGTAGCTTTCTTTGCAGTGTGCATTTCTTCTTTGCAGCTAAGAAATGCTCGTTGCAAAGAGTTCCCGCCATTTGTATTATAATTCGAGCCCCATTATTGGCTTGCGTGAAATTATTCACACATGGTGGCTAGTGATTGGCTTGCTAGCCGTATAAAAAGCTTGAGTGGTTTCCGCCCAAGTTGGAGGACTCCACGAACACCAGGAGGAGGAGACTTCACGCTGTGTGAAGATCTCTAAGCGCTGCGGAGCCTATCGGACCCAGCGCATTTTAAGCAGGCAACAGAGGTCTGATCAGCCTCTAGCCTCTCCCCGTCACTGTTCGCAATCCTCGACGTATCCCTCTCCCTGCACGCAAAAGGATCCACGGAGCCTCGACAACTCCGTGAGAGTGATCGAATATTGTCTGAGTCCTCAAACGAGGATTTAAGCGGAGCTGTGCCTGGGAAACTGTCCAGCCTACACCGCGACCATCTTCGGTGTAAGTAAACAATCTTGAATCAACCATTACATGTCCGTGCCTAATTCTAGTGCGTCGCCTGTTTTCTCCGACCCGGCGTGCCCAGGCTGCTGGCCACAGCCCGCGCAGCACGAAAAAGGGCCCGAATCGCTCCCAGCCCGCACACCTACCTGTGCATCATGCCACTCTGCCTCCCCACCAGACTGTGCTCTGCATACCTGCGGCTCCATGACTTTTGTTTCAATTTTCAACAACCAGCCAAGACTGACCTGTGAAATCCAGGACTGTCCTGGCCAAACCAGGACATATGATCACCCTATGTCTTCTTCCAGGTCACTAATAAAAATGTGCTAAATAATATGTAAAGGGGAAAACAAACAATCCTTACCTGACCACACTGGCAACATACCATCTCAATGTTGACTGTTCAGGTACAGCTACATTTTAAGATCCATCAAGTTAACCAGGTTTTAATGAATAAAAAATGTGCCCTGTTGATTATGTATCATTCCAGTTTTTTAATTTAACTGTTCTGTGATACCAAGTCAAATCTTCTTAACTTTAATTTGCCCTGGGAATCATTATTTTGATACATCACTTTTATCTTGCCTTAAATGAAAAAAACTAGGTCAATAGTTGAGTATTTGTCTAAATTAGGAATTTAGAATTCTGCTAAGGAAAGCCCTATCTTATATAAGGATAATTGGGAAGGGGAAACAGCAATGAGCATAGCATTGCATATTAGAAATATATTAATAAGCAATAATGGAAAGGTAACAATAAGAAGCAGAAATAGCAAACATATGTTTGTATTAGTGGCGAATAAACTGTTTTGGGTCTGCAGTGGGGCAAAATGACCAGGAGCAGTGAGGAAGAAATAACTAGAAAAATGGTGTGTTGCCCATAGAATAGGAAAACAGTTTGGTAATAAAACTGGGGGGAAAACACATCACATATAAACAATGAAGCAGTAAAAATAAGGGAAGAGTACAATATTATCATTAGAAGTTATGACAATAATAATAATAATAATAATAATTGAGTCAAACAAAGGAAAAATGTATGATGGGCAACAATAACATTTTTAACAGAGTAATCAATCATTGGAAGACTGGAAATGGTCAAATCACTTTCCTTGGAGCTATTTATAACTCAATAATGTTTTTAAATTTTGCATTTAATAGGCACTTATAGACAGCAAAAAGATAACTTCTGTCCCATTGCAGGGGCAAGAATCAGAAACTTGGACCTCTTTCCTTCCCGGACATGCCTCTCTCAGTAAGCCACACTCCCTCTGGCTTGCTTTCCTTCTAATCCTACATATCTTTCCCTCTTGGTTCCACAGGATGGGTGCTGTGAGCAATGCTTGGCCCTTAACTTCATGGTTTGCGAACTTTGCTGGGAAGTGAGAGAGATTCAAATCCTCTCTGGGGCTGTGTCCAGATAAGCATGGACTTTCAGTATGCAGTGCCATACACCTGTCTGCAGCACCATACACTGCATATGCAGGCATTCCCCACAAAGGAATTCCCGGGGTCAAAAAAGCCCACATGAAAAAAAAAAAGCAGAGTGGTGCACATGGTGCACCACCCAAAACTGGAACCTCGTGGGCTGGAGTCACACTCCAGCTGTTGGCTAGGCTCCCAGATACAAAAGCACCATGACTGTAGCTACCTGAGGCCCCCAGGATCCCAGGCAAGGCTGCTGGGGCCCACACTTTTGCAGGCCCCAGCCCCCCCTACCCCACCCCGGGTAACCTGTTGTGCGCCAGAGCACGCGTAGCATGTGTGTTCCCCAGGGACAAGTAGCAGTAGCACACCTGCTTAGGGAAACAAACATCAACACTCATCTGGATGTGGCTTGGGTGAAGAGAGCCTAGAAGCAAGAGATCTCAGTTCCTTGATGATTGCTCTAACCACTAGGCTCTTGGGCTAAAAGGTAGGAAGGGTTCCTCCCCCATCATGTTTTTATTGAGGCCAATATTTTGGTGACTTAGAGAGAGCAGTGCACTCTCCTAGGTGGAAAAGGATTGCAACAATGTAAGAAGCCAAATCATAATCCATTCTGAGCATGCTCAAAGAGGCAATATAAGTTATGTAGGGAAGAAGAGGATCTCAGATCCATGTAAGTGATCCACAATTCCACTTAAGTGGCTAAAGTTAGTACTGTAAGTGCTACTTCTCCCTAAAGGGGAGATGAGTTTGAGCCAACATGTCAGACCAGACTGTGAGTTATGTAGATGTATTGAATCTGCATGTGTGAATCTACAGTTACTTCCTGTTGAATCTGTTAATACCAAAACATGTATCGTTTTACTTTAAGTTTACAATATATTCTATACCTGCCAGTCTGGCAGCACTCTTTCCCATTCTTGTGGGTGAACTCATTTATTTATGAAGGCCCTGGAGCAAACATAATACTGATGAGTCAAGTACTCATTTCAGGACTTACTTAGTATTTTCTATAAATCTAAAAGAACAAGAAACCTGCACTATCAATGTTATTCCCAGCATTAGAAAAAATCAGATGTGTGAATTGGCTTTCCATGGAAGTCATGACATAGCAAAGACTCAGGTTTATTGAGCATCATGTCATCTCATCCTGCACTGAGTTCAGGCTACCTTGTTGCTACCACCAATGAAGAAGAACCAATGGAGAATTACTGGTTTCAGTTTTGGTGGTGGATACAGCCATAAAGTCTCAAAGCAAGTGGGAAATGTAGGTTGTAATTTTTTGGACCCGTCAGATATGGTGAAATTCTGACTTTAACGATTGTGGCTGTCTTGAGAGAAGGAAGTGGTGTCAACTGCATATCTGCACAAAAATTATCCCATCACCACAGGACAGATTAAGGGTGAAGCAGCTGTGGGTACCCCTGGGTTCTATGAGGTATATCTCTTGCTAGTGTAACCCGGGCAGTACTCCAAGATGTACCCCCTCTCCAATTGAAGGGATCAGAGCAGGTGCACAAGCGCTGTGGGAAGTGTAGGGCCCCTCCTTCCCCTATAGAGCAGAGCCAGATCACCAATGGGGATTTAACCATATACTTTTAATGAGAAAAAAAAACAGTAGGGAGAACATAACATGCATAAACCAGGGGGTATAGGGGACACTACAATGCCCCAAGGGGGCAGAATTCAATAAAGGTTAGGTACTTACAATCATACACATATTCATCCAGTTGACAAAAGACAGGTTTAACAAAATATAAAACACAAACAGCAGAACAAACAATACTGGTTGGTGAACTATAAAATGCACAAAATACAAAACATCAAATAACAAGAAATATAGGGCCTAGGTACCTGGAGTGGGGAAAGAGGGAAAACACAATGACCCGCTTCCACTGCAACAAGAATTCCTCCCTAACACTTCACTCACCCCAATTCATCCTAGCTGGGACTTGAACTCCAGTCTCACACATGGTAGGCAAAAAAATCTCTGTCACACAGCCACCAGTGCTGGCACTACTTTAAGCTACTAGGTGTTTTGACTTTCCAGGAGCCCCCGCCTCATGTTGAGCTTCCTGGCCTCTTGCTGGAGGAGCTGGAAACAGAGCTGGGAACCTCTCAGGTCACTGCTCAGCTTGTTGCTGGAGCTGGGGAACCTCTCCTGCTGGCTGCAGCCCCTCATAAGGGGATCCTGGAGCCCAGCAGGGAGCCTCTCCTGCCAGCCATATGCCGTGCTGCTGAGGGTCCAACTGCTGCCTGCAGGTCCCACTCCTTCAGGTTCTTCTGGGGCAACTGGTCCTGCACCACTGGCCCAGCTCTTTGAAACTCCTTCCTCATGGTCCCTCGCTGGTCTCCTCTGAGTCAGCTGCGCTGCCTCTTTTAACCCCCTCCAGGTGACCCGAGGGGCCAATCAGGGGACATGGAGAGTGAGTCTCTGGGGCCTGATTGGTGAGGAAAGGGAATCCCAAGTCCTCCAATCATCTTTTACCCTTTCAAAACCCCTGGGCCAAATCATTACCAGCTAGCCTGTCACACTAGCATAAACCAATATCCTCATCCTGCATGTTGGGGCTTGGTTATGCCCCTTGGGATTATAGCAAGCTACATACATTGAATCATCTTCAATGTATGCTCTACAGAGAGGGGGTAAATAGCTTTCTTCCTTACCTAGTACACCTGAGTTAACATAAGTTAATTGTCTTCATTTTCATGGCCTTTCATAGCTTATGCGCACATACCAGTTACCTCATATTTTCTATTGAGTTGTCATCTCACATCTTGGATCAGTACACAATGTAAGCCTACTTCACCCACTTCTACCCACTTTCTACAAATCTACAAAGCCCTGTTATAGGTTTCCTTTATTGTGAGTCTTATGAAAACTTCACAGTGGCTAGGTTACTGATGTCCTACGGCCATTGCCTGTTCTTCTGACCAATATTGTTTCATTGTTTCCTTGGTACTCCCCTGCCTGTATTCACTTATGATTTCTTGTCCTATACCTAGTATGTAAACTCTTTGGGGTGGGGATTTTCTTCTTTTTTCTGTTTGTACAGCACCTACTTAGAAAGAGATCCTGGTCTACAGATGCCTGACTGGGGATTCTAGGCATTCCAGTAATGTTAATGATTACTAATAACAACTGAAAATACCTCTAGTAATATATTAGTATAAATTTGATAGTCATATTTTGCATTACTGCAGCTTCTTTCCTGGAAAATCCCAAAGCACTGTGTAAACACTTAGAAGCAACACCTCTCCATGGCATGTAAGCATTGCATGTGTGGTTATTTATTCCTTGAGCATCCTCAGAAAAAGATTTGATTAAGTATCTCTCTATTATTTCATAATTCCCAACCCCTCCGTAGGTCCCTCGTCTTCAATGTTTTAATTTTGCTTTACATATCACTTAGAAAAGTACACAAATATACATTACCAATAATAAACTACCTCAATTGCTAGTTAGCAGATTTATAAATACTGTAAATCTGTTAACAAGTTGGTCATTAAAATAATCACTGACCTGTTTCTCTGAGATAATAGCTGAGAAACCATAACTAATGACCTACAAAAGTAGCAATGTGTTAAGCAAAATTAATAGCGGCAGAGCAAAGCACACAATTAATCACCAAGGAGACTTCCACAATGACTAATTCTTTGTCAGCCACCAAACTTTGACTCACGCTAACTTTGAATGCAGTACAGTGAGGCTGCTACACAGAAGGCTGTGTGCACACCTCTCTCCCCTTCTCAGTTGATTTCCTACTGAAGAATAGTATTCAAGTAGTTCAGCCCACCAGTCCAGAGTAAAACCCTGCACTTATTAGAATAGATTTTAAGTAGAGGGCTGCTTCTTATCTCTATAATGGGGCAAAACAAAGTGGGGATCTACATACTCCTTAACTTGGAGAAATGTTTTCTCTGAATCTGAATTTGTGGCCTGAGCCCAGGCTAGGTTCACCACTGAGATTACAAAAGGGAGAAAGTGGGTTTACAAAAGGGAGGTGAGTGGATCCCTGCTTCATTTTCCATTATAATCTATTCTAGTGATGTGCAGCTATTGTGATCTTGTAGTCTCCTCTTGTGCAGTCTTAGAAATCCAGCAAAGCAGCAGAAAACCCAAAGGAAGTGGTAAGTCGGGGAAACGTGGTACACATGTTATTACACAAGAGCAGACAAGGGTGAGTTTTCACTGCAAAGGTTGCTTGGGGAGTGAAGAGTGGAAACTCCCCAAGAGGGCAGGTGGGAAATGAAGATCCTCATGATCGTGGGAGGAAAGTCTTGGGAACTTACTTTTATTGAGGACAGTGAGCTGAGATAATTGCCACTCAAGTATGTTCCTACAATCCCCGGTAAACCTGTGGAATATACAAACATGTCAAGCGCTATCCTCCCAGCAAATGAGTTCCATTCAGGCTTTTTTGTGTGGTTTTCTTTTGTTTGTGCTTGGATTTTTTGTTAGGGGGAACTCTTGCCCAGGAATCACTTTCTCCTCTACCCTTCCCCTACTTAGCTATAAGGAGTCATGCAATGAATAATTTCTGCTGCTGCTTAAGTCAAATTCAGATAAGAATATTGAGCCTTACATTTTGTAGCATTGGTTTCCAGTATTGTTGACTAGCCCTGGCCTCTGGGGTTCTGTTGGCCTAGATAAGCTGCCAAACATCTGCCTGTTGGCGTAAAGATTTTCTAGTGCCATACTAGTTACAATAGTATGCAAGTTCTCCCTGGGTAAATAGAAATGTATAGTGAGGCAATGGGGCTTTCTTTTCTTTCCTTTTCCCTAGATAAAAATGGACTAAAGCGTTCAGTTAGTGTTCAATTAAATGCTGCTGCAGACATCACTTTCTTTCTTCTGTTTGCTAACAGCTGTGTTGGTCTTGAACAGCGTTTTAAAGCATTTAGAACCAAACTTTTCAGACAGATCTTTTCTCTTAGGAACCCCATAATTTGTGTAGAGGTAGAGATCCCTGTGCCCTTTTGAAAATCTGACCTTTTGAGGTATCCATAGGGAACATCAGTAGTAGAAAGTATAAAATCCTCCATGCAAAGAGAGATATTTTATTTTGTGCTATTTTGTACCCATCTGTCTAGATATTTATACTATGCTTATTGCCATGACAGTGAATTTAGAGGAATAGATGATGTGTTATATACATAGGTCTCAAAAATGAGAATGACACAGCCCCCACTGACAGGTCACATAGGTGCTTCAACAGAAATAGTGCTTGAAGAGCAACTTTTTTCTGTCTTTTGCAATCATTGCTTAGCTGACAAGCCCAGACTGAATTACATCACTTCCTAAAAGCAATCAAGTACTGTACCTCTCCTTAAGAAATTTACTCAGAGAAACCCAAGCAGGAAACAGGAAATGTGCACGTTCCTGCAAACTAGGGAGAAATTAACACAGAGCATCATGTCTTATCACAGAAAAAGCAATATGCACAAGCAAAATGTCATGCTGTTTTCTGTCCTGTTTCTTGCCGCAGGATCCACCAGTTATGGTAAGTACAAAAGTGCCTTTCACATTCTAAAGAAGAACGGAGAAACATGTTTTGTGCCTGCAGCTATCATGCTGTTGGAAGGTAACACCCTGAAAATCTGATCTCTCTGAAAGATATTTGTAAAAACTTGCACTATGTTTCTTTTAGCTTTATAGCTTTGCTACTTCCAACTGTCTGCCTCTACTTATTTGTTCTCCAAACAAAGATTAGCTTGAGATGCATTATCCCAAGAACTCAGGTGTGTTCAGAGGCAGGTTTTTCTTCTGACCCAACAGTAGTTTTCTGTTATTATTTTAACTGTGCGGTGTATTTTGTTTCTAAAAGGCATGCTTTCTTAATATCAACATTTAATGGGAAAGTTAAAAAAGTGTGCTTTAGCTGCATTCAACATTCCAGCTGAGTATTCATGCAGCCACAATGAACAAATTATATTCAACAAAAAAATAGTTTGTACCATAGACTAATATACCAATGTTCCCTCTTGCAGAACAAAATATTCTCTGTTGTAATTTGGATAGTTTCATTTTGAAGGAAAAAAATCATTAGTTAAAAAAAAGTCACATAACAAACCAATAAAATGCTTGTGTGTCATGCCCACAGGCTTTTACCAGTTCTGTTTTTTATGCATGCTACTGTGGGTTTCATTTGCATTTTGTGCATGAAACAGCGGCAGTAGATGAACAATGTTGGCAGTTCTTTTAATAAAAACCTACAACTGTCTTCCTTCTGTGCCTTTGGGTGTGAAACAAATCACAATGAAGTATTTCAGTATGCATCAATAATAATGGAGTAGCCAGCAACAGTTGTCCTTAAAGCATAAAGAGAGAACAGTTACTCCCATTGTTGCCAACCTACTTCCACTATGGTTTTAATGACTTTCATGAAAAGGTTTGGGGGAGGGGGGGTGTTCCCCATAAAAACAGTGTTCAGATCACGATGCAAAACTGGGTTTGAGACTCCCATTACATTAAAGATCTTATTATGGCTAAAAATCATGTTTAACCACATAGGAGCTCTGACTGAGTTATAGTGTTGTGTAGTCTTACCTAAATAGATTAAATTAAAATGTGCTACAGACATGGTTAAAGAAAGAAATAATACATTCTAGGCTTCAAACTTGCATTGCAAACAAAGTCAACAGAAAAAAAAATCCCTACCCACAACAAGCAGAGAAGCAGTGCTAGAAAAGGAATTCTTTGAGGCATGATGGAAAATAGACAGATTTCAAAGGATGTGGTTTAATTATGCTGCATCTTTACAAACACGTCTGGGGAATTTGATAAGGCAGTGCAGGTCATCATTACTTCCTTAATCATTTCTACCTGGTGGTGGTCTGCTCTCAACCCCCTCATCCCTCTAGAACAGTTACACAGCCTAATCATAATCAGCTATCCCTCAATATGAGGATGATGTCTGCCGGTGGTGGGGGGTAGGGTAGGGTAGGGTAGGGTAGGGTAGGGTAGGGGGGAAATTACCGGTGAGTTTTAAGGTGGCTGAGGAGTCCAATCCATGCTCTGCAAGTTTTTCCACACATATGACAAGTGCTGCCTGGGGGGGTGGGGGGGGGGGCACACAACTGTTGGCCAGGATGTTGTGCACTCTGCTGTTTCTTGGCTTCCTGAGCAAGACAGTTCTCTTTGAAGTGGGCTGTACCTTGATGTATGGTACAGCACCATTAAGACCTGTTACCAGCCAGCACTTTCAAATTTGTAGGGTTGATGCCACCCTTCTTAAGGCATGTTTTTAGGGTGTCCTTGTAGTGCTTCCTCTGTTTTCTGCAGGTCCTCTTACCATGACTAAGTTGAGAGAAGGGGAGACAAGTGTCAGCCATCTGCATACCGTGTCCAGCCCAGTGGAGTTGATAGTTCATGATCTTTGCCTCAACTCTGGTTATATTAGCTTCAGAGAGGATGCTGGCATTAGTGCAGTGGTCTTCCCATCTAATGCAAAGAATCTTCCTGAGGCAACGCTGATGGAGCCATTCCAGGCACTTAAGATGGCTTCCATATGTCGCCCACGTCTCACATCTGTAGAGGAGCCTGGGGATAACCACTGCATTGCAGACTAGGATCTTAGTTTCCATCTGCTGATCTCAGCCACCAAAGACACTGTGAAGCAGCTTTGTGAAGGATACGGTGGCAGAGTGAATCCTATGTTCGATTTCTACGTCAAGACTGACTGATAGTCTAATAACATCTCAGATGAGAGATCACAGGCAGGTTAAAGGGGTTTTTTTATTCACTGAATCACACATTAGGAACCTCTATCCTGTTCCTAAGCTTCTTAAGGATGCTTTCATAAGTCTAGTTCTTAGTCTAGTTTATAAAGGGATTGGATCCCCTATGAAAAAAATACCTCCATTGGTCACCTGCTAGAATGTATCTTTTTCAGCTTTACCTCCTGAGCCACCCACCGGGTCCTGGGCTGCTGTAAAAAAGGCAACCCCCCCCACAACCTTGCTGATCTGATGTCAAGGAAAGTTCCTGTCCAGTCCTGAAAAAGGCAACTACCGTAATACCTAAAGCAGACTGCAGTCCTACTCTAATCTGAGGGGAGAAGAGGTGGGAGCTGTTAATCTGAGCAAGAGAGGGAGCTCAGACTGGAGGGATGGGGTTTAAATCCTTTTCACTCACATGCTCAGGGCCCACTTTCTCAGTGCTCCCAATCCTAAAAGGTGGGATTCTTAACAGATCCCCTATCCTTTTCCCCACCCTCCATCTTTGAGGTTTGGGGATTGCAATCTCTTTCTGAAGTTGATTTTAATAATACTGAAGGGTCCACATTCTCAGGTGATCTCAGTAAGGCCTCACCTATGCTTATGAGGCCATTTACAAAACAGGAGGCTTTAAGAACAACTGCAGTGCTAATAGCAACAAACCCTTTCTAGATCTCCTTTCTGAATTGCACTCGAGTTTTGCAAAGTCCACATCTCATCATTTGGATTATAATTACTAAAAGGTTTGGTCCCAGCTACATTAGACTAAACTGTGCTTTAATTAATTCTGGGTGTGTAATCAGATGTGTCTGCACAACAGCTGGTTTTATAATGTAGATGATTCCACCCAAGCTGTGCTGGCATTCCCGAGAATGTTCCAGGTCCTTTTGTAGTCTGTTGAGTCCTTGGGAAGTTGGTGAACAAGATACCGTTGTGCCATACAACAAGAAACGTGTTCCGACACAGACGTAATAATAGGCTTCATTCAGAGGACATCAGAGTGTTAGATCCCATACTATATTTGTGCTGTATCTCCATGCTATTATCATTCTTTGCCATCACTGAAGAGGCTCTCTCAATTCAGTTTCTAAATATGCTGAAACTTGTACAACAGTATTTACAGAAACCCTACAGTGCTGGAAAGAGCTTGTGGGTCAAGTTGCACTGAGGAATGATTGCCTTTTTCTCTTCCCCATAGTGGTAAGTTCCAAAGTGGATTTGGATTCGACAAAGCTGAGCATTGCGAGTTTCTAACAAAGTGAAATGAGGGTCTGCTATCATCCTCTTTTATCTGCTATCATCCTCTTTTGTCTGCCTCCTCTTACTCCCAGTGAATTGCTTGCCAAATGCCCTGTTTGCTGTCCCTGTTTGCTTGGTCCCCAGTTGGTCTCTCCAACACTTCCAGACAGAGATGATCCTGCATTGCATAGGCAATGGTTCTCAAACTTTTAGGACTCGAAGCATGCCTCATTGGACTCAAGGCACCCCTCCAAAACTTATGTGAAATAGGTGGCACAGAGTTTCAATGGATGCCACTAATTTATATATTACAGTGTTTACCTCTTTGCAGACGGGCCTGGCAGTAGGGGCAGGAGACTGGTCAGGTATGGACAAGCCTGAGCCTGTGCTCATCTCCTCACACCTCACTTATCCTCTCATCCCTCAGGGCACCCTTTGAAGGATCTGGCAACACCCTGGATGAGAATCACTGGTACAGGCGGTTGGACTAAATTACCTCCTAAAGTCCATTCCAGCCCTATTTTTCTGTGATTCTGTCATTCTGTCCGACATGGCACACCACATTTGGAGCACCCTCCCTTTTCAAAGATGACCCTTAAGTTTAGCTGTCTGTAAGGCAGGTATGGAAACATGGACAGGTTTTTTACTGAGCAGGTGAATTCTTTGTGTATCTTCTCTCATCACCTTCCATTTTATTCATAAGGGCTTTACTTTTTTATGTTCCTAAAATGCAGATGCACGTCAGAGAGAATCTTTCCTCATACATCAGCAAAACTGTATCCTAAATGCCAGTCTGTGACCCCATTGCAATGTCCCCAAGGTAGTATATGAATGCTAATAATAAAGGCTTATATATAGATTTTAAACTTTTGAGAATCAAGGAGTCTAGGAAGATTCCCCATCACAAATTGTTGGGGGAAATGAGGGTTCACAGATGTCACTGAAAACAGAATTGGAAGACAGCAAGGTAAAGCAGGTATAAGTAACTGCACAATTTAGTCTACAGACCTTTTTACTGGTGATTAAAAATGAGACTGAAGTTTTCCTAAATGCTGGAGTAAATTTGCAGCGCTGGTGGGTAAAAATACCAGGAATAAAGTTGTACCAGAAATACAACCTAGTGTAGCAGAATAAAGCTGTTCCGTAATCTAGAAATAAATGGAAAGGTTCAGACATTAGCTGAAACAGTTTTCTGGTAAACATCTGTTTTTATAGGATTCTTTCTATGGATTTGACTTTTACAACAGTGTAAATTTTACTTCTTTAAACTAGCACATCTATTAATTGGCTAGTCTCCTGTTCTTTGAAGGATTGCTTCCTAGGAATGTATTTAAGGCAGGTATTAACATGTAACCTGATCATTCTGAGGCAGGAGACTCCTTAGCTTTACATCCAGTTCAATCAGATAAATATGGTAGAAAATATTCAGGCAGAAATTAAAATGAACAAACTGAAGACACCCCCAACAGGACATGTCAATAAACAAATGCAATGTTAAACAAAATTGTACTTGCAACATGCCACCTGTATATATTTTTAATAAATATTTTGGGATATAGTGGATATCTGCTTACATCAGTACATACAGTATTTTAACCATTTTATTTTTTAAGACCTAGTTTCAGTCTTCCGTTAACTGGACCTTTTATGTTTTCTACAAAACAATTCCCTTTAAAATAAGTATTTTTGAGTGTTTCATCAATTGACATAGTTTCCTTAAAAAAACCCAAACCTGAAGTACAATACCATACCTTCAAAACATTTCCCTTCAGAGAATTCTTTAATAGTTTGGTTTTATCAGAATCTGGTCAGGGAATTTTGATGATTTTCTAATGGAACACTAGATGTGCTGATTACACAGTTTTCTGCTTAGTTCCACATTCAACAAAAAAGAGATGTTTTTTCACCTGCCTCCTTTTTCAAGAAACTAAATTTATATCTCTTGGTGCAAAACCAAAACCCTCAGAGGGGAAAACGCATCAGGTATTGCATTCAGATAAAAAAGCAACATAAATTGCTCATTTTTTGCTATCTAAATATGTAAGGTCGAATCTACAAAAGGTGCTGAAAATAGTGGTAGCAGTATTTTATTTACAGCTTCTGCAAATTGGGCCAGTGATGAGGAGTGGCAAGCAGGTATCATCAGCATCCCAGTAACAAAAAGGACATAATGCTAAGGAAGATTTTTCTGACATAGTGAACATGCCTGCATACAACACTGTTTGTCCTTTTCACAGTTTAAGTGAATTTTCTTGACTTCAAAGTGCCACCAGTAGTGGTAATGATCCTACTGTGAAATGTGTTTTTAGTTGCTGCTAAAAATTGCTCAATTATAAAGGGCTAGACTCTGATGCCCTTACTCAGTTTTGTAGTATGTTCCTGTGGGGAACCCCATTATTGCTTATCACTAAAGATGTACTACACACTGTGCATAAGGGTATCAGAGTCTGACTGAGAAAGGGGCTAATAACACTGGGATGGGTGAGCAAAGGCATGTGCTGTACAAGGTCCCATCTACAGCTTCACCAGTACACATCTGTTCTGTTCTGTTCTGTAATTCTCCCTTCCCACTAATTAGAGTTATGCTACACTATGCAGTGCTGCATGGTGTTGACAGATGAGATCACCATAGACATTATCTGTCACTTGAGATCTAAGTCATAAATTGAACCCTGGGCTTTCACAGTTATAAGATGGAGAAGTTAAAGTGAAATCTCTAAATGCAGCAGTTAAAATGTGGGTGGCAAGAGCAGTTTCCTGAAAACAGTCTGGTATAATTGGCTACCCAACTGCAGAAGGATGTATTTAATTCTCCCAAATCAAAGCACCTGAGGAAAAAGAAATTGTGATCAAGGAATAGATGGCATTTTGTCTCTGGGATGATGTGAAGTGAACAAATACTCATGCAGACAAGGTCACCCCCTGTATTTTGACATTTTCTTTGCCTAGAGAGGGGAAATGGTAATTCTATTTAACATGGAGACAAGAGATTTGAAATCTGCTTTACAGCTTGAAAATATAGGCAAATAAAGAGCAGCAGAGAGATTGGAACAGTCTCTCTTGGAAATCAAATGCAAAATATATTCCAACTGCAAGCTTAGAAGCTTGTGGTTAATGAGACTTAACTATTTGTTCTTGCTTTAAAGTGCACATCAAGTTTAAGAAATTTGAACAACTTTGATAAATTATTTCCTCTAAACATAACTAAAACTGAAGCTGTTTTCCCTCAAACTGCTCTATTTGTACAATTTTTAGCAGCAAAGTAGACAGGTTTCAAAGGAAAGGTGATCAGAGCAGAAAAAATAAAACAAGGTCTTTTAAATAGTTCTGTGACACTGTGTTGGTTTGTCTGACCTGCCAATATTCTGCTTAGCCAGGCAGTAGTTGACAACCCATGTGTCTGCTTTAACACTTTGGCTAATTACAACTGCATGGTGATGTAAATAGGCATTGAAATTGATGACTATAAACAGTATCTGAAAGGAGAATCAGGCAAAAAAGGAATAAATAGTGCAGTGCAGTAATCTCTCTGCCTGAGAACTTGCTGATAGACTTAAAGCAGAGCCACGAATATAATGAGCTATAAGAGTAGGCAAAGAAAATACACAAAGAATCATAGAAACTTGGGGTTGAAAGGGACTTCAGGAGGTCATCTAGTCCAACCCCCTCCCCAAAGCAGGACCATTCCCAACTATATCATTCCAGCCAACCCTTCTTTTTACCCTTCATATCCCTTGCTAGCTGCAACTCCAATTTCTCTTTGGCCTTCCTTTTTATCCCTGCATACCCGAGCAATGCTCTTGTACTCTTCCATAGTCATTTGTCCAAGTTTCCACCTCCTGTAAGCTTCCTTTTTGTGTTTTAGCTCATTGAAGAGTTCCCTGCTAAGCTGAGGTGGTCTTCCGCAATATTCGATAGTCTTCATGCACGTCAGGGTGGTTTGTTCCTGCACCCTCAGTAAAGTAAAACTAGCTATCCTAGACTCCTTTCTTCTTTAGACTGGCCTCCCAGGGGATCCTGCCCATCCGTTTCCTGAGCAAGTCACAGTCTGCTTTTCTGATGTCCAGGGTCCTTACTCTGCTGCTCTCTTTCCTTTCCTTCCTCAGGACCCTGAACTCAATCATCTCATGGTCACTGCTGCCCAAGTTGCCATCCACTTCTATATTCTCTACCAATTCTTCCCTGTTGGTGAGCAGCAGGTCAAGAAGAGGACAGTTCCTAGTTGGCCTCTCCAACACCAGGAAGTTGTTCCCAACACTTTGCAAAAACTTCCTGGATTGCGTGTGCAGTGCTGTATTGCCCTCCCAGCAGATGTCAGATTGACTAAAGACCCCCATTAGAACCAGGGTCTGTGTTCTGGAAACTTCCATTAACTGTTTAAAGGAAGCCTCTTCCACCACAGCATCACACTTGTTGCTCTCCCCTCTAACCCTAACTGAGACTTTCAATAGGCTTGTGTTCAGTTTCAAATTGGAGCTCTGAGCACTCATACAACTCTTTTACATGAAATGCAACTCCTCCTTCTCTTCTCCCTTGCCTGTCCTTCCTGAACAGTTTATACCCACCCATGACAGTGCTCCAGTCATGCGAGCTATCCCACCAAGTCTCTGTTTTTCCAGTCACATCATAGTTCCAAAACTGTACAAGGACTTCCAGTTCTTCCTGTCTGTTTCCCAGGCTCCATGCATTCATGTACAGACATCCAAGGTAACTAACTGATTGCTCTATTTTCTCAGGAAGAATGATGAAGGCCTCCCCTGTTACCCACTCCTACTTATGCCTCCTCCAGGTCACCAGCTGCCCCACTTACCTCAGGGTTTTGGTCTTCATCTCCTGGCAAACCTAGTTTAAAGCCCTCCTAACTAGGTTAGTGAGCCTGTTTGCAACGATGCTCTTCCATCTCTTTGTTAGGTGCATCCCACCTCTTCCTAGCAATCCTTCTTGGAACAGTATCCCATGGTCAAAGAAGCCAAAGTCCTGCTGGCAACACCATCTATGCAGCCATGTATTAATCTGAATAATATGCCCACTCCTGCATGGGCCTTTCCCCTTGACCGGAAGGATGGAGGAAAACACCACCTGAGCCCCCGGCCCCTTTGCCCTTGGACCCAGAGTCCTGTAGTCACTTTTCATCTGTTCAAGGACACCCCTAGCAGTATCACTGGCTCACATGGATGAGCAGCATGGAGTAGTAGTCAGAGGGCTGGATGAGTATCAATAATCCCTCCATGACATATTGGATCTGGACTCCAGGCAAGCAGCAGGCCTCCAGAGACAACAGGTCAGGCCAGCAGATGGACTCCGTCCCCCACAAAAGGAAATCTTCAACCACCACCACCCATCACTTCCTTTTGGTGGGAGTAATCTGGAAACACTCAACCTTGGGGATGCTTGGCCTGGCCTCCTCCACCGGTGGAACATGCTTCTCCTCCTCTGTTGCTAGGGCTCCACATCTGTTCTCTAGGTAAACCACTGCAGGTGGGGATGAAGACCTCTGCATGCTGCCAAAGACACAAGCTTCCAGGTTCTACCTTCCTGGGAGTCCACCACTCACACTGCAGGCAGTCCCCAACCTGGATGTCACTGGAAGTAACCTGCAAGCCACAGTCTCCACAGCACCAAACCAGGACCTGGGTGGAAGCCTTAACAGTGGGTGGTCCTTCCTGCACAGATACCTCATAAGTGCAAGCATAGAAAGAGCTGGCAGTAGCATGGCTCTGGCACTGTGATGTCCTCCAGCCATCTCTCTGGGTCTCTTGAATCTGCTGCCTTGCTCTTCCTGCCTGTGGAAGTCTGAGGCTCTCATAGAGAGATGCTCACAGTCAATCTACCCCAGATTTGCTAATTCTCTTTGGAACTTGCAGAGCTGACCCAAGCAGGGTGTGGAGCTTGGGGCAAATCAGCCCATGCAGGGCCCCGCTCCTGCTCTGGTCCCATGTGCCCCAGACCCAAAGAAGCTGCCACTGCCATTGGCAGTGGCAGTGGCGGAGGGTCGGGGTGGCGAGCAGCTGGATGCGAAGCCAGCAATGCGGAGTCAACACAGTCACTCCGCCCAGCTCCCTGGGGCCCCCCAAAGTGTGGGGCCTGGGGCAGTCACTCTGATTCATCCCCCTCCTCCTCTCCCTTCCCCCCCAGGGATGGCCCTGGGTACTCCGCCTGCCATGCCTTTGATGTTAAAGAAAATCCAAAGGGAAAAAGTAAATATTGGGAGGCAAACTGATGTTTCTTACTGCTGCATTTCCAGTCATTGGGCCTCTTCACAGGGCTCTTCCACCCCATACACTGCCCTTACCACAGCAGAAGTTTGGGGTGCAATCTCTGAATTATAGTCTGTGCTTAGTGCACTAATACAGTCTCAGGTGAGCTTAAAGTTGCCTGCTGCATGGATCGTGAACTGTTCCCCACATTTGGGCTTATACCTCCACAAGTTCCACTCCAAGCCCATCCTTAGATTTGCTTGCCTTTGTAAGCTCAGGAGTATACTTCTCTGCCCGTGTTCATGATTTCCTCCCACCACCTGTGCTCACTTTGCACCAGAACTTCATTTATGTTCTGCCTTAATTGATGGGCCCTGATTGGGAACCATAGCCAGCTTACTCAATCCCCTGGCTAGCCCTGGGCTCTGTCCCCATTGCAGGGAAGAACACCCAGTGTCACAGGGCAGACCCCCTTAACTGGTCCTTCACCTCTTCTTCCCTCTAGGTGATGGACATGGAATGACTCACTCACCACATGGATTTTCTTCAGGCCTCCAGGATTATACTCATAGACTGGCTCACCTCTCAGGTAAGTTTCACTGCTTCCTGATTGTCTTCTGCCAGACCCGTTGACCCCTGGTTGGGGTTAGGTAATTGCTGTGCCCCTGTGGAGCTGCACAAGCTCTTCTCTAAGGAAATGCCACTTGCCTGGCCCTGGCACTTTAACTTCCTCTGAGCCTATCCGGTGGTTTTACGTCCACCCATTCTTCCCCCGGGGGCACCCAGCGAAAATCAGTTAAAGCCAGTCTCTTTCTTCACATGCTTTATTGACATTCTTAACACGCAAGTGGGACACTCCCCATCCACAGTTCCATTGCCTTGTTGCACTTTGGGACAGGACACGACCTCTGCCCTGTCACACTGTCCCTCTCTCCAAGAACACCTTCCCTAGCAAAATCCCCTGTAAGCTAGCCTGTTCACTGCTCCTTGGTCCTGAAAGCTTCCCTTTTCCCTGCTAATCTGCTTCCTCTCACCAACCTTACAGTGAAGGAAAATGAGAGTTTCTGGGCAAGCTTCCTTGAGAACTCCCCACTCACTCTGGACTCTAGTTAAACAAAAGGTTTAGGTATTGTTTTAACTGCTGAGTTTTAGCTACATACACTAATTTTTTATATAGATTATTTACTCTTATTTAAGGAAATAGCTTATTTTAAAGGCTCTCCTTCAAAGAGGGGAGTCACAAACTAACTTGAAAGCTGCTTGCAAACTGCCATGTTTGCTTGCCCTGTTCACTCACTCCCTGGTTGCTCAGGGTGCCTCTACACATGCTCTGATGTGTTTTAACTAGAACACGTTGGAGCAGACTTGACTAATTGAGTCTGTTCTGCATTCTAATTAGAACACTCTAGCATCGCTGCAGCATCACACATATAAGCCCCCACAGGTTTAATAATGGCCATTGGAATGCTTTAACATTGAATGAGTTTTAGTTAAAAATCCTGTGGTCATGTTTAAATGAGTGGGGGCTTGATAGATGGGACACTGCAGCATTTTAATTAAATCAGCTTTCTGGGAATCGCTAATTAAAACACCTCCTCCCCCTCCCCCAAGCATGTACATAGGCACCCTCTGGGAGTCTCTTTTTATACCCTCCTGGGCCTAGACTGGGTCCACCCCTTATTAAGGCTTTTGTCAGACGCAAGCAGCAATCATCCAGCTGGCCTCACTTCCACATGCCCAGACACACAGACCACCAAACAAACACTCAGCAAGCAAAGCACACAGACAGCCCTGGCTCACTTACCTTCCTAGAGCAGAAACTAGTGCCTGCTGCCTTGCTCCTCTTCCTCTTCCCCTTCCTCCTCTTACAGCCAGTGAACTGCTTGCCAAATGCCCTGTTTGCTGTCCCCGTTTGCTCCACGCCATAACGCGGTATTACTTGAAAATGATGCAGAAATTACATTTTTCTTTGAGTCAATATGTGCCATAGCTGCCGTAAAACAAAGGAGAAAGTTAAGTGACTAGTCCATGTTTGTATAGAATATTTTGAAAAGTGAGAAGCTAACACAATAATATATTTAGAATGAGATGGCATGATGACTTTTTCCATATTAATCTGTTCGTGTGCACTGATTTCTAGCAAAGAGTAAAAGAACCAGGAATGAATGTGATGAGTATGGTATAAATATGTCAATAAAATATTGTTGTGGCAGCTTCAGACAATACATTCACATTTCTATATTAATTTAAAGTGTCATTTCCTTATGTGAGATACTCATTTTCACTTTTATTAAAGTCGAACAGAAAGGAGAAGCAATACTGTCCAATGGATTAAGCACGAGAAGAGGTTCTAGTATTCTAATTTTGGATTCCCCACTGATTCACCATAGATCTCAGGGGAAAATCACTTTTTCTGCCTCTCCGATGCCTCGCTTGTAAAATAGACGTGATAATTTTTCATCTCACGGGAGCACTATTGAAAATAATGTGTTAACAAAGCATGTAAACTTCTAGGTGTATGACTGGTTCCAGTCATGTGGGGTTCTGAGCATCTTCAACATATTACTGAGATTAATTGACTTGAGCAAAAACTTAGTCTGGGCAGTCTTATGCAGGCAAGTATTTAGCAGTCCACCAAACTGGAGTCAGGTTATGAAGATAACCTGTGCTGTAGTTGCAGCTTGTGCTACACTGCCATGCATCTGGATCAGTGGAGGAGCAGCTGCTGCAATGTGTTCTTGGAATCCTTTACAGTTTGGGCTTCACCAGTCCATGGGGAGCAGGTGTGGAAGTCAACATTTCTATGGGCTTTACTCTGTCCTGGCTTAGCCCTATTCCTGCAGCCCTCAGACATTTGAGAGAATTGATCATTTTGGAGAGGGAACAGTAGGGAAATAGGGACATTGGTGAACTTTATGGAGGGTCATGGAGAGAGTTGGTGAGCTAGGGATAATGGACTGATTAGTAAATGATTGAGAGGGTGAAGGGGTGAAAGAGGGCAAGTCCAAGACTGTCAGAATTGATGACTGAATGTCACAGTGATAAGGGTATCTGGTGTGTGAGAGAATAGGGGTGCAGCAAGATCAGGTATGGGTATAAAAAAAGGTGTATTTGCTTGAAAACAGTTGTGTAAATGTGGTTGTAAAGGCAAGGGGGTTGAACAGGTTTATGTGTTTAATAAATGCAAGCTAGCAGACTTTGGTTTGGGTAAGTAAGTTTTCCTCATAAAATCACAATGCTATTCTAGTTCTATATATAAATACCAAGACTTACAAGTGTGCGTGTGTTAAGTAAGGCAGATGCAGGTTAAATGAAGAGCAAATATTATAGCCATATGCTTTGACTCTTTATAAATTCCAATAACAGGTGAAAATGTTAAGATGTTCACATATGTTTTGCAGACTCTGAAACAGAAGAAGATAATTCAGGAGACAGTCCACTATTATCACCCATTGTTATAACAACTCCTAGTCCAGAAAGATCTACTGCACTTTTTACAGCTGCCCTTACCCCTGATCTGAAATCTTCCACCACACCAGAAGAGCCCGAGTTAGGATTTGAAACAGGAAATAATGCAACTACTGAGTCAAAAGATGAAAACAATAACAACACAGAAATGGAAGGTGTTAACCCAGCCTTAATATATGGCGTCCCTGCAGTCTTACTCATTGTATTAATTCTGCTGATCATTTCTTTTGTAATATGGCACAAAAAGAAAAAGTCTAAGCAAGGTAAAATTTAACAATTCTCAAATGTCAGATGGAACTTTTTATAAAATAGCCAGTGGGAACAGGAAGGGATTTCAAGAAATGGAGTGTAATGGATTCTCTGCTAGTTAGTGATAGTTTTCATATACAGAAAAGGAATGTACTATGAAACTACTATTTTTCCCCTATCTCAAACCACTGTATGTGCAGTATATTCCATTTATGCTTAATCTAATTCTGCTTAGCATCCTCTATATATCTTTTACATATATGACAGCAATGACGGGATTCTCTGGCTTTTCACATCTGTGGTAGTTAAGAGTAAAACACGACTACATGTGATTTTTCCTGTTCTGTTCTTATGTTGACAAATTCCAAAAACTAGGGTTTCTCTTGCTTTTATTACCCATGAGGGACAAACTACTGGAAGTTAAGTAAACAGAAGCAAAACCTTGATGAGAGAATTTTATACATGAATTTCATTTTAAGGGAAGTTTTCCCTGAGATTCTGTAGAGTACTAACAGATGTGAAACTACTTGCTAAAATCAAAGCAATTTCTTAAGAATCATGTGAGCATGCTGTCTGTATTCTGCAATAGGAAGAATACAATTTCAGGAAACCACATATACGCTGTCTTAAAAACTCCACTGTGTGAAACAATAGAAACTGAACAGAAGCAGAGCCTTAAAATTAATCTGTGATGCTTTTTTTTTAAAATGTGCATGCTGATTTTTAAAAACATGCATGTTATGAAAAGTGTATCAATCTACACATATTGAATGACAAACATATACACAGGGACAGAATTTTATTGAACCTTTGTAAATGCACCTGCATTCTTTCTAGGATATACCACCAACTCTCACCAAATGGGTGCTGAGGCATGTGGTTATGTGTTCACACACAAATAGTGAACTGGACATGGTAAAATATGTGTGTGCTGTCACAGGCTTACAGGAAATGTGGCCCCTAAAGAGTTCCAGGAGCACAATTTTGGGTACCTGTTCTCTTTCACTTCTGGCTTGGAACTACTACCTCTGTTCAGCTTCTGTTTTTCACAAAGTAGAGTTATTAAGACAGGATGGTTATAGTTTCCTGAATTTGCTTAGATGCACCATTCGGCTTGCCTGTAGCTTCTAATTGGATTGTTCAACAAACAATCATTCATGAGCAGGTTGGGAGCTTCAGCATCTTTTTGAGCTCACCTGTAGAGGAGATTAGCTATCTGCATAATGGCTGGCTATACCACTCTACAAAGTTTCTCTCTTTTTTTGGTATAAATACTCTCGTTTCTCCCACAGCTTTTAGTACTTCTTTCTACCTCACTCTGTCCTCCTCTCCATTTTCTTTCATTTTTCATCCTTGTCTTATCAGGAGTTTAAACCAAATGTGTCTTTCTTGAAAACCATCCCCTTTGGTGTCTATCTAGTTTAGCTTCCTTTATCCCATTGACACTTCAGCAGCCATTCAAGCCACTCCACCTTTTCCTCCCTTGTGGAAAAGAGCTTGCACCCCACATGTGCAGTTCCCATGATCTTCTTTCAGAAGTAGGGGGACTGCAGACAACCTGCATCAGACTGTCTTGAAGCTTGCAGTAAACTATTTATATAGCAGTTGTTGCTCTTGCAGGCTGTCACTTTCCTTGAGCCAACATATTAGGCTTACGTTGCTCTGTGTTTGCTCTCTCCTGTACACTGCCTGGCTCGTGTTCTGAATGTGATATCTCACTGCACTCATCTATGTTCCACTGACTTTAGCTCCTGATTTCTACTCAAACCAAACACCATTACTATCTTATGGCTCATGGAACATCAGAGTGGAAGAGGTCTTTCCAGCCATTCAGGCCAGTCATCTGTGTTCATGGACAATCATTTGTCCAGCAAATGACTTCTTTTTAATAACTAGCAGGGTTTCTAAATTATCAGCTTCTATCAATATATTCAAAGAAATTACTGATTAAGAACCAAATCTTCACTGTAAATTATAGATGGCAGGTAAGAAAACACATCAAACATTTTATACCATTGTATACTAAAATTATACAATTTTAGTTGTAATCTAAACATTAACTATTTAACTTTTTGAAAACTGGAATTTGTTTTAAATAACTCTAGGCAGAATTTTCCAAGCCATAGATTCTTAAGAGCAAATGATACTTTTTAACTATGCATACCAACCTTTTTACTTCTTTTTCAGATGAACTGGAAAGTGAAAATGTCAAAAGGTAAAGTTTATAAAAAGCACTTGTCGGCCTATTTTTGTTTGCTTAATAGGCCATGTTCATTTGTAGGACTTCAATATTCTGGTTTTAAACTTGCTGTATGGCCTTGGTTGTATGTCCTGGAGTTTCAAGACTTCAACACTTTTTAATTAATTAACCCAGTTAGTTGTCTCTGGAGGCAACTAAAGAGACAAAGTCTAGTTCCAAAAAGATGTCTTAAAACTGGGGTCTTAAAGATACCTTAAAGCACATATGGAAGGCACAGAACAAATAATGCAGGATTTCCTTGCAGTTATCTCAGTTCAACTACACAGAGGCATGGTATAGGGGGTGTAATATAGATGCCATGCTGTCTCTGGTCCAACTTCATACCTATCACCCCACCGTTTGTTGTAAGTACCATTCACAGTTGGTTATCTAACTCTAAATGCAGACTCCACAGGAAATAGGTAGATTATAGATAATGGAACAGGATTCCAGAACTGTGAGTGTAAATCTATCTGCAGCTTTGGTTCTTCCCTCTATTTTTCAAATTTACTTGCTCATTACTAGATTGTATGTAAACGTTTTCTGGGGCTTTTACGGACTAAAACTACCCACGTGAAAAAAGAAGCAGCAGCAGCAGCCAAGATGTTCTCATACACAGCTAACAGTTTCTACCTTTTTCTTTTCCTGAAATCTCTCCTCTTGTTTTCCTGAGATCTCTCAGCACCAGGTCCTGACAGAAGGCAATGAAGCCACCTGAATGCCCTGACCATCCAACCAGAGGCGTTCTTAGACTCTCTGTCTCAGGCATTCTTATTGGTATGACTTCAGGGCCACTCTAAGGTGGCTATATAGCCTCATTTCCAGGGTTTGGTGCATGCAGCATGGTAATAAATGAGTGGAGTGCTTCCTCCCTTCTCCAGCAGTAGTCCTGAACTCAGCATGGAGGCAAGCCCTGAACAGCACATTATTCTACTTAGATCTTTTCCTTCTGAGATCATTGCTGAAGCCAGTCCCATGGTATTTCCAATATCCTGCTCTCACTGAAGCAAATGGGACGTTACATAGGGATTTCAGTGGGTGGCAAGACCAGATCTTTTGTTTTCCAGTTTTATCTCTGCACGGTTTAGTTTGTTCCACTTACAGCCTATGGTCATTTTTCTTTGCTCCTTGGGCTGGCACACCTTCAGAAAGGAAATTTGCTGGGCAGGCACCAGTTTCCAGAAATCCCCACTGATGCTAACGCTTATACAAGACACATTCAAAGCTACTATATTATGCACCTATCTGAATGAAATGCTTTATTTAATACATCTTTTTTCCCTCCTATGTCAAGTCCTATTTTTGAAGAAGATACTCCCTCTGTTATGGAAATAGAAATGGAAGAACTCGATAAATGGATGAATAGCATGAACAAAAATGGTACCTGGTAACTTCCCCCACAGCATTGCTTGCTCCCTAGCTGAGGTGGCTTCCTGAAATAGAAAAACACAGAATTGCTATCTTGTATTTGAGTTGTTAAATTTCCTCTGTTTTCAGTCATAATCTTGAGCCTACAATACTAAAATAGTTGCACAACTGAATGTCTGGGGTGGGATTGCTCTGCAAAGTATTTTTAGGTTGTGTGGGTGCTTATTTTTAAACACATTATGGGATATTCTAGATAGAATACAGTGAATGAATGTTTCAGTTTTCCAGTAGAAGCTTTTATGAAACACAAATATGACTGCCCTATATTTATGTTTTAAGTATAAATGTCTAGCTTAAAACTGCTCAGTGGTTGTTTTTTTTAAATTTCTGGTTCTGTCAGTGTCCAGAATTTCTATGATGCTGCATATTGTGCCATTCTACGAGAAATCCCTACTTACTCATAGCTCAAGAGACTAATTATTTAACAATACTGTCAAAATCATCTTCTGTGTTTATCACTATGACTACATTCCTTTCTCCTCTGCATCCCTCTGCTCATTCTTTATCATCTACCATATCAAATATAAGCTATTTATCATTGCCTTTTAAATCCATCACCACTTAGATATACCATGACTAGCAAATCTATTAGCTTATCAAGCCATCAGCTTTTACCTTAGCTCTGCCAATAATGGCTGTCTCAATCATCTACTCACCTTCTTTTCTCTGAAGCACCTCTGTGCTTTCTGCCAGGTAGAGAAAGTGAAGTGCTAGGGACAGGGTTGGCCTTTTGCTGTCCTGGGGCTGTGCTGGGAACTGTACAGAAGTTCAGTTAGATCGGTCTTGCCCAACGCAATCTAAGGGTGTTCATACATGTGCTCCAGGAGTGGGAAGGGGGCACTTTAATTACAGGGCTCTGAGAGCTGCTCTAATTAAACTGCCCAGAGCATCTTGTATTTCAGTACTTCCATACTTCAAAATGGCAGCAGGGGCGCTTTATCTAAAGCTCATGGAACAAGGTTTAGATAAAGTGCCCCCACCATTTTAAAGCATGAGCACACTAATACATAAGATGTGGGAAGCTGCTGGAGCACGGTAATTGCCATGCTCCAGCAGACATGATTAATCAAGTCTGCTCCGATGCCCTGGATTACAGTGCATCAGAGCAGCCTCCCTGCTCATGTATAGGCGCCTTAATCTAGATTTAGACTGAAGTAGGGTTAAATTAGATTGGGTCAGCCATTTTTAGAGCAATCTAACAGTCTTGAACTTCTGTACAGTTAAATCAGGTGGCCATTTTTAATATGATCTAACCTCCCCCAACCTCTCCAAACTTTTCTATATACCCCTAGAATCACTTGTTAGATTAATCCTGTGAAAAAATAGATGTGATAGTAAAAAGTTGCATACAGAAAAGTTAACAAATAGTACTTCTAGTTTTGTTTTATGGCAAAGGCACGTAAGGTTAATGATAAGCAGTTTATGTGTGTATAGGTATGCAATAAATAGAAGGAAGTATAATAAAGATAACTAGGATACAACACACATTGTAGGAGGCTTTAGAATGAATATAGACAATATCATACAAAAATATATGAACATGCAAGTATTAAAAATAAGAAAATATACCAGCACCCTGAAGTTTTCACTGGGTACTGACTGCACAGAAAGCAAATACAGTTTTGAAACATCTGAAAGAATGCCATGAGTAAGCATGACTTTTTCTCTTATCATTTCTTAGCTGAATCTGAATGTTTGCCTACTGTAAAAGAAGAAGAAAAGGACTCAAATGCCAATCAAAGGTACTTTTAAGTCTATTCTTATATTACTTAAAGTCTTAAAGTTAGCTTCAATAATTCTAAGACTTTAGCAACCTTTTTTCTTCATGTGTGGTCAGAACTGTTTTAATACATATGCACTTTTATTGCACTTCAAACAAATGTTTCAATGCACTTTTATTTGTTAAAAAAAAGATATCTACCTGCAGTTTGGTACTTGCACATGATCCTTCAGCACTAAACCTCTGTGTATGTGTATAAGTGCCAGGAAGAGGGGGAAAAAGAGAGAGAGAGAGAGAGAGAGAGAGAGAAGATGGGAAAGAAATAAAGCAAAAACAAACAAACAAACAAACAAACAAAAAACCCTAATTGGTCGGATTTTAATTGAATTTGAAAAATACCTCATCTGTAAGCTATCAAAAAAGAAAGGTCGTATAGGGAAAAAAAATCACACATACCACTAGGTGGCCCTACTGAACTGAGAATGAGTGTCATGTTTTTGGCCTGCATGGTCAGTATTTTGACAGAGCTTACAAGAAATCCAGCAATATAATAACATTTTTGCTGTTGCTGTTCAGCAGGTGAAACTTCCCTCCAAGTCACTACTGAACTAATGGTGTTTAAGTAGAGAGGGAAGACACTCATTAGCTATGAAAATCAAAATCCCAACAACTTTAAAATTATCTGGGCAGTTTCCACAAGAATAAAGGCATAAACCCTATTTCCTTGGACAAACTCAAGTTTGTTCTGCCTACCTAGAAATCACTATTGCAATTTTCAATTGGATATGGATATTTTCTTTTTCTTTTCTTTTTTTTGTTGTTGTCATAAGTTGTTCTATGATGTTCTTGCTTATCTACCCTAGAGGTGGCTGCATGTAAGAATGGCATGAAGTGTTTAGTCTCTGTAATGCATATAATGCTGAACAATGAAAAAACTCAATCCCCAGTGCCTTTGTGGTAGTATCCCTTGTAGTACGGTTCCAGTGGAGATGAGCTACCAGGAAATCAGGGAGAAAGGCTGCGTAAGGATTCACAGAGGCTCCTGATAGATGCTTCAGGTTCAATCCATTCGTGGAGCCTGATCAGTTTTGAGGTGTACCCCATGGAATCTTTGGTGGGGAGGCTTTCAAGAATAAAGTCTCTTACCTTCTCATCTGTTTTATTTCCATTTATTCACTGGGTACTATTTCTTTCCCTGTCCTGCACCCCTACAGCAATTAGACTAAGGCAGGACTAGCCAAATGTCCTAAAACTCCTAGTCACAAACTAAAATCTTAACATGGCTGAAAGCTGCAGGGCATACAGCTTTTGAGATGCATGTGCCCCAGAATCAATTATTTCTGCACAGAGCTTCTGCTTAAATAATAGCTTCTCATTAAATGACTTCTTAGAATAAATAATACATGAAGAAAATAACAAATGAACAGATAGAAAAATAACTTTTTATTTAAATGCTTTTTTACTATCAGGAGATGGATGTAATTTGTGAGCTACAGTTTCATCATCCCTCAGCTGTGGGACAGAGGAAGGAATGGTATTCAGGGGTATGGCTACATGGCACAGTTAGTGCTGAGAAGAGATACCTGAGTTAGCACTGAATGAGCTAGCACAGGTGCTGAATGGAGTATAACCACATTATCCTGGCATTTCACCCGTGGGACTAATCAGGAGAATTAATTAAGCAGGACAGAACACTATGCTAATGCAGTTCTGCTGCTTCCTTGGTGAGGCTGCAGCTGGAGTTCTGCATCCGATTCTGGACTCCACAATTCAAAAAGGATATGGAAAAGCTTGAGAGAGTCCAAAGGAGAGCCATGCGCATGATCAGAGGACCAGAGAACAGGCCTTATGATGAGAGGTTGAGAGTCATGGGACTCTTCTGCCTGGAAAAGCACTGGCTCAGGGGTGACCTGGTGGCTGCCTATAAGTATATAAGGGGTGTACATCAGGATATGGGGGAATACCTGTTCACCAGAGCACCCCAAGGGATGACAAGGTCAAACAGTCACAAACTCCTCCAAGACTGTTTTAAACTGGACATAAGGAAAAACTTCTTTACTGTCTGAGCCCCCAAGGCCTGGAATAGACTCCCTCCAGAGGTGGTGCAAGCACCTAGTCTGGACTCTTTTAAGAAACATTTTGGATGCTTATCTTGCTGGTATCCTTCAACCCTAGCTGACTTCCTGCCCCTTTGGCAGGGGGCTGGACTCTTTCTTCCGAGGTCCCTTCCAGCCCTAATGTCTATGAAATCTATGAAAAAAGTATCTTTATGCAGGACTGAATTGTGCCATGTAGACAGACTCGTGAGTGAATGGAAGTATAACCAAAAAAAATGGGTAAAGAATAATACCTGTTTTTATACTGTTACTATTGTTTACAACACCACTCCTTGATCTTGCCTTATAAACAGATGCTAAGGAGCTTCTGAGAAAAAATCTCTATCAGGGCCCCATTCCTTTGGAGTGCTCCAGCTCTTCAGATCTGTTATTGTCCAAACTTCTTGGCACTTTGTGAATATTGTATAATCTGTTTGAGCAGGGATGGTGCTTGGCTAGGGTGGTAGAGGCTAAAGTTTTTTGTCTGCCAGAAAAGTGTGCGGTTTTAAACTGTGTTGGTCACATGCAGTCTGACCAAATGTTGTGGTGCACAGAGGAAGTACTTTAACATTTACACTCATTGTTGGAAAGGCACAGTAAGGGCGAATTGTAATGTTTCTGTGACTCTTTAAAAAAAGGTTACTTTCCAAATCTCTCACCAAGACTGGTGCCCCAAACCCATTCTTGTTTAGGCTTTTGTGTGGCCCCACCCCCTATAGGCTTAAAGAAACTTTACTTAAAATATTAAAATAAAACACTGCTGGGTCTCAGATTTATTTCTGCTGGATTCTGCTCCCACATTGACATGTCATAGGCTCCTTCCATGGGTACATAAAAGATGGCTCTGG
The DNA here is from genome assembly GCF_030867095.1 of Alligator mississippiensis. NCBI lineage: Eukaryota > Metazoa > Chordata > Crocodylia > Alligatoridae > Alligator > Alligator mississippiensis. Next base: position 96,165,761 of record NC_081825.1, read on the forward strand.
CAGGAAAGGAACACAGAAACTTAGGTTTAGATAGATGGTCCACAGGGAGGAAAGGGTGTTTATTATACTCAGGGATCAGACTGGAAAAAGGTGGCAATTATTTCTTTAATTCCACCTACTTTTGACTTAATGAGAAGATATTTAAAATATACTAGGTAGATCTTCCTAATATAACCAGCCATCTCCTTTCTTTCATTCTTTGATTATCTGTAGCAGGAATGTCCAACTTCAGTGCAACCAGAAGTCCCCATGGGGTCTCTCCCATCATACAGGCTGTTTTTGTGGCATTTAGCCCCCAAATGACAGGACACACTCCCTGTCCACCTTTCACCCTGTGGGCTGCACAGGCAGCCTATGGAATCCTAGTCCTTTCCCCACCAGACAGCAGTAGGAGAGGTGGCTGCTGGAGCCTGCAGACAACAAGCTAACTATTTGTGTACTCTGTATAGACCACATACAAGCCCACAGGCCACAAGTTGGACAGCCCTGATCTGTGAAATTAGTTGTGTGTGACGATACAGACAATTGACTTTTCTCCCAAAGTTATTGTTCTAGGACAGTGGCTTTCTAGCTTTTTGGACTTGAGGAACCTCTCAGAAAATACCAGCTCCTAGTTTTCATTCATTTTTTAACTACAGAAAAATAAACAGAGCAATTATTCCATTGCAAAGAACTCAGAAAGACCACAGCAGGTCAGCATGTTTTTAACTCTAAGGATTCCCATTTGAAATCTCTGGGTTTGTTTGGGAGCCATGTTTGCACACCTAGCAGTGCTAACATTGTGTGGAACCCCACAGCACCCTTGAAAGGTCCTCAAGGCACCCCAAGATGCCATGACAGCCTGATGGGAAATCACTGCTCTAGGGTATTTGTGAAATTCTGCACCACCCTGTTTGTATTTTAAAAGTTTCTTTTACAACACTGAAAATAAGAAAATTAACTCTTTTTTCCCCCCTTTTTTATGATAGCTTAGATTCTGGAGCCCAAGATACACTCACTGAGACATTGTGAAAAGGTATTACATTCAATATCCCTGCTCCTTTCATTATGTAATAGATCGGAAGGAAGAAAAACTGAAAAGCTGTGGGATGCAACCCCTGTGTCTTAGAGTAAATTTAACATACGTGTTTGCTTGTTGGGCCTACAGCGTCATTAAACAAGGAATGTAGTACCAAGGGTTTCTTTAGCCCAGGGTGGTTCAACCCATGGTCTGTGGGCTGAAGGGTTCAGCTGAGGCCCTGGGGCTCCCATCAGGCTCCCATCCCCCCCCCCCCCCCCCAAATCACTCCAGCGACAATGGCAGCCAGAGTTTCCAGGCTCCCCCTGTTTTGAATTTGCCCTTCTGTTTCCTTCCCTTCTCCAGCTTCTGTTTCCTGGCTTCAGCATAGAGGGTGGGGCAGGGTGGCATGGGGAGCTGGGAGTGAGGTTGGGGCCATGCAGATGCACAGCACAGAAGCTGGCAGGAGAGTAGGCCTACGAGAACAATGCAATGATGGGGGTGAGAGGCATGCAGTGCAATTGTAAACGTCTGCATGGCTTGCAGCCCAGGGGCCCATGGCTCACCCTCATACAGCCCACTCAGTGTGTGGCCTCCACTGATATGGCCCAAGAGGCCTGCAGCCCCTGGCCACTTAGAGGTTGGGCAGCCCTGCTTTAACACGTGCTGCTACCAAAACAAGAAGTTTAATCAAGAGGTATCTTATTACACACTGCACTGTTCCTGGCATAATTTTTTGCCCCTGAAATTATGTAGTTATAGAATTCTATCTGTTTACATGTTTTTAAGTGTTATTTGCAAACAGAGGTATAACAGGCAGCTCCATGCCCAGGCTTGCCTCAGCAGCATGCTGACTGCAGCAGTGTGATTAGCTGTCACTGCAGTGGTGGGTATCTTTGAACACCTCCCCCACAAAGGTGGTGCCCAGGGTTGCTGGCTTGGTTGCCCTCCCCACCACCCCCCAGTTACACTACTGGTTGCAGAAGATCTATCAACTGTATAAGACATTGTTAACTGTAGTTCTACTTAGGATGGTCTCACAGCTAAAGCAGAAGAATTTGAGTCAGAAGACCTGTTTTCTATTATTGGCTAGACCTTACACTTCCTCTGATTTTGGGCACAATGTGTTTGAGCTGCTCACCATCTCCATTTTCCAACATGTAAAATGGAAATATTGCCATCTCATAGCATTAACAGAAAGACCTTGGACCTGAATAAGGAAAGTCAGTGTGAAGTTAATCACAGAACATAAGGATTTTCTTAACTGGGGCCATAGGGACAGCATGTAAATAGTAGGGGTGTGCAATGCAGGCTCTATTCAATTCGGATTTGGATTCAGCCAGAATCAGGGACAGTGATTTGATTTGTTGGTTCGGATCACTGTCCCTGATTCGATTCGGCTGAATCCAAATCTGAAGATTTGATGCTGATTCGGACACAGACACAGCTTTAAAATGTTTTTTCTACATACCCTGAGGTACCAGTGTGGCTTGTGAACACTATGATGCTGGGGCAGATGGAGCGTCCCACAGGAGTGCGGGAGGCCCCTCCACGTGCTTGGCGGCAAAAGTACTTCTGGTCCACTTCCAAGTCCAGTGAGGAGTGCACGGGGCCCCCCACACCTCCCCAGCTTAGTGATCAGCTGCAGGGGGACCCCGGGTGCCCCCTTAAACCAAGGAGGCACCAGTTGCCAAACTGGGGGCGGGGAGGTGGGGGGCCCTGCGTACTCCCTGGCAGACCTGAAAGTGGACCGGAAGTGCTTCTGGTCCACTTCCAGGTCTGCTGCTGAGCACGCTGGGGAGCCCCCCATGCTCCTGTGGGGTGCTTCATCTGCCCCACCATTGCAGCATTCACAAGTCCCTGCTACTTACAGCAGGGGCAGGCAATTATTTTAGGCAGAGGGCTGCTTACTGAGTTTCGGCAAGCCATTGAGGGCCACATGACAGGCAGCCCAGGGCAGATTAATATTAATTTTCTAAATTTTTTAGGGGCCCCGCAGGCCAGATAGAATGGCCTGGTGGGCTGCATCTGGCCCCCAGGCCGCATTTTGCCCACCCCTGACCTAGAGGTATGTAGAAAAGACATTAAAAGCTGTGTCTATGTCAAAAATGAAATGTTTCAATTTCATCTAATTAAAATATTTGATTGACTCAACACAAGTTATTTCCCAAACTGTAAGTTTTTTCTGGGAATTTTAATTTTTTTGTTTTAGATCTGTCCATTTCAGAATGGTAAGGATTTTGTGGAATTTCCCATGAAGCAGAAAATCAGGTTCCCACATCTTACCGAAACAGGATATGCTTTACTGGCAAAACAGCCATAGGTGCATAATAAAAGGAAACAAAATAACCTAATCACTACTTTCTGCATTGAAACTTTGGGGGCGGGGGAGGCGGATCAGACAGAGGGAGATGGGAAGGGAGTGACAGGCTTCTTGTTCTCACTTCCTCATCTAGGCCCCAATTCTTTTAGGGTACTTAAATTCATGCAAAGCTTTAAGCTTATGAGTATCCCTATTAACTTCAACGGACATTCAAACATTTTGCAGCCTAAGAACGTTTCACCCATGCAATTTTCCTATTTCATTTCCTAGACATTTTGAAAGGGTAAAACTGATGAGAAAAGATAGAAACAAAAAAGAACATATTTAAAAACACTGGCTAACCCCACAGCTTTTAAACTTCAATAAATTCATACGCCAAACAACAACATTACATAACTGCACGATTTGTTGCAACTCCACTGCTGCAGTTAGATAAAGAGCAACTGTAGACTTGGTAGCATCTTAGATTGCATAAATTATTTCTGTTATCCACATATCTGTTCCATTTCCTCTGTGTGTCAGTCCGTTTCTAGGTACAGACGAGGCAAGTGAAGCATGAAATGTTATATTTCAAGTTTTTTGCCCTACCCTTCTGCAAAGAAGTCTAACTCATTTGTAAATGGGAAAATACAGATTTTTCCTCAGAGTACCTTTTGGATGTATCTCAAACTTCCAACTCTATATTCTTCATTTAACTTAGACCAAGAACAGAATAATGTAGCTTCCTCCCTCCCCCCCCCCAAAAAAAAAATTGAGAAATTCACAGCAAAAGTATGTCAGCACAAAGGACCATAAATAGTCTGCCTGTAGTTTTAACCTGCTAACTCTAAATAGTGGATCTTAAAGGAGATAGTATTTTTAAACGCCCTGTCCTTTGATTGTGCCTCTGTAACTAGAGAGAACAAGAATTCACTATGGTTTAATTCAGTATTTTTCTGATTTCCTACCACCACCCACCAACCCTCTATCACCTCTGTAATAATTGTCACTACTGGATAATAATTATGATATGATTTTTATGAATAATTCTGAATGATACCATGATGAATTATCTGATAATTCACTATGGCATCATGCCATAGTGTCATTCTGCACTTTCAAAGATCCTTATGAAGACTCTCCATAATGACTCTGTGAGTTTGGGGCTCTTTTCTGGAATGAAGTTGACCAGAGATTAGATGATGTTTAACCACTCTTGACAGGATTCTTGCTACCAACAATCCACAAGACTTTAGCAGGTAGCCTAACAGTGACCCTGTCAAAATAATCTAATGAATGTCCCCCTCTGTGATACAGAAGTATCCATCTTCTCCACAGTGAAGTGAAATATCTAAGTCTGCAAGGATGATCCAACCCACTGTGTGGTCAGTTCTAGTGCAAATTTAGGAGACCTATAACATTTTTTAATTTATGTCGACATGAGCAAACAGATTATAGAAAAGGTGCCAGAGAGTAAATTGTTTAGGTGGAAGCAATGGGAACAGAAAAAAAAAAGACAATTTCATTTATACAAGGATAGATTTAATAAAAGTCTTCAATCTGGCTCTCACAAGGCAGAATCTGTGGGGAAATCTGATTTTTTTTTCAGGGCTTTCCCAGAATTAGGAGAGAACTTTCATTGAATAGTTTCTCCAGACAAGAGAGAAATCAAATCAGCCCCTGCTTGCTCTGTCTGGTGTCACTTAGAGATTTAAGAGAGTCTATGGCCTAGGTATCTGCATTCTGATAACGTGTTGCAGACTGAAAATAAAACCACTAGTACTGCATACACTTCTCTGGGGAACTGCAGTGACCAAATTTTGTAACAGAAGCTGTTTATCTTTTTAGCATATATGCAGCAATTGTGAATCTTGATGTCAAAATGGTGCTGAACTGGTTAATGAGAAGCTGCAAGCAAAGCTCCTAGTCCCACAGATACTGAATAAACTGGAAATGAACTTAATCTCCAACAGCCAGAGAAGCAAATGCTTTTGTGTTTTCCTGCTTCATGAATTCTGGATAATGAACACATCACCAAGAAAAAAAAGCATAGAAATGTGTTACATTAAGATTGAGGATCTGATTTAAACTTACATTGCAGTAAAATTCAACATTAATAGAGAGAGACGCTTCCATTATCCTTTACCTGTGCAGGTTGTGGTATGTAAGTCCACTCAGGTAGCTGTTTTTGTATCCATGGCTTCATAGTTTTGAATGTCCTTGTTTTAGTCAGCTTAAATCAGACTCCTACATTCATGCCCATGCAGGGGTTTTTTTTAAATTTAATTCAATTTTTCATCATAGTGGAATAATTTGTATAGGATTCTCCCATTGGTGAAGTAAAAAGCTATGACTGACACCAGATTTGATGCCAAATAAATTAGACTACTGAATCTACATTACAGAAGAACGCCTGTAAAGCAGGCTGCAGCCTAAAAGGAGTATAGTATTTCTAAAGTGCTTTGAGATTCTTAGATGAAAGGCACTACAGACTGGAAAGTATTACTTTACTTATTATTTAAAGATTTCCTCAGTTACTGGGCTACACACTATAATTCTATATATTCAGAGCTGTCCTCTCAGCAGTACTTTCCACTCAGGGCTTTATCTAATAACAGTAAACTCCAGGGCTATTTAATTTAAGGTACTTTCTTTGTAAAGCATTATGAAATATCAGACAACTTGGTACCAACTTATACTGAACACTGCACCTGAAACTTCCTGGCCAAGATATTCAGAAGTAACTCCTGATTTCAGCTGCTTCAATTTTTGAGTACCTAATTTGAGATGCTTTAAAGAACTGATTGTGAAAGGATGGAAGCCCAGAACACTCTCAAAATTGGGTCTCTTGAGAAGTTTAAAAACAAGAATCCAAAGATCTTGGCACCCAAGAATTGTGCTCAATTTTGTTTTTTGAACTAGTACTTAAAAAAAATATGTTCCATGTAAAATTTGTTTCTTAAAAGGTAGAGTACTAGTTATCCTTTCATAGCAATGCTAATGTTTTGGAGAGTAAGCATTCTGAACAGTTTGAATAATTTGAGATAAATAATTTAGGAATATTGTTGATCTGTATGTTTACAGATTGTTTACAAACATCTGACACATCTCTTGAATTTGTTCATTACTGAAAATTAATTAATTGATAGCTTTTACACAGTACTTGGTTTGTACACTGGTCTCAAGGAGTTCGCAGCAAGCATTCAGCATTTGACATCTCATGCAGGGTGATTTCATTTTCCCTGACAGAATGAGTCTAACTCTGAGAATCAGGCTTATATATTCAAAGATTGGGTTATCACATTTTTATGGCATTACATTTGTTCTCCAGCATATATCTGTCCAAAAATAAAATTCAAATGAATGTTTTCAGGCACATTTTTTCTAGCATTTGCTTAGGTCTGTTAGCAGATAGAACGTAAATGCTCCTCCAGTACTTTCACTCCTTGGAAGGTACTGATGGGAAGATAGTATAAGTGCAGGATGATGTTTCTGAAAATGATATGACACTAAGTATTGTGACAATTTCATTAGCTGCAGAGTTCTTTAGTAGTCAGAATCAGTCTAATATTTTTATAAGTGCAAACATTGATGGGATGGCTCCACTTCCTTAATTTCCCATCAATCCTTTTCTCCTCCTCTTCCCAACTTCTTCCATACCCCAAAAGGTTTCTGTCACATTCCTCCTTTCTCCTCTCTTCATGAAGAAAAATATACTATGTGCCTGCTCCCCTCAGATTCATCCTTTTGGCCTCTATAAGAAGTCCATTTGGCAAGGAGGCACAGGTGTGGCCATACTGGTTTAAGTTTTGTGAAGAGTCCAAAGATTATGCTGCTCCTATTGAAGTATGCATTTGGTTAAATCCAATACAGAGTCTACCCCAGTGGTTCTCAATCTTTTTCAACTTGAGACACCTCTCATTAGACTTGAGACACCCCACAGAATATGTCACCTCTCAGTTTTCACTCAGTTTTTGACTGCAGAAAAATAACAGAACAATTCTTCTGTTGTAAGGAACTGGGATCACAACAGGTCAAAATGTTTTTAACATTCTGGATTCCTATTTGAAATTTCTGTGTTTATCTTGTGAATCATCTTTGTACAGCTAATAGTGCTAATATTGTAAGGCACCTGAGGCACCTTTGAAAGGATCTTAGATTACTGGATGTGGCAGCACCCTGTTTGAAAATTGCTTGTCTAACTCAAATACCTTGTACAGCTGGAGATCCTAACACAGAACTTCCTCTTCATAAGAAGAATTTCTTCTGATATAGAATTTATGGAGGGAATGTAACCAGCTCCTCTGCAAATCATGTCCCATTCCCTGTGGTTCAAGCACTAGTACAACCAAACTGAACTTCTTTATGCCCAATCTTCCAGTTATGTAAAGGACTTTACAAAAGCAATGCTAGCAGACTCTCCTGCTCTAACCCATACTAGGAATTCATGGCCCTGAATCCATCATCATCCCTGCACCCACTTTTCAACTTGATCTCAGAGCACAGCTGGACATAGTGGTAAATCAGTATCTCTGGGGATTTTTTTTTCTATTTCTTGGAACTTGTATAGTTCAGACAGATATAATACATCTGGGATTCTCTTTGCTAATAAAATCCAGCTCTAAGATACTGCTCCTGCATCCTGCCTTGGCAGGTGAAGCATTGTAGTGTTAGTGCTATAATAATTCAGCCCTTGAGGGCACTTGAGAACAGATCACAAATGTGCCATGTACATTCTCAGTAACTGTTTCCCTGATCAGCACATCAGATGTATGTGTGGACGCCTGTAGTGCACATGTTTCTTTAGTTTTCTGAACTATGAACTCTGTACCCTCTAGATCTAAATGGCTGCATAAAGAGTATTGCTATATTGCAAGTTTTAGTTTTTCTGTTAAGAACATAATGTAATGATATAATCCTAAATTTTATTGAATAAAAATAAAACCTGCCTTTTCCAGAGATAGAAACGGGCATTACTAGAGCAGCAGACACAAATGAGATTATCTAACCTGATTTACAAACAGCCACAGTTTCACAAGAGAGGTGACACCTGTTCTGTGATAGCGCGCAATTAAAGGTAGTAAAACATTCAATTACTGTAGGTTTCTAGAAGTGGGTACTTCCTGTTGTTTTACACCGGATGAATTCTTAGAGCTTTAGGGAAGATTAAACAACTGAAGCCAACCATTCACTTGACCCTAAGGGTAAGTCTACACTGCTCTTTTAGGTCAACCCTGAGGATCACTCTTAACCTGCCAAAGCCACAAGAGTGACCTCTCTCCACCTCTATATTAAATTTCAAAATTATATAAGGCTAGAAGGGAACAATGTGATCCTCCTACATAACACAGGCCTTAGGACTTCTCTGAACTCAATCCTATTTGAATTACAGCATCTCTTAGAAAAACACCCAATTATGATTTAAATATTCCCAGTAATGGAGAATCCTCCACAGCTATTCTTAAGTTATTCCAATAATTACCCTCCCTGTTAAAATATACTCATTATTTCTTGTATGACATTGTCTAGTCAATGTATCTTAATATTCCTTTATGGCTTACACAGAAGAGACTTCTGTTGTCAAAACTGTTATAGATTGCGATCATCCTTTTATTTTTTATCTTTGACAAGGTGAATCACAAAAGGATAAGTTTGGATAGGACACCAAGGCATCACCTAGTCCAACCCCTATATTAACGTTAAATCAAATACACCTCAATAAAGACTGAGTTCCTCAAGCCTCTCACTATTAGGCATAGTGATCCTTTAATAATTTTCATGGCTTTTCATCAAATCCTCTCCAATTTATCAATATCCTTCTTGAATTGTGGAACTGGACAGAATATTGTAGCAGTTATTGCATTCAAGCAAAATTAAGAGGTAATGCAAACTCTCCATTTCTAAATACTCCCCTGTTTGTACACCTCAGGATTCCATTATCTCTTTTAGCCATAGTATCACACTGGGATGATATGTTCAATTTATCCTCTATGATTGCCAAAAATGTCTCAGGATCTGCTGCTTCCCAAGAAAGAATCCATTATTCTGGAAGTCTGGTCTGCATTTTGTTCCTAGATACGTGACTTGATGCTTGGCCAATTTGAAATTCATACTGTTTGCTTGCACCCAGCTTACCCAAGGATCCAGATCACTCTGTATCAGTGACCTGTTGTCTTCATTATTTACTGCTTCTTCAGTATCTTGGTGTCACATGCATTGTGTCATTTTGATAAAAATGTTATGTAGAGTATAAATAAGAAGTGATCCTAGCATGATGCCACTGGAAACACTTACCCATCCATTGATGAAGATTCCCTCTGCCCAGTCACATTTGATGCTTGTAGGTTAGCCAATTTACAATCCATTTAATGTGTGCCAGGTGGATTTTATTATAATTTTGCAATCAAAATGTTGTGTAGTACCAAGTCAAATGCCTTATAGAAGCCTATTAGGTTGGCATGATTATTAAATACATTTGTAGATTATTAAATACGTTTGTAATTTCATAAAAAATCTAGCTAGTTTGACAGGATTTATTTTCCATATAATCAAGTGGATAGGTATGAAATAATTTAATCTCCTTAAATGTTTATTGATCAAGTTTCATATTAGCCTTTCCATTATTTTGTCTGGGATCAGTGCTAGGATGAAAGGCTTATAACTACCCAGGTTATTACATTTACGCTTTTTAAAATTCATAAAATCATCACTGGACCTTTCTTCCAATCTTCTGAAACTTTCCCCATATTCCAAGATTTATACAAACCAACATGTAATTGTTCAGAGAGCTCTTTGGCTCTTCCTTTTAAAGCTTTTGGATTCAAATGATCTGGACCCACTTCTAAAAAAAGAACAAACTGTTATTCAATATATTCTTGAAATACTACTGGAAGGGAAAGTATTTCATTGTATGCTACAATAACTAAGGACCTACCTAAATTGTGGTTTTGCAGATTTCACAGAAACTGCAAAATCTGGGGCAACCCATGAAATCCAGGATTGCCTGTGAAATCTATGGAAAAAAAACTTAATAAAAATAAGTTTTTATTAAGTCTTCCCCTCCCAGGCAGGCCTTGCAGCTTGCAGTCTGCCCAGGTAGTGAAGGCACTGGCTGGTGGGGTGACACAAAGCGGGCAGCAGCAGGATGGCTGCTGCCCCATCTCCATCCTCTCCTTGCCCCTGGGGCCTCTCCACCAATTAGCGTGAAGGGGCAGGGCCAAATGAAGAAAAGGAGGGCGGCTGCCCCCTCGTCCCTCCTCCCCTCAGGGCTTCTCTGCCAATCACCACAGAGGGGCAGGGCCACCATGAAATGAACCACAAAATGGGCTCTTCATACTGAGACAAGCCATGAAGATACTGTGAGTTAAGTAGGTCCCTAATGAGAACTACATTCCTGTGGTTCCGGCGTTCTTGTGGTGCAATCTTCTGGCCTTTTCCCAAATAAGAAATATGTATTGAATATAGCACTAGACCAACATCTTACTTAGATTTTTGTTTGGCTGGTTGGTTTTTCTCCTGTTGTACATTATTTACTTATTTCAATGACTGATTTACTATCTAATCTGTGTATCTAATCTCAAGGTGTTATTTAAAAAATCTGTGGAGACTCTAAGTTCCCTGCTGATCATCTATTCAAATCTTCTATTTAAATCAGATCATCTACACTGGCCATCTCTTCTTTTTGCCCCCTTCTTTGACCACCTGTTTTAGGTTGACTTTTCTGTTCTCCAAGGTATTCATCTGCTCATTTTGTCATTTTGGGTGCCTATAGACGAGCAGGGACGCTTCACTTAAAGTGCCCATGTTGCTACTTTTAAACTGATACATGAGATGCTCTGGGCACTTGAATCAGAGCAGCTCTTGGAGCTACTGTAATTAACTACCCACTCCCCTCCATGCTCAGAGCACATGTATAAATGCCCTTTGTGTCTTTCTATTGACCACAGTGAATTTGGACCAGTCCCCAACTTGGTTGCTTCTTTGGTTTTCCCCAGACACTGCTCTCATTCCTCTCATCTCGGATTTTCTTATTTCAAGCTTACACATTTTTAATATAATTTCATTCCATGCAACTCATCTTTTTTATGTGTATTGGCTCTCAGTCTTTTCCTTTCCTGTCTAGTTTTCCTCACAACCTTGATCTCCAAGATCATCAGATCCCCACCCAATCTCTGAGTAGACTTAAGCTATAGAGACCTCAAACCACTTTATTCCTGAATAAGAGTACTCACATGTCATTTACTGCTTTAACTTTTGTTCATTGAATTTATGCCTTTAGTTGATGCACCTTGTATTTCCTGAGTGATCCCATGTAGATGAGCTCTCAGATTTGCAAAATAACCAGTGGGGAAACTAGCTGTTAGTTTAACTACATAACTATAACACCGAAAACCCCACTATCTAGGGTATAGTTTGTAGCTGTGTTGGTGTAAGGACATACGTAGACAAGTTTCTTTGGGTAAATCCAATATCTTTTATTAAACCAACTCAAATAGTTGGAAAAATTCTTCTTAGCAAGCTTTCCAGCACAAACACCCTTCATCAGGCTGAGGAAGCATCTGCAGAACATCTAAATAGTGTTCAGATACTAGTGGTAGACCATCTGCAGATGCTTCCTCACCCTGATGAAGGGTGCTTGTGCCAGAAAGCTTGCTAAGAAGAATTTTTCCAACTATTTGAGTTGGTCTAATAAAAGATATCGGATTTACCCAAAGAAACTTGTCTGCCACTAGTATCTGAACACTGTTTAGGACTCTGCTACTTACTGCTGGTTATGATGTTAATCTGATCTATGCTGACCCAATTTACTGTCATTTTCTATCATTATTACTGATTATTTGTTTAAGTTACTACTCATCAACATAAACTGAGAAAAAAGACTGTATTTTTAAAGGTATTATTTGTACAATGTTAAATTTTCTCCTAGTTTGATTTGTCCTAAGAAATTGTTATCCTTCTTTTCATTTTCTTCAATTGATCCAGTAATTATTAGTCATTCATTGATACAGATAGATGCAAGCTTCATAAATAAGTATTTTCATCATGTAATATGGGGAAAATATGTAAAGGAAATGGCAATTAAGGACAATCTTCTTTTCTACAAGTGGTTAAAAATGTGCATATATATTACTGATAGCTAATGCTACTTAGAGTTAATTGTACAGTACAGTGATACTTCATGAAGTTTAGGATTCCCTTTAACTTATCTCAATACAGAGGAAGAATTGTTTTGGTGTTATATATTTGCACTTCAGTAGTCCATAAATATCAATTTAGCAACAGCTCTACAAACCAGTATCTACAAAACAGATAAGATAAGCAAATAATAATTCATAAGCTCAGTCTAATAAAAAAAAAAATCTATTATTGCACTTTCAATTTATGGAAATACTGTTTATACCAGCAAAAATGTTGTCAGGTGGCTGTTAAAGTGATATTTTAATGTAAATAGTTCAAAATAGGAATGTCATTTGGTTGAATTGTTTGTAAAAGATTTATATTTTAGCATTTTTAATAAAAGAGTTTTAAAAGCATTATCACTGTCTGCAATGTCTCTTATCTTATCTCTGTGTTATAATTGTCATCAATTATATTATTTCTGTAATAAGTCAAGGCCCAGCTGGGTCTGATCTTGTGTTGAGCCCCAGCTGGAGGTAATCACTGGCAATCAGGCTGAGTCATCCCTTAGGGAAAGGCTTTACCCACACTGACTATATAATCTCAGACCAGATAGCAGAATAGCCCTCTGGACAAGAGGTGACCTTGGCTAAGTACAGGTGTTCAAAAAGCCCAAGGTGGAGTCGATCAAACTTACATGGATTTCTGTGAATGGCGTAGGTTAGTTTGGGAGCAAACAGAGCACACATTTTGTAAACAGAGCACCAAAGCCAGCAGGTTGGGAACACTCCTGCACACCTCCCAGAGGGCTCCCCAGGCTGTCAGAGACTGCCGAGTGCAGCTGAGAAGCCAGGCCACCTGATTGCCTGCCAGGAACAGCCAAGCACCCTGCTTCCTTCCCCTAATATCATCACCAGCCACAGACATCTGTCAGTTGCAGGCAGGCAGCAGAGGCAACCGTGCTTGCCCATCCCCTGCTGCCTAGTTCTGCTCCCTGGGGTACACTCACTCACAAGAGCATGGGTGTCCCTGGGTGGGCTCCTGCATACCCACCCAGGGACCCCCATCCTCCTGTGAGTAGGTGCAGCTCCAGAAAGCCCAAATGGGCTGCAGGACATGGCTGAGCATGCTTCCCTGCATTGCAGCGTCATCAGCCACTGTGCTGAATTGGCTCAGTGAGAGCCTGGGTGTGGGGCCAGCTGGGTACTTAGCCAGACAAGCTGAACACAGGGCAAGTGCTAGTGCACCACCCTGCAGGGGTGGGGGGAGGGAAGTTGTGAGGGGCTGCAAAGGAGCCTGGGATGCTGGAGGATAGCGACCTAACTTGAATTGATAAAAGATCTGATACAGAAGTTCCATGCACCAGTCTAACCTAAATCAATTAAGTTTGAGTGCACATTGATCCACAGCTATCTTTGATCAGGTTCCACCATTTTTAAACCAGTCAACATATGCCAGATTTCTGTACCGTTACAGATTTAGACCAGTTTCCAAATCTGGTTTATACCAGTACAAGTGTAATATCTGTACCTGACCCTTGCTGTGTTTCTGTCCTGCCTAGAATGCCTAAAACTGACTCCATGCTCTGACCCTCTACTTTGTGATTCTGTGCTTATTCCTGTTTGCACTTATTCCTGTCTTTGACCTCCTAGCCTGAATCAGCTTCTTGTCCTGATCACAACCTTGTCTCAACCTTTGACTTGACATCCTGGACTCAGCCTGAAACCTGGCTTGTTCTTGGCAGAAATTGGTAACCCCCCCACCCCCCCCCCCAATCTAAGATGCTCCCCTTGAACTGACCGCCCATGACCTAGTAATTTTCTACCACAACTCTGGAAGGTGGAGGGGGTGTGGATTATATTTTCTCTAGGTGTATCAGTGAAAGAGAAAAAAGATGTGCATAGGAAGCATTCTCGTGTCAGCAGTTACATATAAAGGGGAATTAAGAGAAATGCAATAACCATTCTTCCTGAAGTTCTTTGTGAGGCTGTCTAAGGTTAGCCTTTCTTAATGATTATGTAAACAGGATAATAAGCAACATACTATATTCATATTAATATTACATATATAGTCCTCTCCTTAGGAAGTCACATTCATCAGGCAATGAAGGGTGAAATTTCAGCATACATCTGAAATCTAGTTTCAAGGAGAGGCAAGGAAATAAACAAGGCATAACACACTGCTGCAGACTGCACCTAATTTCCACATCAAGGCCCCCTACTTCTTGCAATACACACTATAGGGCAGTAGTTCCCAACCTTTTTAGACCGCAGACTGGAAGTGACTGCAGACCAGCATACTGCAGACTGGAAGTGACTGGCATATTGTGGACTGGCAGCCAACCCTTTTTTATACTAAAAGGGTTGGCTGCCAGTCCGCAGTATGCCGGTCACTTCTGGACTTTCAGTCCGGCAGCCAACTCTCCTGTGGACCAGCAGCCAACCTTTTGGAGCCTGGTACCAGGCCACGGCCCAGGGGTTGGGAACCTCTGCTATAGAGATTAACTGGAATTTCTACAGAAGATTTACCTAAATTCAGACCTCAGGGTTTACAGTAAGCATGAATTTAATCAACATGAATTTCATACACGTCATTATATTATGCTATATCTTGTACTATTTTTTACGTTAAATTACTTTGCTCCCAAAATTTCAGTTATTTATTTTTGTACTGATGCTGTATAACTGTAGTTCAGAAATTGGCAGCTAGAGAGGTGATAACTGAGGTTTTGGGTACCCATAAGGCAGCATAGGCTGTTTGATGTGATGCTGCCCATAAGGATTTTGACCATGAAAATGAAATTCCTCTTTTCTACATGTGTTCATATGACATTGGGGAATAGGGATACTTATATTTTTAATTCTTAACTTGTAGACAACTATGCCACTATACTTTTTCAGATCACTGAATATAACAAACATGGAAAATTATAACTGGAAATAAATGTTATTGCTGATTTCTTTTAATTAAAAAGCTATTTTTGTCAAATTGGAATTTTTGTCAAATGGAAACATAATCATGTTTTTAACAACACTAACAAAATTATATTAAATTACATTTAAACTGTCATAACATTCTGTTGCAACATGTTTGGAACAAAAAACTTTGAAACATTTATTTTTGAATGAAAATAACATTTAAAATGTTTGGAAACGCCACAATCAGAATGAGATGTTTTCATTTTATTGAAACAAACATTTTGACTGCCCCAAATGGAGTGTCTTTGTTGTTTAGGCAGTTTCAATTTTTTGGTTTTCTTCCCTTTCAGAATGGGGAGAAAAAATAAATACATTTTCAGCACTCTGGGATTTTCAGTTCAATGGGCAATCCGGTTCCCATCCAGCTGTGTGGATAAGCATATTAGTTAGATATATCTGTTAAAGATACCAGTACAGAATAGGCAGTGAACATGATATTTGAACTACCTTAAAATCCCATGTTACATAGTAGGTTCTCTGATAAAACCTGTTCATGTGGAATGCGCAAATATTGCTTCACCATGAAGGCATAGGTGAGCCACACATGGTATAAGTTTTACTGTTGTCACCAGGATCCATAAAGCATAGCATTTAAACTATTGCTGTTCCAAGTAGCAAAACCAGTTAAGTTAATCTTCTGCTCAGGTAGACTTTTGCTGGGTTCTTTTATATTTTGTACAATAGTTTGCTTTCACTGTTTATTAATTTACTCTGTTTTAAAAACAAATTAAATACATTTCCTTGATTTAACAATAGCTATAGATAATATATGGAACTGTAATATGATACTTATATGGTTGCCTTGAGTACTTTATACTGGTGTTTTCAACAAATATATGTATTTGATGCTGGAAATTACTTATCTAACTCAGAACTTTGGAGTTAACTTATGATTTCCTCAAATTTTTATTTATTCATTTTTCAGTATTTTGGTTTCAGCTATAAGAAAAATGTATACACACTTTTCAGATTAAAACAGCAAGGTATCGTCTTCACTTTTGCTTTGCTTAACACTTACTTCTATTTCAGAAGTCAGCAAGCAATACTGCCAGGAAAATGAGGATAAGTCTAAGAAGAAACCTATTAAAAATGAATGAACCATACATAAAAATGAATATTATTACCAAAGAAAAAAACCCTTAGCTGGATTTCCTGTTAACAGGTAAACTTAGTCTTGACACTGAATTAAGCCTATGTATCATCTTTTTAGTGGATATACTGTTGACTTACTATTAAATTTAATGGCCATATTGTGAAATGAGCACACTGCATTGCTATTATGATGATGATGCTTCTCCCAACATTTTTTGTGATGTATGCCTTCAAATCAGTGAAATAAAGTCCAGTCCAGTCAGTTTAGAAGCTTTGAAGTCTTATGTTGAACATGCAAGTCTAGCTTTCCTTTCTGAAAATGCAATAACATACATGAGCATTTGTGCTCAAGTTGTTTTTAATATTGTAATATACAGTATTGTAATATACAGTATGACTGTATCCTACTCTATATGGTTACATTTGTGCTCTCATTGAAAATAACTATGGGAGAAAAATGTCAATGTGCTTGCAATTTATCTTATTTTACTCGTTACGTTTTGTTGTAAGGTTTGTTCTCTGTGGACGTAGATCTGAATGGTTACAAGCTGGTGTATCCCTAGTGGATCTAAGGGCAATGTGTTCAGAATACTGGTTAGAAAGATAATTAGGGTCAGCAATGCTCTCACCATCTGGAATTGTTACAATTGTCAAGATCTGAGATGACTCACTGTGCCATGGGAATCATATCTCTAATGGCAGAAAATCATAAGGGAACGGTGCACTAGGATAAAACTGTTGCTAGGTGCCATAGCATGAGGAAAATTCTGTGCAAGCAAAAAAGGAAAGGGCCTTCTTTGACCTTTTTTTTTCTACACAGAAAACAAGAGGCTCTGAATTCACCAAATATAGCTTGTAAGCTTTTTCTCAGTTTCTTTGTTAAAAACCAGTTTGAATGGGAAATTGCAGAACAAGAAATCATCCATAAACTGGACTGTGTTAAGTATGGTTTAAACAGGAACTGTGGATTCTTATTTCATTATCTGGATTAACTATTGCGGCCCGCTTTATTCCTACGGGTTTAGTTCTTATTTGCTTTTCTTTCCTAGCACTGCCCCGTCCCTCTCTTTTTCTCCACCTCCCTCATGTTTTATATTCTCATTTCTCTCTCTCTTTCTTTCCTTTACTCTACATTCTGCTCATCCTTTCACAGCATCTGATGAAGTGAACTTCAGTTCACAAAAGCTTGTACTCTCTGTCTATATATTATTTAGTTATATTATAAAGGTGCATATGTACCCTGACTTCTGACTAACTTCAAACTAACACAGCTAACTAGCTCTCTTTCCTCAGTCCTAGTCAGCACTTAGGATACCTCTCCTTTCCTATTTAAAATCCTGACTAAAACTTGTTATACCAACCCTTATACAATCCCAACATACCTTTCCGATATTGTGCATAGAAAATCAAACCTGTCATCCATAGCCTGGCAAAACCTGCTTTGAAGTACATGGGAGTTTTGGCAGAATAAGGACTGCAGGATTTTGCCTTAATTGTCTAAAGCAATTATTAGTATGTCGAAGAGTTTCCCAAAATTAAAATAATATGATCAATTAATATCTTGAAAGATTTTTTATGGGAAAATCTAACCTACTGCAGAAGGTAAACCCAAAATGCACAGAATTTCTATAACATTTCCTAAAGAACAGCTGTGATCATTTTCCTTAGGAAAAAGTATAATTAACATTAAGAGAGCAGTAATTTTTATATGGATCACCAATTTATACAGAAAATCTGAGAGAAATTTTCATTAGGGGTCAGTTACAGAAACCTAGGCAGTGTACCATAGAATCAGGCTTTTGAATTGTAACATAGCACGGAATTGTCATAAGGGCTTTATACATTCTCCACAAATTGTGTAGAAGGAAAAGAAGATCGAGAGAGACAGTAAATTGCAAATCCTTTCACAGAAGTAATGAACAGTGTTTGAATGACAATGCTGTAAGGACATGTGCAGCAGGCATTGCTGTCTCTCTGGAACAGTGACTGTCATAGTACACAAATAATTAACACAGTTAAAGGGAGTAGCCAAGGGGAAATAATTGGATGGACATAAAATTAAGAGACTATAACCCTAGAGTAAAGCCAAAAGGTTTATATTCTTGCATTACTTATAACTATCTATATCTATCTAGCTATCTATATATATGTATATATATAGATAGCTAGATCTATATCTAGCTATCCCTAGATAGATAGATAGATAGATAGATAGATAGATAGATAGATAGATAGATAGATAGATGTGTGTGTATAGATATATCTATACACACACACACATATATATTTAATACAGTAAGTAAGCCTTTTATTTCTGTGAGTGTTTTTTAATATCTATCGATTGATTGATAGAACAGGAACAGTTCTACATGGTAATTTCAAAACACTGGTGGCTAGAACCAACCATGTTGTGAAAGCTACTAATCTAAAATCTCAAATTCCTGTGTTACCTGCTATAAAGTCAGACTGCCAAATTCAAAGAAAAAGTAGATAGCGCTGAAAGAAAATGTCATATCTGAATACCACTTGAGTGCTGAGAAAATTCAGATTTGGATGAAAATTTGCACCTCCAGGGTGGATCCCATGTAGTGCACGTGCACCCTTCTTTGATTCCTGCTCGACTCAGACTTTAAAACCAGGTGCTCAGGAGAGGCAGCAGCACTTCTATTCAAGCACTGCTGAGCAATTGCCTTCATGGATCTCTATAGTGTGCCTGATTCCTGCTAATCTTTCTTCACGCCACAGGTGTTAACAACCTTCTCTTCTTTTAAATGATCTTTATGTTCCATTAATCAAGTTATAGTTTCTTCTGCAGTTTTGCTATCTGTTAGTTGTTCCTGGTAAACTAATCTCTCTCTTCTATTCTATTTCCATTTTATATGTGATGATGCACCACACCACCTGTCTCCCCCTTTTTAAAATCCTAGATCCACCCATGTGCACCTCTGCCCCATCTGTAGGCAAAATTTGTCTCCCTCTGTTGAACAGTCATAAAAGATACATTTTGCACTCTGGGAAAAGTGGGTTCATCCATGAGACTGACTACAATCAGAGAATCATATAAAATTATGGTTGGAAGGGACTTCCTATTCAAATCCCTGCTCAAAGCAGGTCCATTCCCAAATAGATCATCCCAGCCAAAGCTTTGTCTAGCCGAATCTTAAAAAATTCCAAGGATGGAGAATGCACAACCTGTGGCAGGTTAGGGTGTTATGTCTTGTGTTGTATCAGAGTGGGCAGTGGTTTTACTAAGGGGTTAGATTATGAATTTGTATAGGATGGCTTGGATCCTGCCTCACGCAGGGGGTTGAACTTGATGACCTATGGAGGTTCCTTCCAGTCCTACTTTTCTATAATTTCTATGTGATGACGACACTTCACAGATCTTATTGAGTCCTCTGGTGCTGGCTCTTGGCCTGCTGAATCCATTGGCATAGTGGTACTTAGCTGGCTCTACAGTTTTTAGACCCCTGTTTATATAAGGTAGTGGGGGCAAGATTTTGTACCCAAAGACCAGGAACTGATTGGAGATGCATGATTTCTAGGGCCATGCACAGTTTCAGTCCCCGATTCGGTGGCTGAACCTCCAAATCTAAATTGAATCAGAGGGCCCTTTTAATCTCTTTGAATCAAATCATAACCCTCCAAATTGATTTGGAGAGATTCAGAGATTAGGACATAGAGATAGCTTTACATGTTTTTCTCTGCATACCTCTAGGTAGCAGGGGCTCATGAGTACTGTGATGCTGGGGAGGGTGGAGTGTCCCACAGAAGCAAGGGGGGCTCCCCAGTGTGCTCAGCAGCAGACCTGGAAGTGGACCAGGAGCACTTCTGCTCCACTTCTGGGTCCACCAGGGAGCACGCTGGGGCCCCCCACATACCTCCTGGCTTGGTGTCTGGTGCCTCCTGGGTCTGGTGGGGCACCCAGGGTCTCTCCACAGCCGATCACTGAGCCAGGGAGGTGCGGGAGGCCCCCCAGTGCACTCCCTAGCAGACTTGGAGGTGGACCAGAAGTACTTCCAATCCACTTCCAGGCTCACCGCTGAGCACGTGGAGGGCCCCCCACACTCCTGTGGGATGCTCCATGCACCCCAGCATCGCAGCAATCACAAGCTGCACTGGTACCTTGAGGTATGTAGAAAAAACATGTAAAACTGTGTCCATGTCCAAATCACTGATTCTCCGAATCAGAACTGAATCTTCATATTCAGATTCAGCCAAATTAAATCAGGGACAGTGATCCGAATCAACTAATTGAATCACTGTCCCTGATTTGGGCCAAATCCGAATCCGAATTGAATAGGGCCCCCTTCGCACACCCCTAATGATTTCTTTTTAAAAGGTCACATGACATTAATATGAATCACCAAAGCATGTGACTTTATGTAACTACTGTCTCCCTGGGGCAGCTTCCCTGGTTGCCCCACTCCAATTAAGCATCTGGTCTTGCTTTAGGTGCTTAAGTCCTTTCTGGCCTGTAATAGTTTTACTCTCTGCATGAGCTCCTTTTAACATAACACAAAAGAGTTTACCTGCCTCTGAACTCCCTCATATTTCTGTCTTATTATTTTATGCCCCCTGGCATAAAAAAAAAGTCAGACTAAAGAGAACAAATGTTAATAATTTTTCAGAGCTGGAAAGCAGAAAAAGTGCATGGTGTTTGATTTTTTTTATTTTATACTACAGGTATATGACTGAGTGATGAGACTATGTAGAGAGAATTCAGACAGATGACTTCATGCTGTGCAGTAGTATCCATGGCTGTAAATGCTCCAAATGCCAAAATGAAATGCCTAATATAATCTTCCAATTCACAGAGAAGAAGATTGGTATTTAACATACCTTCCCAGAGAGAAAGGCATTACTCTCTTGTTTTTATTATCTACATAATTGAGGATATCTGAAAAGCAGCAGACAAAGAATGAGAATGTGCACTGTTGTCTAAGAAATTTTAGCCATGTGTTGTAAAAAGAACTGAAATTAAAACCAACATATAAAGTTGTAAAAGGTCAAGTAATATAAAGGAAGATATAGCATCAAAGAATAATTTATTTTCTTCAACACCAGGAGCACAATAATTAGGTGGTATTTGTATATCATGAAAACTCCTTCTGTTTGTAAAGCTTTAGAAAGGATCATTGTAGCTTCAGATGAAAGGGATAGAGTGAGAGAGGAAACAGGCAAACAATTATTCATTTTGCTATGAGAAAAAAAGGTAAAACAATAAAGTAATGTTTAACTGACATAGGGAAAGACAAATAAAGAAAATACTGTTTGTTTAAGCAAATTTTGCAACTAGGTGCTCTGTGTTAGCATTCTGGTAAATCTATCTTAGTATCTGATATATTTGCAAATGTATTGTTAGGGTTGCCTTAGAAGAAAACTTTCCAGACAAATGCCTGAAATGAAATCTGTCGCTACATAAGCATTACCACAGGAAAGAAGAGTTTACATAAAAAGATATTGTGCCTTAGACTTCTCTTCTTCATGAAGCAGAATCTGGTCCACAGCTGGTATCACAGCTTATCAGCCCCTGCACAGGGAGAGGATTTCTTACAGTAGAGGACTCTTTCATCTAGCAGACAACCGCACAGAAAAGATCCAATGCCTGAAAGTTGAAGCTAGACCGTTTCAGACTACAAATAAGGAACAAATTTCTAACAGTGAGGGACTGTTGAAACAATTTAGCCAGGGGTGAGGTGGTTTCTTTATTACAACCTTTACATACAGATGGGCTACTTTTCTAAAGGAGATGCTCAGTTTCAGCCAGGAGTTATGGTCTTGATGTGGCACTTACCTTATAAAATCCTACAACTTGAACTCCTAAGGAAGTTCAGACTAGGTGATCATAATGGTTTCTTTTGACTTCGTAAAATCTATGAAAGAATTTTTTTCGCTCAAATAAGCAAAGACACTTGTAAAGGTTTATTTGTTTGTTTGGGGTTTTTAAAAGTTATTTTCAGGAAGAGATGAGAAGGCTTGATTACTTATTTTCTGACAGACAACTTTCCTTCAGCACAAAGGAGAAGGGGAGAGATATGATTCATGAAAGAGAGATGAGGGCAAATGGGATGAGGTCATAGGAAACAAGAGTATTTGAACAGAAATGCAACAGAAGATTGAAGGTAAGAGGAGGGAGATGGAGACCCAAAGGTCAGGGGATGAGTGGGAGAGAGAGAGGACTGACAGACCGATGTCTGAGTCTGCAAACAAAGACCCACACTGATAAGAAATAGGCTGTATCTATGAAGGATGGCTCTTTTATTTGTTGCTGCTGTAACCATGGCTGAATTGATGGAATGGGGCTGGGAACTTCAAAGGCCGAGGACTTCCTTTCTAAAGTCACAGTCATGCCAGGTGATTCTGGAAGCTGTTACCACTTTTTTAGCCCTCTGGATGATTGAGGAGCAGCTGAGACCTGATGCTTCCAAATGGTTGTGATCCAGCCTTGTGGCAGAGTTTGGCAGATCCAGCATTCATACTAATAGTTTCCTCTTCCTAAAGCAGTGGCTGCTGGAGAAACTTTTGGGATTTTGTACAATCTCCCTACAATATGCAGGCTCTTTCTGTACAAATCTATTTGTCTCTGGTGGCCCGGGCACTATATGAGCCTAGTCACTCAGTTGCCATGTGAAGGTGACAAAAGAGGATCTTGCAGATGTTAGGGTCTGAAAACTAGAATGGTTGGAAAAGGCTGTGATGTCACAAGAAGCTGTGGAAATATGATTTCTTTTGCTTCTCTTCCAAAACTATATGACTTAGAGAAGAGGAAGGACTCGTAGCAGTAAGATTCAAGAGTTTGGGAGGCTCTGGCTGGGCTGCTTTCCCTGCCTGACTATGCAAAAAATAAATAAATAAATACAAGGCATTCATCTTTTGAATGTCTGGAGAGGGGACCTATTTAAAAAGAAACAGTGGCTAGGAAATGTATACTCTTAAGACAGTGATTTGCAACCAGGGTGCTGCCAGATCCTTTGAAGGGTGCCGCAAGGTACGAGAAGATAAACAGATGAGCTAAGCTGCTCAGGCTTGTCCCTCTCTGGCCAATCACTCACCCCCATTACCTGGCCCCTCTGGAAGGAGGTAAGCACTGTAATATATAAAATAGTTAAAAAAATTGGTGCCACTCACTTCACAAAAGTTATGGCGGGATGCCTCAAATTGAAAAAAGGTTGAGAACCGGTGCTCTAAGAGGCAATGACCATGCCCTCTTCTTTCCGGCCTTACAGCAGCTTCCATCGTTGCTGCTCTGGCCATGCATGACAGAGAGTGTAAAACTGAGCTCTCCAGGACCCTTTTGTGCAACACAGTGCTTATGTCCTTTTTGTCTGCCTCATGCTACATACACAAACCTCTTTTCTAAAATCTACAGAAGAATCTTCTTGAATTTGATCCCTTGCTAATCTGCAAGTGTCACTGATCTGATTGAAACAATTTATCACTATAGCACAGCAATGCTGAGTTACAGATTCTAGCTCTGGGACCTTTTTTCCCCCAGGTTTCTTTCTTTTTGGGTGGGGTGAGGGTGGAGGAGAGAAGGAAGGGCCTTGTCTGTTTGTTTGTTTTTGGTTTGGTTGTTTTGGGTTTCTTTTTAACAAACAAGTCAGTTAAAAACACTGCCTTTGTTTTTACTCTAATGAAATATTCCTCCTGGTTATTTCCCAACATTAAGTAGTTCTGGGTTTTTTGCTATCCTATTACATGCTGCTATTTCTCAGTTACCATGACACCCACTAATGTGCACGACATTGGAGTCTAAGAACAGAAAACAGCATAGCTACATAAGAAGATGGACAAGTTGTCAAAAAGATGAGGCACCAGCTTCTCGGCTGCTGTAAATTAATGCAGCTGCATTGAAGTCAGAATTTTAAATAGGCTCTTCAATGCATTGGTAAATATCTTTAAGGATCAAATTTATTAAAGATCCCTACCCACACTATTTCAGTGTTGCAGGAAAGACACTAGCTACAAAGCATTCCAGTCTGCACGGAATAGAATATATACAACAAAAAATTGAGAATGATCATGGATTTCGGATGTCCGGCATGAGGCACCTTGATTTTAACCTTGTCATACCTGCCACACTGATATGCCAGATTTCCAGCATTGTTAAGCAGCTGAATCTCCAGTTGAAATTACTAGTACTTGTCAGTGCTCATTGTATTTACAAATCAAACTCAGAACATTTATAAGAAAGAAAATTTGCTTTCAAATTAATTTAATATGCTTTCAAATCTCACCGCTGAATATAACAAAACTGTACTCCTCACTATTTTTTAAACTCTAAGACCACCCTTTACTCCAAAGCAATGAAAACATCACAGACAGAACATTGTTTTCTGATAAGTTTTATTTTTTTCTCCTTTTGTTTGTTTCCATGGAGGCTTTTTTTTCTGTTGTATTGAATGTTTGCAGTAAAGGCTCCCTTGAAATCCAAATGTTAAAATTATAAAAATATATTAAAGTAATACTTTGTTTTTAAATACTTGTGATAATTTAAAATAACTCTGTATTAAATATGTCTTTATTTTTAAGCATTTATATGAGCCTCATCATTGTACTGAGTACCTTACAATATTTCATTGCATTTATTCTCATAAGACAGGGATGCTCAACCCCCTACTCACGAGCCAGATCCAGCCCCTGCTGCTATGTCATCCAGTGGGTCATTGTCCTGCTTTCTAGGTCAGGCATGCAGGATGATGTGAGGTCTGATCCTGGCATGTGAGCATAGCACAGGGCTGACAGAGACTAATTCCGGCATGTGGGGGTGGCTTAGACCTCCCCAGAGCCTGTTCTTGGTGCATGGAACTGGGTGGAGGCAGCACAAAGCTCCTAGAGCCTCACCGCATGTGGGACTGGCCAGGGGATCCCAGTGCCAGATCTTGGTCTTAGTTTGCAGGTTCCAGTCTGACCCACAGCCCAGCCTCACTCCCTTCATTTACCCCATGGGATCAAAAAGTTGAGTGCCACTCGTTTAAGACAAAGAAGTGCTGCTGTCCCCATTTTACAGATGGAACACTAGTGCAGACAGGTGAAAACCCATGAGCTAGATTTAATAAGGCCTTAGGCACTTATAATTGAGGCACTGCACTATGGATGTTTACACAAGTTACATTTTTCATGCAGTCAGGCCCCTGAAAGCACTCTATAGCTATAATATAACACATGCACAGCTGCAGAGCACTTTTTAAATGACCAGTCGCACAAAAAATTAACCCTGGTCAAATCAAGAATTAGATTAAGGTGCTCTAAAGCAGAGCACCTTACAGAACTTGTGTTCCCTCCAGGGTTAATTTTTCCTGCTTTGCATGGATAGGCTGGTGCTTGGGCTGATGAGCACCAGCCCAGCCCCACCCCCAGGGCTCTCAGCACAGGAGGAGGAGAGGGGGAGGGAACAGTATGGGGCTGCTGGCTGCTTTGCCTGGCTGGAGCTGGGGGTGGGGGGTGTGGAACAGAGCCCCCTCTCCTTGCAGGCCATTCCTAGCTACCCTGGCTTGGGGATTGAGGGGGGGAGCCAGGCTGGGCCCGCAAGGTGAGGTGGGGCTCCCTTTCCCCACCCCTGATCCAGGCCACTTGAAAACGGCAGCAGCAGCTGCCAGCTTTTTTGTCTAGCTAGAGCTCGGAGAGAGGGCAGGGTGGAATGTATCCCCTTTGCCTCACAGGCCTGGCCTGACCCGCCCCCCCCAAAACCAAAGCTGGGGTAGCTGGGAGGGTCCACTAGGCATGGGGGCTCTAATTCATTGTACCCCACCCTGCTTCTAGCTCCAACCAAGCAAAGCAGCCGGCAGCTCCATGCTGCTCCCTTCCCTTTCCCCTCCTTCCCCTGAGGACAGCCCCAGAGCTGGGGGGGGGGGAGCACTGGGGAGAGGGGCAGTTTGGCAACCTCCTTAGAAGCTGCTGGAGCACCCCTGCCTGCTGGCCAGGACCAGTGCAGGCAGGCTCCAGCCCCTCCCCCCCCCCAGCCAAACATCTGTTGGGTTGGGGTGGGGGCTCTAATTCATGATGCTTTATGTGAAGCGCCATGAGTTAGAGCGGGACCCTTAAACATCTGTAGGCACCCTATGGTTCTTAGATGCCTGTTCCTCAGAGAGTTAGGCTGTTCAGAAAGGCTAGAAATTGGGTTGCCTAGAACTAACCTCAGTAGTGGCAGATAACAGAACAAGGGAGCAATGGCCTCAAGTTGCAGCAAGGGAAGTTTAGGTTAGATATTAGGAAGAACTTTCTCATTAGAAGGGTAGTAAAACACTGGAACAGGTTACCCAGAGAGGTGATGGAAGCTCCATCCTTGGAGGTTTTTAAGACCCAGATAGACAAAACATTGGCTGGGATGATATCATTGGGGATGATCCTACTTTGAGCAGGGAGTTGAACTCTACGACCTCCTGAAGTTCCTTCCAATCCTAATTTTCTATGATTTTATGATTCTGTGAAACGCTGATCAAGGGCTGTCTGAGCTCCTGCGTGTCTCTAGAGCTCAAGCACTTAAAATTATTACTACAGATGAGAAAGCACCTCTGTCCATTTAGCATCCAAGGCCTACAGTCTGTTCTTGAAGGCAAACATCTACAGTCGCTCTTCAAATGAACTGAGTCCCACTCCCACCTTGTAATTTTTTTAAAGGAACACTGTAGTGCAGGTGCTACTGCTCATCTGTCATAAACTAAAGAGTGGAGCACTCGTACACAAGTAACCACCTCAGCCTATCGAGATTCACTCCCTCCCACTCTTCATACACCAGACCCATGAATGAAGTGACAAATCCACCCTGCTTCCACTTTCAAGCGCTCTCTCTCTCTCTCCTACGTGCTTGAGAGCATGGGGAGAAGAAGGCAGCTCCTTAGAGCAGCTTCCCCATCTCCTGCCTGAGTTTGATATGTATGGATAAGAAGCAGGTAGGCAGGGCTGTGTGTTTTGGCAGCACACTCAGGAGCACTGGAGAACTGATACAGGCATCCCTTTAGTGAGGCACTTAAGCTTGGAGGAGAGGTGTGATTTAAGACATGCTCTCATCCTCAATGTTTCCTGCTGGCTAGCTCTAGCAGGCTCTTACTTAGCGTGCAAGCTGTTTTGAGTCTCATTTTGAGGTGTTTAACTCTCCCTGTGCATTGTATAATGGATCCTGTCTGTCTTACACCGGGCTCTAGATTCTACTTTGGGAACCAGGCATGGCAGCCCACAACTTTTAGGTGCTGTAACAGGGACTGCTAATGCCTGTTACTTGAATGGCAGGAAGCCAGCACTAGAGGATTGCAATTAAGTGGGCAACAAGGCAGAGGCCAGCTGCAGAAAAACAAGCAGTGGGTCAGTGAAGATGCCCTTAAAAATCCTTTATTTGATCTGGCCATGGTGATCTGCCCAAGCTAACACAGGAAGTCTGTTACTACGCAGGGAGTTGATTCAGACAAAGCTCTAAGCTAATGCTTAACTTAAGGGTGCCTCAAGAAGTTATAAAGGGCACACTGATCTCACTGTAACTTTTTGCACATTATACAAACTACTTAAAATTACAGCGTCATTGAAACCTAACACACATGCAGCTCCTGTGCATGGGGGCTCAGTGCCTCCATGCGTTGACAGAGGCTGGGCATCAGGGGGTACTATCACCTGCTTTGTAAGTCGGCCAGGGCTCTGGGGGCACCTATACACATGCAGTGAGGCTACTCCAATGCACTGTAATTACAGTGTGTGAGAGCAGACTTGATCTGGAGTGTGGTACTTGTTACCACTCTCCAGACTCCAGCGTCACATGTTGAACAAGCTTTAGCTAAAGTGCTCCGCCACCATTTTTCAGTGTGAGGATACCGTTTAATTAAACCAGGCGGTTTAATTAGAGGAGCTCTCAGAGCCACTCTAATTCAAGCGCCACCCCCCTCCCCTGGAGTATGTCTATAAATGCCCTAGAAGCCCTTGGCCAGCTGTTAGTGTGAATGGGGCAGCTCTGGGGGGGGGGGGGGGGTCTATACCCCCAGACCTAGTGCCAGCAGGCACCGGGGACCCTCTCCCTAGAAAGCCAGCCCCAATTGCTGGCTCGATTGCCCCCTCCCCCCCCCGCATGAAGCAGCCAGCTGGCCGGCTGAGTCTCCTTGAACTCTCTGCCTCCTCCCTGTGGCAGACCAGAGGCATGACACCTAACCCTCGCAGGGAACTGTATAGAAGTTACCTAAGGCACTCTAATTTAGAGCACCTTCATTTATGTCATGATTTAACAGGGGTTAATTTTTCATATGACAGAACATTTAAAAAAAATTCTGCAGCCATGTATATGTGTAATGCCATGGCTATAGAGGACCATTAGAGGCCAGATAAGTGCAGACAGAAGTGACATTTTTTGCACAATGTGTTTTAGCAACACCTGAATACATCCGTTTTCATGTTCTTTTCCACCACTAGATTCTGTTCAAGCATTTTTTTTTTTAATACACATTATTTGATGGAAAGCCTCTTCTCTCTTAAAAATGCAGCCTGAAAGACAACAATCCTTGACTTTTCAGTCCTGGGCTTTCCCTGAACAGTGATTGCTAATTATGTCTATAACAGATCAGATTTAAATAATGAAATTCATAGCACTTGTCAGCCAGTTTGAATTAGATTTTAGGTCTTCATCAGTGAAAGACACTAATACACTGTGTCCTTGATTCTCAGTCTGATATATATTTCTTAATTAAGCATATTGTAGTTACATTTTATAGATGGCAATAGGCAAGACTCTAATTTATTTTGGGCAATGAGAGCCTAGCAAGGGAAAAAATAATGAAGTAAGAGAATGTGTCATATTAAGCAATTTGTCCATTAATTCCAGTATAGTGACACTGCCTATATGAATAGTATCATGACAAAATCCTTCTGCAACGTCGCTGAGTTTCATGGTACACTTTTCTGTGTGGGGAGAAAAATTCCTCCTTGATTCCTGCAAGTACCATAGATTATATGACCTCCTGTTGCTCTGAATTCCACAAGTTAACTCTATGGAGTTTGAAGCAGTATTTCTTTCTATTTATTTATTCCAAACTATTAATTTTATAATAGTGACCCCCTCATTCTTCATTATGCAACAAGGGACTAATTAATTGTTACTACACTGTGCCCGCCGCTGTTCCAAAAGGTGTTCTCAGGCTGCTTTGGCTCGGGTGGCTGACCAGGTCTGCCCCGGTCCTGCGGGCGGCCCCCAGAGGGTGCCCCGAGTGACGGTGGCAGACCCCTGAAACTCGCCAGCCACGGCTTTATCTGGACCCTCAGTGGTGGGGTTCCCCCTCGCCGCAGCCTCCCGTGCCGTCACGCCTTCGGCAGGCACTCACGGGGCTCCAACCTCCCCTACACCCCAGCCAACGACACCTTCAGTCATGGGTCTCTCAGTCTCTTCTAACCGACCCCGCCTTGTCTCTTCCCTCGTCCCCGACCAGCTTGACTCTATGTCTTTAGCTGGACTCTGGTCCGAGGACTACGAGACCCGAGGTCCTGTTGCCCCTGCAGGCTTCCTCCCCGGCTTCCCTGCCGGCTCTCTCACCGGTTCCTTCACCAGCTTCCATGCCGGCTCTTGCACCGGCGTCCCAGCCGGCTCTTCCACTGGCTCCGCAGCCGGTTCCTTCACCGGCGTCCCTGCCGGCTTCCCCACCAGTTCCTTCACCGGCGTCCCAGCCGGCTCTTCCACCGGCTCCGCAGCCAGTTCCCTCCCCCGCTCTCCTACCGGCTTTCTCGCCGGCTCCGCAGCTGGCGTTCTCGTAGCTGTGGCTCTCGCCGCTTTCGCCGCTCCCGGCGCTGCTGCAGGTTTCCCTGCCCAAGGCAGAGAAACCCCGTGCGTGCCCGCTTATGACCTCGGGCTCCGTCGTCTCCTGCAGCCTCCTGGCGCTGCTGCAGGGGCCGCACTTTATTCCCGCTGGGTGGCGTCTCTCGCTGATGTCACCCACTCTCAGCTGGATGTGAGCGCGGCTAACAAAATGCACAGGTGATTTCCCGGCGTACGCTCCTCTGCTGTCCTTGGCTCCTGCAAGGGGTAAGTATGTGCTTCCCTTTTCGTTGGTTTTGGGCCGGGGTTTCCCTATAGCCCCGGTGTCCCTGGGACATAACCCTCCCCTTAAGATGCCTTGGGGCGCTTCTTCGTTCCCGTTTTGGGCCGTACCTGTGGGGTCGGTCCGTCCCTTCACTTGATCTCCTTGGTCCCCGGTCTGGTCTTCGCCTCCTCACCTGGACAAGAAGTCCGCCACAGTATTAGTTTTTCTGGGTCGGTGTATTATGTGGAACTTATATGGTTGGAGTGCCAAGGCCCACCGGGTAATCCGGACGTTATTGGTCTTGGCTGTGCTCAGCCACCTCAGCGGGCCATGGTCAGTTACCAGTTTAAACTCTCTGTCCATCAGGTAGTACCTGAAGTGGTCTACCACCCACCGAATTGCCAGGCACTCGCGTTCTATAGTTGCGTACCTCTTCTCCGCTGATAACAGTTTGCGACTGGCGTATGCCACGGGTCTCTCATTTTCCCCTTCCTCCTGGGTGAGGACAGCACCCACCGCCGTCTCTGAGGCATCCGTCTGTAAAATAAAGGGTTTTCGGAAGTCAGGGGTGTGAATTATAACATCTTCGCACAATGCCCTTTTCAATCTTTCAAAACTTTGTGCCATCTCTCTCATCTACTTTACTGCCCCTGTTTTCCGCCCTTAGAGTGCCTCCGATAAGGGTGTTGCCAGCTCTGCGAAGTGTGGTACGAATCGCCTGTAATAATTGGTTAACCATAAAAATGATCGTAGTTGGCGGCAGTTTTGAGGGGCTGTAAAGTTGCAGATGGTTTCTACCTTGCCAGCTAGGGGTTTAATTGTGCCTCTGCCAACCAAGAACCCTAAATATTTTGTTTCTTTCTGGGCCAGGGCACATTTTCGGGGATTTGCAGTTAGGCCGGTGCGCCTTAGTTCTGTAAGGATGGCTCGAAGCACGTTCTTGTGCTGCTCCCAGGTCCGGAAATATATGACTATATCATCTATGTACGCCGCCGCGTATTCGGCGTGGGGTGCCAAGATCTGGTCCATCAGGCATTGAAATGTTGCGGCGGCGCCATGTAATCCGAAGGGCATTCTGACGAACTCGTACAGTCCTCACGGGGTGCTGAACGCTGTCTTCCGCCGGTCTTCCTTGGCCACCGGGATCTGCCAATATCCCTTTGCCAGGTCAAGGGTCGATATATACTGGGCATCCCCTATCCGTTCTACCAACTATGCCACGTGGGGCATGGGGAATGCGTCAAAAACTGCCATGGCATTCAATCGTCTGTAATCCACACAAAGCCTTAGAGACCCGTCAGGCTTATGCACCGGCACCAGCGGGCTCCTCCAGGGACTTCTTGAAGGCCGAATGACTCCTAGCTTTATCATTGAGTCATTCTCTCTTCGGACGGCTTCCAGGAGGTGGTGTGGAATGGGTCGCCACCTCTCCCTCTCTATTGCCCCAGGCGGCGTTTTTATAGCATGGAACGAACCCAGCCGGGTTCCTCGCGGAATACCTCCCGGAACTCATTTATCAAGCTTCGGGCCTCTCTCCGCTGAACAGAGGATAATTACTCTCCTATCCTAACCAGGGTTCCCTCCAAAGAGGGCTCAGTCCCTCTTCCTAACCCTTGGGGTCCTAGGTCCTCGTTATCGGCCTCGGAAAAGGCCGCCCATCCTTCATACTCCCGCCACTCCCGTAGGAGGTTCACATGGTAGATTTGCTTTTCTCGAAGGTGTCCAGGCCTGTGCACCTCATAATCCACTGGTCCCACCTGTCGAAGAATTTCAAATGGCCCCTGCCATTGAGTTAGGAGCTTGCTCGTGGACGTGGGGAGCAGCACCAGGACTCTCTGTCCCGGCTCAAATTCTCGCTCTTTGGCCCGGCGGTCATACTTTTCCTTTTGACGGGTTTGGGCTTCTCTTATGTTTTCCTGAGCTAGGTCCTGGACCAATCTGATTCTCTGTCGGAACAGCTGTTGATATGTCTTTGGCTCTTGGGAGGGTCCTCCCTCCTGCTCCCACTCTTCTCTCAAGACCTGTAGGAGACCCTGCGGGTGATGTCCTAACACTAGCTCGAACGGAGAGAACTTCGTGGAATCTTGAGGGGTATCCCTGAGAGTAAACAGTACTAGAGGAAGGAGGAGATCCCACTTCCGGGGGTCTCCTTGTATGCATCGGCGCAATACCCGTTTTATCATCCCGTTGAGGTGTTCCACCAACCCATTGGTTTGGGGATGGTAAACCAAGGTACGGAGCTGTTTTATTTGGAGGGTCCGGCATACCACCCTCAAAACCCCGGACATGAAATTCTTTCCTTGATCCATTAGTATCTCTTGCAGTATCCCCATTCGGGCTATCCATCTTAGTAGCTCTTCTGCGATACGTGGGGCAGTTACGGTGCACAGGGGGATTGCCTCCGGGTACCGGGTGGCGTAATCCACTATGACCAAGATGTATTTGTGGCCTGAGCTACTGCAGGGAAGCGGGCCCACGACATCTAAGGCTATCCTTGAAAACGGGGTGTCTATAACGGGCATGGGCTGGAGGGGTGCCCGGGGAGGACGCTCGGTTCTCGTCTTTTGGCAGTTGGGGCAGGCTGCACATTGGCGGGCCACTTCCTCCCCCATCCCGGGCCAAAAAAACCACCTGCTCACCCTCGCGAGGGTCTTGTCCTGACCCAGATGTCCCACTGTGGGACTCGCATGAGCCAACCGCCAAATGGCCTGGCGGAATCAGGCGGGCACTACCAGCTGAGAGCCCTCGGCCTCCTCCCCCCTGTCCCCTTGTAGGCAGTAAAGGAGGCGATTCCTTACCTTGAAGCGGGGATGCCCTTCAGGCGATAACGTGGAGCCCCCTCTGGTACTTTGGGCCTGCTCTCAAAGTGCCCTGATTTCCTGATCCTCCTCTTGTGCCTCTTGGAACTGGAGGCTACTGGTAAAGTCGTTAAGGTCTAATTCATCCGTCTCGTCTGCCAAACCCTCGTTTTCTTCGATCTCGCCCAACCAGCCTTCCTGGTTCTGAATCTTCCTACGGGCCACTTCCGTGTCCCTCACCCTATCCAGGACATCGTATACTGGTGTCCAGTCTCGTCCCAGAAGCATCTCACATGCTAACTGAAGCACAACCCCCACCAGGAGTTCTCCCTGGTGCTCCATTACCCGTAGGTGGACCCATTGGCGCTCGATTTGCTTGGCGTCCCCATGGAGGCAGGCTACCCCCTCACGAGGCGAGCCTTCCGCCGGCCTTGCGACTGCACTAAATCTGCCCTGACAAGGGATTGAGCACACCCTGAGTCCAGAGTAGCTTGCATGGGGCGACCTTCTACCCAAGCCTTGACGATGGGACGACTCCAAGCCACGTTCTCCCCGCCGACCACATAGCTGCAGTCCATCAGCTCGCCAAGCTCTGGGCCTCTCTGCCTCTCTGTTGGGGCCCTTGATCTGTCGTCCGGGATCCAGCATTCCGCGGCCTGGCTCGGGCATTCCCTAGAAAAATGGCCATTCTGCCCACACCGGAAACACACGGTATCTTTGGTAGCCCCCCGGCCAGGCGGACGCCGGTGTTCCGGCTTTCTTGGGGCTGCCATCAAGGGTCCCAGGTTCATTGTCTCCCTGGGGTAGTTGGCCTCCGAGGCAGTAAAAGCCTCTGCCAATTTTAGAGCTTCTTCGCAGGTCCGTGGGGTATGTTGTCGGACCCAGCGTTGTGTCCGCTCTTCTAAATCATTCTGAAACTGTTTGAGGACGATCTGGTCTGCCAATGCCTCTCTATCCTGTCCCGCTGGGCTTACCCACTTATCCAGCAGAAGCTGCAGCAGCACTCTTGGTTGTTTCTCCTCGGGTCCCTTCTTGTCCCGGAACTGGCGGCGGTAGTGCTCGGGGTTAATTTCCAATCTGTATAGGATGGCTTCCTTCACGTGCTCGTAGTCCTGGGCGTCGTCCCTTGAGAGGGCCCAATAGGCGGCTTGAGCCTTGCCAACTACTAAGGCTCCCAGCTGGCTGGCCCAATATCTCTTGTCGAGCCTGGTCATGAGGGTGTGCCGTTCGAACGCCTCGATATACGCCTCCGGGTCATCGTCCTTAGTCATTTTAGGCATTTTGAAGGACGCCAAACTGTGTTGGAGCCAAACCTGTTGCCAGTCTAGCATTTGTTGCTGAGAGTTCAGGATCTGGGTCAAAGCCTGTAGGTTCTGTCCGAGGACATCAGTGGGGCCTATAGCCACGGCCTGCATGCTGGCGTAGGTTGCAAGGTTGGGGTCCTCCATGATCCCACTGCTGCCACCACATTGTGCTTGCCGCTGTTCCAAAAGGCGTTCTCGGGCTGCTTTGGCTTGGGTGGCTGACCGGGTCTGCCCAGGGTGACGGTGGCAGACCCCTGAAACTCACCAGCCACGGCTTTATCTGGACCCTCAGTGGTGGGGTTCCCCCTCGCCGCAGCCTCCAGTGCCGTCATGCCTTCGGCGGGCACTCACGGGGCTCCAACCTCCCCTATACCCTGGCCAACGCCACCTTCGGTCGTGGGTCTCTCAGGCTCTTCTAACCGACCCCACCTTGTCTCTTCCCTCGTCCCCGACCAGCTTGACTTGATGTCTTAAGCTGGACTCCGGTCTGAGGACTATGAGACCCGAGGTCCTGTTGCCCCTGCGGGCTTCCTCCCCGGCTTCCCTGCCGGCTCTCTCACCGGTTCCTTCACCGGCTTCCCTGCCGGCTCTTGCACCAGCGTCCCAGCCGGCTCTTCCACTGGCTCTGCAGCCGTTTCCTTCACCAGCGTCTCTGCTGGCTTTCCCACCGGTTCCTTCACCGGCTTCCCAGCCAGCTCTTGCACCGGTTCCTGCACCGGCGTCCCAGCCGGCTCTTCCACCAGCTCCGCAGCCGGTTCCCTCCCCCGCTCTCCTACCGGCTCTCTTGCCGGCTCCACAGCTGGCGTTCTTGTAGTTGCGGCTCTCGCCGCTTTCGCCGCTCCCGGCGCTGCTGCAGCTTTCCCTGCCCGAGGCAGAGAAACCCTGTGCGTGCCCGCTTATGACCTCGGGCTCCGTCGTCTCCTTCAGCCTCCTGGCGCTGCTGCAGGGGCCGCACTTTATTCCCGCCGGGTGATGTCTCTCGCTGACGTCACCCGCTCTCAGCTGGATGTGAGCACGGCTAACAAAGCGCACGGGTGATTTCCCGGCATGCGCTTCTCTGCTGTCCTTGGCTCCTGCAAGGGGTAAGTATGTGCTTCCTTTTTCATTGGTTTTGGGCCGGGGTTTTCCTATAGCCCTGGTGTCCCTGGGACATACACTCTTTATAATTTTGAATAACAATTTATTCCTATCTTCCCCACTCCAAAATCTAAGGGACTATATACAAGCTAGCTACAGGACCATTGGTGCAGCTAGTGCATTGAACTCCTACTATATAAACACAATAGAAGTTGCATATGCAACTCCTACAGAATTAAAGTCTTTAAGAAAAAGATGACTGAAGAAAGTGATTCCTCCACTTTCTGTTGCTGTAATTAAATGCTTTAAACCTAAAGATAGCAATGACATCAGCTATAACCTCAGACACAGAAAAATTATGAAACTAATAAATAATTCAGCATTTCCTCAGAAGAGGAATTCAAATGACCTTCTAGAAAAGAATCCAACACTGTATATATTAAATAAGAACCCTGAAAGGAAAGTGGGGACCAAAACAAAACCCCAGATCCAAACTTTCAGATATGGATTTAAATTTAGCTGCTTAGACGCTGCTTCCCTGAAGAAGTTATGTTGTGAATGTTAAGTGGCAGTGCAGAGACTGGTAATGCTGATTCAGCTCTCTTAAAAGGTGACTGACAAAGGAAAATTAATTGGAGTATGAGCCTATCCCATAATTCTGTTTTTCTTCTCTTTCCCCCGCCTTATAAAAGATACAAAAATCTGAAATATGCAAAGTTTTGTCTTTTATATTAGAAAAAACAAGTCTCATCTATTTTGGAAAACTCCCTGGCACCTGGGGGATAAGTAAGTTTATAGCACAAGAAAGAAATGAGAGGAATGCTTTTTCTTCATAGTGGGTGAAATCCTGGCCATTTTGAAGTCAATGTAGCTTCTATCCACTGTTTAAAATTCTGTATCTTCTTTTTGATTTGTAAACACCTATTTAACATAGGTAACTGGGCATAACAGCAGGCAAAGGCCCCTTTTATTTTAGGAAGGGGAGAGCAGCAGGCTAGGGCTTCAATTTGCTGTGGACAGCTGATTTAGGGCCAGCTACATTAGAGTAAGCAGCCAAGGGAAGGCCCAGATAGGGGCCACAGGGCTGCAGGTGCCTATCTGTGTGCTACCTGCCTTCCAATAGGCAAAAGTGAAGAACTCCAGGCAGGTAGCTGAGCTGCAGTCACTGACTACCTGTGGTTGGTCATAATCAGAAGTGGTGGAGCTAAGGGGTATAAACCTTGGTTCCTAAGCCAGGGGAGCAGTCTGGCCTTAAGCCCTGCAAGGAGAAGAGCACCTACACAATGAGGGTGGGCCCTGCTTGGGCTGGAACAGGACTTTGTATGCCCTGGAATAGGAATCTTTGCAGAACTGGATGCTTGAGTGTGGCTATAGGGGTGGATGGAGACCACAAGGGGTGCGGTGGGGGTAGACTTTGCTTTGAGCCATGGAACAGTCAGGGGGCTGGTGACCTAACACAGCAAAGGAACAGCCGTGTAACGGCCAGGGGCCTGGTGGGTTGGGTGAGCTGATGTGAAGACAGGGCCAGAGAGTCCAGTGAACAGAGGTATGGACCCAGGCCCCTGAGGTTTGGGTGTTGTTATGGGGAGGCTGAAGGCCATGATTACTCCCATGGAGGCACTGAGTTCTTTTTAGTGGGACCCTTAAGTCTTTAAGCTGTGACAATGGGCAGAGAAGCCTGGAGAGACTGTACCAAGAGGCAGGGCCAACCCACAATTTTTTTGGGGCCCCCTGTGAGATATAGTTTTGGGACCCGCTAACACAAAGAAGCCAGTGGCAGCAGCAGGGCCGGGGTGGGGGGGGGGAGAGGGAAGTGAGCAGTGGCATCTGGATGTGAAGCCAGCAGCGGTGGCAGCAGCAATGTGGAGTGTTCACGGCCGAAGTTTCCACAGGATAGGATGGGCTGGCCCTGCCAAGAGGGGATGCACCTAAAGAAGATGCTCTGGCATCTAGAAGCAGCCTCCTAAAATTAATCAGAACATTTTATGTGAAAAGTGTGAAATGGGAGGTGCTGCAGAGTCTGGGGAGTGCAGCAGGCATGACCACCGGGGGGCATTAGGCTCAAGGGGGTGGGGGTTGTAGCCCTGAGCTTGGTACACTGGGAAACATTTGGAAGAAAGGATATTTGTAAGATTTAACACTATTGTGTCTTCAGTTAAAAGTGTGAGAAGTCCAAACTCTCTCTCATACTTGCAATTGTTTGCTGGCAAACCCACAGAAAGACCTCAGGGTAGATACGCATCTTATAGACTAAGATATATAAACAGCATAAGCTTTGGTGAACTTGAGCAACGCTTCATCATGATATTCTGCCTGACTTCAGACATAGCTAAGTACCTCTCTCATCTCAAGAAAACCACAGAAAAACCAGACAACCCTGATGTTTATAAGGCAATACTATATATCTGTCAGCACTTCTTCACACTATGCTTACTGATAAGAAAATGTTTATCTTTGTAGATCACTTGATTGTGTTGACTAGTTATTTCAACAGATCATACAGTAAAAGGATTCTTTAAATTTAAACTCAGAAAACCACACCCAGTCTTGCAATCGGTCCAAGGCTGGACATTTTTTTTCCCCTAATGTTGTCTCTAACACAGTGGGCATGTCTACAAGTTGCCCTATGTCAGCATAGTGACACACGGTCACCATACAACATGCTATGGTGACATAGCGATCACGTGAGTCTACACGTGATTGGCAGCTACTTCGTTGTAATGGCATGCTCCCATATTTTAGCATGCTATTATGGCAAAGTAACTGTGTGCCATGTGCATGGCACAGTACAGGCGGCTACTGCACTGCGCTTTAGTACTTCCAAAAATACTAGTACTACAGCACAGTAACAACATAGCCATAAGGTGACAGTGTAGATGCTCCCAGTAAGTAGTAGCCAGAGGCCTTGTTTATACCATAATCTAAACTCCAACATGAAAGAAGAGCTCTAACATGTCTGGGAGTAGTTGAAAAGTGTTTTTGGGTTGGGCCAGGCTGCAGGTCACTTTCTCAATAGTCTTGTCTCACTCTGGCTAACTAGTTTAGTTCCATGAATATAAATAGAGCAGCCAATGTTGTAGATGGTTTTCTAGCTCTAGCAGTTGTTTTCAGCAATCAGCAATGAAATTATTTTAATTAATTCACTGATTAAATATGCTCCAAGGAAAACATAAATTGTCATCAGTCTAAAAATGGCTGCAGAAGTTCAAGAATTGTGTGCACTAGAAACTCTAAATGGTTATAATTCATTTGACTGAAACAGTATTATACTGTAATAATTTTTTGTAAAAATTCATCATGCTTTATGTTTCCTAATGAATTAGGATAAGTTTTATTGTGTAGTGGTTTTTTGAACAAAGTTGAAGGTGATAGTTTGCGATTCTCTCTGGCACAAGATTTATATTGTTTTGTCATTTTCCAGTACTAATGCTGTGCAATGTTTTCTTCAAATAATTTGTACAGGAGCATTAACTTGCTTAATAGAAACAATGAAGAGCTTATGTCCATGCCTTGACCAGAAAAGATCAAATATATTATCTTGCTTTTATATAAAGTTATTACAGGGTTCAACCCTGTTATACTAGCCAGGCTATAGTAAATATGAAACACACAAGAGTACTGGAAAGAGATTGATTTTTTAATTTCTTCTCCACAACTACAAAACATAAAGTTAGAGAGTTACAAAATATTTTTTTGTCATTACAGTGTTTAATATTTTCCGATTTTCAGTGGCCAAATATTACATGGGGAAATAATAGTTACTAGTATTGCTAGTACTTAATATTTATAAGACAAACAGTACTGTGACCGTTGGGCCTCAGATGCCCAGTCACTCTGCAGCCTTGGTTTGCAGAGTTGGTGGTGTACGCCTTACTGACTCCAGTACCACCGAGTAGATGTTTACTCCTTGAGTGGTCTTCCCCGATCTCGCCTGCCACAACTTTGAATGTTTCTCAGTGGTAGGGGGACTATTCAGGGTCCTCCTGTGGCATGAGGTCTGTCTGATGGTCACTTGTGGGGCTCCGCCACCCCTACACCCCGACCTTATGCCACCTTGATGGAGCACCAGATTTTCCTGGCCACACCCTCACTCCTCGTCTTTGGTACCGGTTCTTGAAGCCGCTTCGCTCAACCCGCCCCGGGTTGTTTGCAGTCGGTGTTCTCGGTTGTGAAGCCTGAGCCCTCTAGCGTAAGATACTTCACTAGGGTCCTAAACCTAATATGTTGCCTCTACGGGCCCTCTACCGGATACCTTAACCATATCATCTCCCCTGACCCTCAACCCCTTCAAAACGGGGAAACACAAAATAGAAACACAAAATAATACTCTGTTTTATTGTGGGGAATCTGCGTGGCCCCTTTCCCAGTCCCTTACATCAGGGTGCCGGGTGCCTCATTCCCTAAGGCCTTTCTATGAGAGGACCCCTACACGGGGCCAAATGCCCGTGTCCTCCTGCTCGGGTCGTCTCTCCCACTTTATCCATCTCTTCCTGGAGTACAGTCCTTCTCCACTTCTCTCCCTCCTGTGGTGTCACTATTCAGGTGCCTCATGGCCCCTTTGTGTATGCCTGGTCACTCCCTGTAATCAGGATAGCTATCCTGCCTCTTTGCAGCCCTTCATGCTGCTCCTGCTGGGGCTCTCCTAAAGCGGGTGGGACTCCTCCACCTCCCCACTGGCCCTGATATTCCTGCCTGTTGCAGTGTGGGTCGCCACATCCACCTTTCTGTTCCCTCTGCCTTTGCTGGCTGCAGGGGCTGCTTCTGGCTCATCTCTCTCTCTGTCGAGCTGTTCCTCACCACCGCTGATAGGGTCAGTGCCTGGAGCCTCCTCTGACTCTTCAGGCTATTGCCCTTCCTTCCCAAGA
Source organism: Alligator mississippiensis (assembly GCF_030867095.1). NCBI lineage: Eukaryota > Metazoa > Chordata > Crocodylia > Alligatoridae > Alligator > Alligator mississippiensis. The sequence goes on from NC_081825.1 coordinate 96,206,282, forward strand.
GCCTCCCGAAGGACACCCTGTGGTTGTGTCCTACTTGGGTCTGCTCCTCCCCTTCCCTTGTTTCCACCGGCAGCTGGTTTTATCCCCGCCGGCTGGTGACAACATCAGCCAGCTTCAGCTGGATAAAGATGCGTCTGACAAGCCGCGTGGGTTTCTTTCTCCGTTCCAGCTGCTCCGCAGCTCATGCTGTAGGTAAGTCATTTCTTTGCTTTAACTTTGTTTTTATTTCCTCTCTTTTCTAGGTATTCTGTTCCCAGGGACCTTTCCTTTTGGTTCGGGGTCCTTCTTCCCACTCTCTCCCAGGACAAGTACCTAGAAAAAAACCCCACCAGAAGTCAGGCACATGGTTAGATAGTCATTACAACTCCTCAGCCAGACTGCTGCTGCTTGCACAGACTTTCATTGTTTATTCCCACATTGGGTAGCCAACTAACATAGGAACTGAGCACAGCTATTGCCAGCATTACTGGCCATTGTGGAGCCACACAGTGGCTAGATCCATATGTGACAGATCATATGATAGCTTGAAAATTCCTCAGTTCAAGAGACCTATAGGAGGAGGCAGATTTCTATATAACAAAGAGACCAGTCTGTATATTACTCCAATAGGTGGTTTGTAAACTAATTCTTCAAAGAGCTACTTGAGAAAGAGCAGAGACTTGTGTGATGGTTTATATGAATAACTTTGAAGCAGATGGGACATATTTGATAGGAGGAATTTGTATGAAATAGTTTTTTTCTGAAGAAATAAAACTGAGTCTTAGGGATGGAAAAAACAAAAACAAAACATTCATTAGCAATTCAATGAAATCCACAAAATGATTATGACAGAATTTAGATGCAAGCCACAAAACTCCTGCATACGTACTAGAAAGGACATAACTGCCTACATTTTTAGGCCATAAAATTATTTAAGTATCCAGAGCACTGCTACTGCATGTGGCTGAACTTCCTGCACCCTTGGCAGAGCTGAACAGTCTTAGTGCATATCTTGCACCTAGCCTGTTTGAGATGTATAAACTGTGAATTCCTGTGATTTGTTCCCCTTCAGAAGCCAGATCTAGTAGACATACACTGAGCATGTCTAGCAGCAACTAAGTCTAGGGGGTCTGTGACTTCTAATCTTTCACACACGCCTAAACGTCACAGAGAGGTGGCTAAGTCTGGGTGAGCACGAGCATCTCGGACCCACTCCTCTCTTTAACATTTCCTTTCATCTGACTAGGCATTGCCCACTCAGCAGCTGTTATGGATCCCATTTCTAAGTGCATAACTTTTCCTGTGCATGTATATGGAACTTAGCATTGTATAATACAGCAAAAGCTGTGTTAACCGGCACTTTATTAGCTGGAAAAGTGCTAACTGGCATCTGAGGGACATGACAAAAACAAAACCGGAAGTACCGTTACTGGGGATTTCCAGTTTCACTGCGGCAAGCTGAGTTTCTTTGTCACTTTTTTGGCCCACGGCCCAGGGCAAAGCAGCCTGCGCAGGTCCCCCCACCCTGTCCCCTGGCACACTGACACCGGGGAGTGCACCAGACAGTACACATTTGATTAACCAGCATATTTGATTAACTGGCATCCGCCATTCCCAGAGGATGCTAGATAACAGAGCTTGTAGTAGTAGTTATTTACAGCTTTTGCCAAAACAGTACAATAAATGGGAAAAGTACACATAAATTAGATAACAGCATTTATATAAATCATAACTTTTACTAAAAAGGATGCAATAAGATTGTTTGTTCTACCAATTTATACAAAAAATAAAACAGAAGATGATGTATAATGGTCTTGAAGAGATTAAATGGAGCACTGAATGGTAGGACAGGAAAATTCTATTTGATTTTGGCCCTTATTCTTTGTGTAAATAGCAGAAATATATCCAAGGAGTCCAGTATTTAGTTCTCTCATTAATGGAGAGATCTATGACTCTCTTATTTCTTCAACAAACATACAAGGGTCCACAGGCAGGCAACAAAGATGATAAAGAGCTTGGAAGGTAAGTCATATGAGGAGAGGCTGAAGGAGCTAGGCATGTTCAGCTTGTGGAAAAGGCACTTAAAGAGACCTAATAGCAGTCTTCAAATACTTGAAGGGCTGTCATAAAGAAGGAAAGACCAGAAAAACATTTTTTAGCAGTTGTAGATATATGTATTCTAAATCCAATAACCAACAGTCATTACTTATGTACACACAGCAATCTGGAATAAGCACATTGAAAGTGAAAGTGTTGGAGCAAAACAAGCTTTGGATGGAGTTTTATCCTTCTACAATAAGACAGGCAAAAGAGTGGTTCTGGAAGCACTAAGGATGTATAGATCCAAAATAGATTCCATTTTAATTGTACAGAGCAGAACTCTGGGGTGTTGACCCTGTGATCCACCCAAAAATTGAAGAGATTTCTAATTACTTTAAGGTAGCTTTTATCTTTACCTAATTCTATGATGGCTATTTAATGCCTAGTTCTGGTTCATCTGTTCACATTTTAAGTATGTTATTGAGAGGACTGTAGGAACAGTCAAGTAAGAACAGTCCATTTGGTTCCTGCCATGCACAATGGTGATTGCTGTGTGCACATAAGTAATGACTGTTGGTTATTGGATTTGGAATACAGATATCTACAACTGCTAAAAAAATGTTTTTCTGTGTTTTATCTGATGGAATAACACAAGTGCTTTTGTTTTAACCTCCCCTACATTCTGAATATTTCTCTCAGTCTCTTGTTGCTGGTAGTTGTTCTGGAATAAAAGAATTTTGAATGTAGACCTTGAAAAAAGGCACCTTCTTCCAGAAGCAAGAGAATGTGACTGTAAATCTGCAATATAGAGTTCATTTTCATTTAATTTAATTTATAATGCTCTATTGATCAGTTATTACATTTCTGAAAAACACAGTATGAAACATTTTCTATTAAGCATTAGCAGTTGGATAGTAAAACCATCTAAAAAAGATCAAAGGAAATATAAATTTATACACACAAATATATCCACTGTTCCTTTGTCCTTAGGGGTTGGGTTGGTGGGTTCAGAGCTGAAACTAGGTCAACAGGATACATACTTTACCATCTCCAAATGAGAATTATTGCTTTAGACCCATAAAATGTGCTAACATATCCTTCCTTGAACTGGGTGGTTGAACTAAATGACCTCTTGAGGTCCCTTCCAGCCCTATTTTTCTATAATTCTATGATTCCTACAACAGAATTCATTTCTACTTTGAGGCAGATTATAATACCGTCATACCATTCTGTTAATCTTATTTCATCTTGTTCTGTGTAATAACAGATATTTTATCTAGGAATAGATAAAAACAGATATTTTATTCCTAGACATTCACATACTATTTACGCCTTCAGTTAATTTCTGTACCTATAGCTATCGCATTGAGTTTGTTACATTATGAAAACAAACAGTAAACTTCTCAGATCTCGGGCTTTGAGACTTTTCTTTCTCAGCACTAGTATTAGCCTAGGCCTGATAAACTGGGAGCTGTTTCCCATATGCTTTGGAATAAAAGCTAAATCTTCACTCACTTGATTAGGTTGGAGGGCCACATTCTGTTGGTCTTAAAATTGAATTACTCTGGTCTTACAGCCATGTAATTCAAATAACATTAGAAACTGCTTCAAAACCTTTTTTCTTTGATCTAAGGGCATTACCAATTATACAAGAAAACATTTTTTTCTGGTTACTTGAGTACACAAGTCTAACTTCCTTCTCTTCCTTGCATTGTACCTTCTCACCTGTGCAAACAAAAAGTCATACAAATTTCTTCATTAGACTACTTATGGAATAAACTTACAAAATGCAACTGTCTTTTTTTTAAGTTATTAATGAACTAGATAAAATCCTGAACACATGTTTCTGGTATGTTAATTGTACTGGAGAATGATAGATCACTTTCAGGCAGTGTATGGAACTAAAATAAGAGTCAACATAAACTAAGCTAATATAGAAGATCAACACAAAGAAGTCACCAGCTAAACACATTTTGTAAAATTAGCTGAAAACAAATTGGCAATACATTTGTTAAGTTTACTCAAACTTGGTTCAATTTCTTGTTTGTCTTAGCAAAGTGGAACATACTGAAAGTAAGTGTCAGCAATGTTTCCCCTTGTACTGTTATGGTAAATGGTTTAAATATTACTATCCAGAGAACCAAATACCTTTCAAAACCACAAGAAAAATACTTTTGAGATTTGCTCCCATCAATGCTCAATGGCCTGTCCATTATAAAATTCAAACTACATTATCTAGAGTACTTGTCTAAATACAGCTTATGCTAGAAGTGTACTAAATCTTCAGAATCCAAGGGCATGTCTACATGCCAGCTTAAGTCACCATAGCAGTGTGGTATGTTGCTGTACGATGTGCTACCGTGACATAACAATCATGAGAGTCTACAAGTGAGTGGCAGCTACGGCAGCTACACACGAGCGGCAGCTTGCTATGACAAAATAGCGGCTAAAACTAATGATATACTGCATGCACGGCACAGTACGGGCGGTTACTGCGCTGTGCATTAGTACTTCCAAAAGGAAACACTAAAGCATGGAGCAGTAACAACAATTACTATAAGGCAACATGTAGCTGCACCCCAAATAGACAACAAAATTACTTTATAGAGTATCCTGCATCCTATAATACCACAGGATAGGTCTTGGCCTCTGGTGAATTTCTAGGCTTCATCTGAGGTTTCCATGGAAAAAAACAAACTGTCATTAGCTATACAGTTTAATCTCTTTTTACTTTAATTAATTTCAGCACTAATGAAAGTGAAACATTAATACCTGCTCAAGGCAAACATGGTGTTAAGCGTGGCAAGATTCCCTTCATGGTTCTGCCAATATATTGACTCACAATATCCATTCAATTTATAGCCTTACTTATCCAGAGAATAAATAAGATTTAAACATCATTCTAGCATACTTTTAAAATTCAATTGCATACATGACTTTCATGTACCTTTGTGTACCTAGTCTGTGTATTTAGGCCCTCATTCAGAAAAGTACATTTAAGTGCTAACTTGCATGAGGACGGATTTAAGAATTTGCTTACATGATTTTCTAGAGAATGGTTTGAGTTTATAATAATGTTTAAATTCAGGAAAGTTTTGCATTGTTGGAGATTTAAAAAATATATAGATTTAAAAACAAAAATTAGTGGTTTGTGAAATTATTTTTTAAAGTACTATTTTGTATACGGAGCTCAACAGAACTGATAAAAAACACATTAATGCAACTCATTAGCTATCCAAACAAGCTGCTATACCTATTTTTAACACATTCATGCCCAAGTTGATTAGATTTGTACTTCCACTAGGGCATAACCAAAACAGGCAAGAATGACTGTACAATACTGCATAATTAAACCTTTGTTTAATACATGCTTGTTCTGACAAACTGTAGAATATTCTCACAAACTGCCCTATTTTTTCCTCATGTTAGGTTGGTATAACTACTAACAATTGTTTTGACAGGAATAATTTTTAAATACAAAACAGTAAACACCTACAAGCAATAGTATATTGTGCTAGCTTCAGAAGTTCTGAAAGAATAGGAATTATCCCAGCTCGTGGTAAGACCTCTCAAAATTTCTCTACAAGATATTTTATCCTTCCACTTATTTGCTTTCTATGGTCTAGTATTTGCCAAGTATACTTCTTTATTCCAAAGTGACCTTCCATCCAATTACTCCCTGAACAGACACCATATGAAGACTGACCTTACATTATCTTCACTTTGTTGGCAAAATTTCAATTGACAGTTATAGAAGCCAGAGTCCTATAATCTACAAATGTTGTGGTTATACAACCACCCAAATGTATTCTTATTAAACTCTTTGAAAACTGATGTTAAATCATCCTAGAGGTTTCTTTCCTCTTTCTCAGATGTCTGGGGCAGAACTCTGTTTCACTTAGTAGACAATCAAAGTGCAGCTTGTGACCAACTCTAAGTTACCCGACTAAAGTGTAGAAACAAATATACAGTACACCCAGGGTGAGGGGCATGATACAACTACCTCTATTATAGGAATCAGATCACCCTCCAGAGATGTACAGAGGTCTCCCTAGTCTTATGCACCATAAGAAATAAGAAATTCATACTTACACTTCTATTGGGTAGCTCAGAATGGGATGAAAGCTGCACTTTGGTTATTACTGGATGAAACAGAATCTGGTCCTTTCTATCCATCTCCTTGCAGCTGAAAAACATCAAATGTGAGGATGTGACATCATCCTGCCCCCTTGACCGTCTTTTTCTCCTTTATGCTTTACTCAGTACAGAACTAGAAAGATATACCTGAAACTTTGGCTGAGTTCAGTCTATCCACTAGGAATGATTTCCTTAAGTTCTTATGGGGGTAATTAGGATGAAAGGATAGGTTCATTCTTTTCTTGTTTACTTCCAATGGACATGCCCTCTCCGTTTTATATGCCTTACTTTTGTGAATGTAATAGATTTTCCCTATGAAGTCTATTACTATACTGCTGATTAATACCAGACAATTTGAACAGAACTTTTTTTTTTTGGCGGGGGGGGGGGGGGGGGGATGCCAATCAGCTATGCCTTGCAAGTTGCTCTAAAAAATAATAATAAAAAAAAAAATAGAGGAATTCCTGAATAGGGGAAAAAAACAGGGCAGCAAGTATTGTTCAGTATCCTAATTAATAACTTGGGAGGATGGAACTGAGTATACTTAGAATATCTGTGCATCACAACAAGCCAGATGAAGTAGCAGAACTGGGGTTCAAACCAACCCTGATAAATTATCTGAAATACATCAAATGAAATTAATTAAAGACAAGTGCACTTAAGAAGGAAAAATGAAATGTACAAATACAAAATAGGAAATGACTGACTAAGTTGTAGTACTGCAGAAAAGGGCCTGAGGTTCATAGATTCATAGATGTTAGGGTCGGAAGGGACCTCAATAGATCATCGAGTCCGACCCCCTGCACAAGCAGGAAAGAGTGCTGGGTCTAGATGACCCCAGCTAGATGCTCATCTAACCTCCTCTTGAAGACCCCCAGGGTAGGGGAGAGCACTGCCTCCCTTGGGAGCCTGTTCCAGACCTTGGCCACTCGAACTGTGAAGAAGTTCTTCCTAATGTCCAATCTAAATCTGCTCTCTGCTAGCTTGTGGCCATTGTTTCTTGTAACCCTCGGGGGCGCCTTGGTGAATAAATACTCACCAATTCCCTTCTGTGCCCCCGTGATGAACTTATAGGCAGCCACAAGGTCGCCTCTCAACCTTCTCTTGCGGAGGCTGAAAAGGTCCAGGTTCTCTAGTCTCTCCTAGTAGGGCTTGGTCTGCAGGCCCTTGACCATACGAGTTGCCCTTCTCTGGACCCTCTCCAGGTTATCCGCATCCTTCTTGAAGTGTGGCGCCCAGAATTGCACGCAGTACTCCAACTGCGGTCTGACCAGCGCCCGTTAGAGGGGAAGTATCACCTCCCTGGACCTATTCGTCATGCATCTGCTGATGCACAATAAAGTGCCATTGGCTTTTCCGATGGCTTCGTCACACTGCCAGCTCATGTTCATCTTGGAGTCCACTAGGACTCCAAGATCCTTTTCCACCTCTGTGCCACCCAGCAGGTCATTCCCTAGGCTGTAGGTGTGCTGGACATTTTTCCTCCCTAGGTGCAGCACTTTGCATTTCTCCTTGTTGAACTGCATTCTGTTGTTTTCTGCCCACTTGTCCAACCTATCCAGGTCTGCCTGCAGCTGTTCCCTGCCCTCCGGCGTGTCCACTTCTCCCCATAGCTTTGTGTCATCTGCAAACTTGGACAGAGTACATTTGACTCCCTCGTCCAAGTCACTGATGAAGACATTAAAGAGTATCGGTCCAAGAACCGAGCCCTGCGGGACCCCACTGCCCACACCCTTCCAGGTCGAGACCGACCCATCCACCACGACTCTCTGGGTGCAGCCCTCTAGCCAATTCGCCACCCACCGGACTGTGTAGTCATCCACGTCACAATCTCTTAACTTGTTCACCAGTATGGGGTGGGATACTGTATCGAAGGCCTTCCTGAAGTCTAAGTATACGACATCCACCCCTCCTCCTGTGTCCAGGCGTTTCGTAACCTGGTCATAGAAAGAGACTAGATTGGTTACATGGGATCAAAAGCTGAATAGGATATAACAATGTAGCGGTGTTGTAAAAAATCTAATGGCATACTGGACTGCTTTAACAGTCATGTTGTATGCAAACCCTGAGAAGGGATTCTTTCATTTTGGTTAGCATTGATGTGACTGCATCTGGAATATTATGTTCAGCTTTGGACATCATACTTCAAGAATGATGTGGATTAATTGTAAAGACCTCAGAGAAGATTAACAAAGTGATTAGAGACCAAATATTAGGAATAAATTTCTAACTACATAGGTGTTAAGTACTGGAACAGAGTAACTGGGGAGACTGTGGCCCCTCTATCAATGGAAGTTTAAGTGAAGCTTAGAAATTCATCTTGTATACTTTAGATTATCTTTGAGTAGGGGTTTGGATTAGATCAGTGGTTTTCAACCTTTTTTGTACCAGGACCCATTTGTAAACATTGATAGCCAGTTCCCCACCTGTGCAGACATCTGGCAGTAGAGGAGGGGTGGCAGCATTAATTGCCACAGCTTCCAGAACCACCAAATTTCCAGATTTGCAGAGAGCCCTGCAGGCCAGAAGATATAACCCCATGTGCCCGATCATGTTGGTGCATGGGGTCACTTCATGACTGGATTCAGCGTATGATGCACTAGGCAGCATGTAAGGTTGCACCCGAGGGCTGATCCCACACTGGATCAGACATACCCCACCCACAGGGTGTGGACTGTTTACTAGACCCCACACTATTCATCAAGCCTTCAGGACCCAAAGATTGTATGCCACTAATCCAGTGTACTTTGCAAACAAAAGTAAAAATCGGGAATATTTTGGTCTTGCTGATATAAATCAAATTAAAACATATACTTTACTTGTTCATCCCTGTTACCAGCAATAGCAGAAGATAAGCTAGTTTTGGAGCCTACTTGATCAAATGCAGAGTAATTCTTGAATTAAATTAAGTTGATTAATCACTGGAAAATAGCTACAGTATTGAGGGTCCATTAGTACTAACAGTATTCAGGTAAATTGGAGCAATCTCCTGCACTGGCCCAACTCCACATGCTGGTGCAATTCAGGACATGGTGGCCATGTCATTTGGACAGCAGGGCTCCCCGTGGGTTCAGAAACTTGGCCAGGGGGCAGCAGTGGAAGCATTATTTGCCGTGGTTGTGGGAGCAATTAATGCTGTCCTTCTCCCCCACCACCAAGTTTCCAGATCAATGGGGAGCCCCACAGGTGAAATGATACTGCTCCACATGCTGGATCTGGCCTGTGGGATATAAATTGAGCACCACTGGTCTAGGTCAAATCCTGTGAAAATAATGGAAATATTCTCATTGATCTCTGTGGACTTTGTATCTGGACCTGAAAAAACATTACATTACAAGAACTGGTGTTAGCATACACTTTTACTACTCGGTTTTGAGAAAAGATATATTTTCTTGTTTTAAAAACTTTGAAATCTCCCTAAATCAGGTACTGAATTAGCTATATAGTGAGTTATATAGCATATGGCTCGTCATATCTGCACTACGTGCATATTCCCAGAACACTCATTAAAATTCCCTAAACCCAGTCCTAACATGCACTAGAATAACACCTGGGACAGCTTTTCCTAGAGAGATCTTTGGTTATTCTTGGGGAAAGAATCCAGAAGGCATGTCTCCAGGACATTTCAGGGTGAAATATTATCCAACCACTAACTGCACAAGGAAATATTTAAAGAGATATAGGGACATCCCCTCTTCAACATTTTAAATACATATTCCCCTCCTTTTGTTAAATTCTGCTTACTCATGTTGCTGTCAGTGAAAAGCGTGACTAGTATTAAGGAGATAATCATGTCGCCTTTCTCCCCTACCCCATCTTCCTCATCATCCTCTTGAGTACTTGTGTATATCAGTTTCTTCCTCTATTGACATTTACCATTTTCCTTTCCTTTCTTTTTATCTTTCTAGCAGTACAGTTTCCATCTTCTGTATCATTCTAGTCAAGTTCATGATGCAGTCAACTCTGAGTACTCATATTATTACCTTTTATGTACTACTTCCAGTGTTAGTTTTTCACACAACTGAATGCAGAAATTGTGTGACCCATGATTAAAGGATCAGAGTGAGAATCAGGTTATTTGGGTTCTATTCCCAACCCTGTCAGCATCAAGCTATGTGACACTGGGCACTTAGGGCTTGTCTACCTGGTGACACTCAAAGTTAATTGGAGTGTAAATTTAAATTGAAATAAACACCACCATACTCCCATATGGCTAGTCTCATTCAGAATTAAAGTGACGTTAATTCTTTTTAACTTAATTTCCTTGCAGACAAACTCTTTGATCCACTTTTTGTTACAATTTCTACAGCATTTCATGTTTACAGAGCACTTCATGGACTTACAAAGCACTTCACGTTAGTGCAATCACCTGCCCCAGTTGTCTTTCCTGCCTAGTGCAGTGGGGCTGGACCCGATGTTCTTGTGAGGTCCTTTTTAGCTCCTTACAATCTATGAATCTATGACTTACTGTATTTCCTTGCATACACCATGAACCTTTTTTCTCAAAACCTAGCTTTCCAAAATTAGGGTGCATATCTTAAGCAGGAAGACTCCACCCCCACCTCCCCTCTCCTCCACGCCAAGGAGAAGCATGCCACTTTGGTTTTAAACTTTGTGTGAAGTAGGAATCAACTTCCTGGCAGCAGCAATAGCACTTATATTCAGACAGCTGAGGGAATCATTTTACTTAATGGTCCATTCTACTTCAGTCCACTGGTGTTAATGATTGTCTCCATTTTAATGGTTTCGATGTTCCACTAATCAAACAAACCAGTCTTCCTTCCTGCAGTTTTGATGTCCGCTATCTACTCTTTGTCTCTCTCCTCCTATTTTACATCCTGTTTTTACCTCTTCAAAATTGCAGGTCTGCTCATGGAGACCAATGTTCAGTAGTAGCTGAAATTTCTGCTTTTGGCAGAGCCAGAAAAAGGAAGGTGAGTGAGCTGAAGATTAGGCTTTATCCCTGATCTATGCAGTCATAACTCAGAAAAAACATTTTCTATTCATTCTCTCTCTCCCCCCCTGCCCATCTCCCCCCAAAAAGGTACATATCATATTTGCAGGTATATGGTATGCAAAAAAATACTGGATATTGACAGACAGAAATATGTACAAGTAAATCAAGTTTTCAAATCTTCACCCATGTTTCTTCCATCTATGCTGGCATGTAACTTTTCTGTTTACCAGGGTCATATTTAAAATGCACCCATTCCATTGACAACTTGTCCATGCACATGAGTTTGTCTTTTTATCTTAATAAAGAATGTCAGATTGTGTTATAACAGTCCAAATAGCAAGTTTGATGTCAACTGCTTGTATAGATGACTGTCTCAAGATTAAAAAGCAAGAAAATATAATCACATACTCACAAGCTATCTTTTTAGTCCCCGGACTAAACACTTTCAAGTACCTAGCTCTCTCATCAGTACAAGTTCAGCAGTACTCTCTGACAAGAACCTTTGCGTTTACTGGACTATGCATGAAAACAGTAAAGCAGATATTAATATATAGAGTATGTTCTTCTTTTTCAATTTAAATGAATTTTAATCCTAATAAAAGTGAGGTTGGTAATCCTAGTGCCTGGCACACGGCACTGTACATTTCCATATTAAGTTTGCCAGTACCTTGTTCTTGCTATTTTTTACCCTGACTTCTCCAAACTGTAGTCAATCATGACTACATTTCCATTAATGACTAGGCACTAGACTAGTTTAATTTGTTAAACAGAACTTTAATGCTTCCACTAGATCCACATGCAATCTTAACACCACCACTGCTGCTAGATGACTACTGTCATGCTTCTTAAACAAGTATCTTCTACTGCCTAAGATCTATTGATTAGATAGCAGACTCTCTTTTACCCCTTCCTGAAGTTATCCTCAATTACTTAGGATTTCAGTGCCTCAGACTTGCTTGGTGGTATTAAAATATGGTAAAAAACACTCCCTGCCTAAAAAATGTATTATCTCAAATCTAAGAATATCCAAAGTCTAGTACTAACTAGAGCAGGTATAGCATGCAGCAGCATGGGAGCACAGCAAAGATAAGGCAGGGAGTAGATTGGATAGGAAGCATAGGACAAGGAGCAGGACGTGGAGCAGCAAATTATAGGGGAAGGAGATTGGAATAGTACTCAGGTAGGGTGCAGCCTTAGCTTGTAAGATATCTTCTGGAAAGGTTGGCCCCCACTGAATTAGAGCATCAATTTGCAGTATATCCATGGGCAAATTTCTATATCACGTGTGTCCCTATCTCCCCATTTACAAAGTGGGAAAATGATCCTTGAAAAATAGTAGTCACTATGTACACAATTTAAGTCTGGAAGAATAGTTTACTGTTTTGTTGTTATGAAATACCAGACTCAATGAGTTTGAATCATCTTCTACATTTTTTTCATTACTTTTCATACTATGATCTCCTTGGCAGAGTATGTCTTGTATAGATAATGCTAGAGTACCAGGCAGAACTGACTGAAGCTGGTATCTTGGGTGTCATAGGCAGGGTGGATCCAGAATTTCCCAATGTGGGGTGCAGGACCAGCAACCCACATTGCAGAGGTGGCTGCACCCCCTGCTCCCAGGCTCCTTCATCCCCACCAGTGCAGGCAGACTCAGGTATCTCTAAAGCAGGTGAAAATCCCCCCTCCTTTTCCCTTCCTGCTCAGAGGCACAACCTCTTCCCCTCCTCGCCCTATTCCTCTGCCTGCCACTGCAGCTTTCTCCACCGTTTGGGGATAGAGAATCTCCAAAGCCATCTGGCCTGAACAGAGCTGGACTTAGCTAGGGAGACAGTGGCAACAGGGTGGCTGAAGAGTAGCTTTCCCCACTCTGTCTGGTCCCAGAGCAGGCATGCTGCCACTGTGCTTTCCCCGTCCCGACGCTGAGCCCAGCCCTCACGTGGGGGGAAGGAATGATTCTGTTGCTTCCCTGCCCCTTGGACAGTGGGGAAAGGCGGGCAGGGGTGGAGGTATGGACAGAAAGAGGGCATGTGTTTGAACAGGAAAAAGGGAGGGGGGATTTTCACTTGCTTAGGGACTTTAAAAAGTCCCTGGAGGGACCTGTGTTGCAGTTGAATCCAGATGGGGGATGCAACCATGCCACTGCACCTCTGGATCTTCCCTTGGTCATACAGACCAGGTCATAGGTAGTCTAGCCTAGTGAGATGGAGGGGTTATTGGGAAAGGGCAGGAACCAGGGGGAGAGTCCAAGCCAGGGGTCAGGAATCAGGGGCCAAGTTACTAGATATAAGGGGGAAATCCAGAGGCAGAGTTCAAAACATAAGCAAAGTCAAAGTTCAGGAGTCAGAGACCGAATTACCAAAGCACTAACTGGCTTTCCTGCATGCATATCAGCCTCTAGCTTCTTTACTATTCATTCCATCCAGGAAGAGCACAGACCAACTGCAGATGCTTCCTCAGGCTGACGAAGGGTATTTGTACCCAAAAGCTTGTAAAAAAGAATTTTTCCAACTATCTGAGTTGGTTTACTAAAACTATATCAGATTTACCCAAAGAATCTTGTCTGCTTATGTCCTTAGGCCAACATAGCTACAACCTATACCCACAAACCAAGCAGAGTGCATGAGAGCCAGGGCCCAGAGGCGATGCCAAGGAGGGTCAGAAGTCAAAACCAGGGAGCACAGCATCTAGAGAAACTTTATTTATTTACTTATTATGAAAGTATCATACGGCTTCTTTTTAAAATCTTTGCACATTTTCTTCACCCGTTTACAACCTTCTCCCCTATTACTCCCATTTCCCTATAACCCCTTCCCCACCTTGTTCCTCTTACCCTAACCTCAAAACTATATTACAAAAATGAGTAGGCTGGTAAACCTGTTTTAGCCATGACCAGATTCTGTTTCGCAGTGTACCTCCTCTGGTATGCCCCTACTTGCTGCCCCCTCAGCCCACTCTGATATCCTACCTCCTCCCACAGTGCTACAAGGACCAAAGTCCTTGTAGTGATTACATTGACAATAAATAACTGATTTAAAGGCTTAAAATACACAGTAAAATATCAACCTAAGCCCTTAAAATAGTATTCCTTATCAAATTAAACACACTGAAGTATAAAAACACATTTCCCAGTGGACATTCTAAAAGTTAACATTTTAAACACCATGCTTTTTGTTTTTCCATTTAAAAGTCTGTAAAACCCATTCCTTTCCCTTCATCCATTAAAATTTAGTCCCAATGTCATCTGCAAATAAAAGTACCCAGTCCTTTTTCTTGCATTTCCCCCCTCTGCTTTCTTCTATCTGAGCTCTTTTTGATCCTTGGTGTTATAAAATCTCAGTTCACTCAGTCCAAATTTCACACGATCTTTAACCACAAAAAACAGTTGCTTAATAACAGGCATTCCATGCCTTCCACGAGGTCATTTTAAAAGAGATTTTAAAAGTATCCTTAAAACGGTGCTCTCCCATCACCCTTCTGGTCTTCCATCATCCTTCTGTCAAATAAATCCCCAAACACTTATTTCTTCAGCTGCCACCTGTATGCCCAGCTCCAACATATCACTCATTTCACCCATCACCATCACTGTGCTTTTGTTCACATTTAGTTTGGCTCCAACCATTTCTCCGTAACTTTGTGTATGCTCCACCACCTGTTCCAGTCTATCCCTTATCACGACATTGATATCATACATACAACACTGTTTTCATTTCTCACCTCCTCCACCTGGTACTGGGACCCTCTAATGACCATGTCCCACCTCTGCCTCTGCACCAGTGGCTCCATGGCACAAATAAGTACTGGGGACAAGGGATACCCCTGCTGTAAAGCAGACTAACTACTAAAAGACTCATTTAGATGTTCATTTATTAAAGCTGACTAGCAATGTCTTGATATAAAATCTTGATCCACCTTGTCAATCTGTTAGGGAAACCCACTGCATCTAAAATCTTAAATAAAAGTGTATCCACCACTCTATCATATACCTTTTTTAAGTCCAAGTTCATAATGGCTACTTCTTATCCTTACAATACATTGCAGCATCCCTTATTGTTCTTAATGCATCTGCAAAACACCACCCTGGCACCATGCCGATCTGATCGTCACGCATAATATCTGCCACTGCTTTTCATATCCAAAAATCCAGCATTTTTGCTAAAATCTTGTAATCAGTATTTAAAAGCATATGGATCTCCACTTATGCAGGGACACCCCGTTCCTCCTTTTGAATGATAAAACAACCATTCTTATGTTGAACTTTTTACCCACCATTGTCTCTTGCAGCACCTTCTTCAAACCTTCAATTAGGTCTGGCTCCACCAAATCCCCAAGACCTTTGGTAAAAGGCAGTTGGCAGGTTATTGTGTCCTGGGGTTTTACCTTTAAAAAAAATATATCTTCAAACATCCCTCTGCTTCCATACCACCTCCTCCTCCCTCTCCTTCATCTCTACCTCCTGTATAAAACTCTGCAGTTGTACCTCATCCACTTTCCTCCTCTGGTACAATCAAGCATAAAACTTTCAGGTCACCTCCATCACCTCCTCCTGCCTTTGTCTTCATGCTCCCCCCGCCTCTACCATAGCAGGCAAGTCCCCTTTGCTCTTCTTCCAAAAAGCACTCCTCCAAAGCCCTCTCTGTAGGGCCCAGTTCTCCCTTCATGTCCCAGCCCCACTCTGCCTGCTTAACAAGATTCTGTAACCTGTATTACAGCCTTTTAAGTTCATCTTTCCTTTTCCTCATCCTCCTACATGCCCTGCAAAAAAACCTCTTGCTTTATTTTACTACTTGCTACCATTCCCACTAAGTTTTAGAACAGATTTTAAGTGCCTGCCAGCCCCTATGCAGTTCTGTAAAATCCTCACACTGCATATTTAATTTCCATAGGTCCCCACCCCCTACCACTGCTTTGCTTTGCCCCCACCTCTATTCTCAAAATAAAATGGTCCATAACACCCACTGGTAAAGCTTCTTTCTTGACTACTTTAAAATCCTTCGAGATAAAAAAAACAAAAACCAAGCCAATGTCAGAGCACACCTGCACTCTGGGTCCAGTTTGTCACCACTTTTTCTCCTTCAAACACATTTTTAAACTTTCTCTTTTAAAATGAAGCAGGCTCCCGGAGCTATCTAAGCCCCCAGCCTCTCCTCCTCTTTGTCTATTCCCCACCTCAATTATACAGATAAAATTGCCTGCCACCACCCAGGGCCCTCTATTCACCACACAAGTTGCCAGTTTCCTAAAGAGCCTCTCTCTCCAGAGAGGTATAGGCATTAAAAACTTCTATTTCTGTTTCCACCTTCTCCACTGTTGTAACATGCAACAGTTTGCTAGTAAATCACTTCCCCCACTCATCATTTTCACCCGGGGTCTTTTGATTAAAATCACCAACCTTGCCGTCCTATTCCCATGAATACATGAGCACCACAAGGGCCCTCAAAACTGGTATTGTCCAGGGTTTTTTTAAGGAAAACTTTTTGTGTCCCAAGTCAAATCAGCCAAATTAATTCCAAATTTGTGAATCGTTCAAGAAGCATATGTGCCCTTACTACTGGCAAACATCCTCCACCCCTACCTGGGGCTTCAGATACATCCAAAGCTTTGGGCAGTCATCCTATGTGCAGGCCTAAGCCAGGAGGCTTGACATTTGAATGCCAATGAGTTTTCCTTGCCCTCAGCCGCATGGCCACAGAAGCAAGCTGGGGAGAAGTCTCACATTTCCATGAAGTGGGTGAGTAGCCAAGATCTTCCCACTGGAAGTGAAAGTGGGAAGTATTACCTTGGCCAGGGTACTAGCCCCTGCCAGAAAAGTGGTTTTCCCCTGTAACTAGGAAAACTGCCTTAGTGGTCATGGTGTTTCCCCTGCCAGGTGGTTTCCTGGAAGTCCATACTCTTGCAAGCACAAGGTATCTGCATTCACACAACCCAGTCCCACCATTTCCAACTGAAAACACTTCTCGCATTCAGTGATACCACTGTGAAAACCATCACCAAGAACTGCAACAAAATATCCCTTCTTATATATCTGCATCACTACTTATGTTTGAGCTATCCTCCTCCTGCCTTAAGCAAATGCCCATTTCCTCCTCAAAATGTTTGATTCCTTTATCTAAAAATGCCTCCACTACTTTACTGCTCTGCTTCTCCAATATCTCTGTCATAAGTTCAGGGGTAGAGACCAATGGTATCTCTGATAGTGGGGAGAATCCAGCTCTTCCCATCATCTCCCTTCCCTGCCCCTTTTTCTGTTCATCTTGGGCTTCTTCCCCTTCTTTCACTCATTTTCTCTTTCCTGTCTGTTTTACTCTTTCTTCCTCATTCTCCTTCAACTCCCCAGTCTCTTCATCTCCTGCTCCTATGCTTGCTCACCCTCCTTCTTGGTTTCACTTCCCCCTTTGTCTTCCACTCCACTTATATCTTTTGTGTCTGTCTCCTCCTCCAGTTATTCTACCCCTTGAGCTACCAATATATTAGCCTCAAAGCTAGGTCCCTCTCCCTCAGGAGTCCCTTCCACCACCTCCATCTGTTCTTCCTCTCTTTCCTTCATTCCTCTTATTTCATTTGCCAAGGATTTGGGGCACATCCAAAACATGTGCCCATCTTCCCCATACAAATTACACTTCCTTTTACCTTGGAACCCCACCCCGGCCACATGCCCCTTCTTCCCACACTTACAACAGGTGATGTGAAGGCAGTGGAGTACCAAGTGGCTTGCCTCCCCCCGTTTGCTAGACACTTTAGGTTGCCCAAAGTAAATCACATATCTGTGATGGACACACAGTGTGATTACTGGGAGCAAATGCTGGACCTCTCCTGTATTCACGAGGTGTACTTTCAGTAACACTATCACCCTCCATTCTCCTAGCTATATGCCAAAAATGTCCTGCACTTCCACGTCCAGAAAACCCACCTTCTCACAATACAGTTTTAACCATGTTTCCACGTTTTCCAGCTGAACTAGATCAGAGAACACTCTATGACCACCCATTCTCTTGCCTTCTCCAAAACCACAAACTTTATCCAGTTTAATTCCTGTCTGTTTTATTCCTCTTGGTACCTTTCCCAAAATTGTTCATACATCCTGGTAATTGTTAAAACTCAACTCCCAAATCCTGCTATTTTGAAGTGTTATCAAACTATTCTGGTTCCTGAGCTGCACTTTCAGGAAATCAAGTACAATGTTATAGCAAAACTCATACCAGGTCATCTGCAGTCTCTCAGTTCCCTGTGCTGCATCCAGGATTGTTTGTACCAAAAGCCATAGCCTGTTACGCCCTGCCATCTGCTGTCCTCCTCCCATGGTCCATCCCCTGTAAGATGAAAAAAACTGCTGTCCTGCCCATTGTGTTCCATCCGCCAATCACCATGAGTTGCTCACCTCCTTCCATCCTCCAGTTGCCACCATCTGTCAATCCACTGCCGCTCCTTGTCCTCAGTCCACCATAATCTTTTTACACTCTCAATTCACAGTCTGCCATTTATTATCCAGCCCAGAGTTATCCACTGCTATATCTCATCTTCCATCTGTAAATGTCACACTCATTTCCATGTGCAAAGCCACTGGATCTGGTCCCCCTGCCTGAAAGGAGGCACATTCAGATGACCAGGATGCTGATGCTGCTGTTTTCTCCTTTGGCACCCTTGCCACAGTCACTCAGGATCCCAGCCAACAAGAGGCCAAGCAACAATCCAGAGAAGCTCACCACAGCAGACCTCTGAACAAAACTATTGGCTAACGAAGTCCTGGTGCCACGGGTGGAAGCTGCCTAGCTGCCAGTCAGGAAGCCTTAACAGTGACCAACTGGTTACTCAGTTGTAGGAGGGCTCTCAGATACAGCCTCTGGCAGGTTTGGCCAGCTAGGCAATTAAGCCAGGCTGTGCTGCCTCTGATGCTGGAGAAGCTCTGTGTGGAAGCCAGTTTATCTCTGTGTCTCAGTTTTCCCATCTGTAAAATGGTGATCAGGATACTGACCTCCTTTGTCAAGTACTTTGAGAACCACTTGTGAAAGCTGGATACTATTATTAAGACAAGGCATAGCCAATACCTTACTGCACATCCTGGAGACCTAACCAACTGCTCTTGTATCTTCCTAGTGTTTCCCTCAGATCAGGCCCTGGATATTTTAATACTGTATGCAGGATCCCTCTGGATTTTGGATAATTTAATCCCTAAAACATTGTAATTATAAACCACTGTGACCATTGTGGTTTATGGTCTTCACAGCTGCAGACAAAATATGCAGGGTTTTAAATGCCCTTGGATGGTAAAGTTCCTGGAAGAATAGCCAAGTTTTCCTGGGCTTAACATTTCACTGCCTGGGGAAGAAACACTTCAGCTAAAGACATCTACTTTTTTATGGAGGCTGCATGGGATAGTAGAGATATGAGGATGGATTTAAGACTGTGTGGAGTATCTTAGTGCTGCATTTCTATACTTTTTACCTTTTTACCTTCTACATTTGAATTTAATGGCTTTTAGATCTATTTTTATCCAAGCTTAGTGACCCTGCCTATTATTAAGATTGTCTGATGCTATCCTTTAGAACATAGAGGAGTCTAGTAGGCAAGGGAGAAACTGGTGAGGAAAATTAAGGGAGAACAAAAGCCTGAAGTGAAACTGTGATCAGATGAAGTGCCAAGGGTCTGGCTTGGCTAAAAGACTAGGACTAGGGGGAGTGTAATAGTGGAGAAGAAACAGATCTGACAAGGAGAGAGAGTTGGGATTGGAGGAAGAAAAAATAGCTTCTTGTAGTTAAGAAAGAAAACTACCCCAGAGAATATTTTAGCCATGCTTCTACTACAGAGATCCTTTGTAAAGTACTTTCTTTTTGAAGAAGTAACTCAAACCAAACTTATTATAGATGGTTAGTAATTATGCATCCCTCATTTTCTGAGCTGGATGGGCCTGACTTGCAGTGCTGAGCACTGGCTTCTACATTTGAACTCAATAGGTCACTGTTTTGGAGTATATAAAGTGATATATAATGCCAAGTTCTCTGAACAACCAGCATTTTAGATTAGGCACCCAAAATTAGTGAGCGTTTTTACCCATCTCTCTGCCTCAGCTCCTCATCTGTAAAATGAGGATAATAACAACTCCGGTATCTCACACAAGTTTTGAGAAGATAAATGTATTAATGTTTGTGAAGCTCTTGGCTGCCATTGGAATAGCTTATAAAAAAACAAAGCAGTACATCCCTGTCTCTGTATGTCAAAGCAAGCGGTGTTTTAAAGGCCTAAGTCTTGGTCCACTGACCAACCCTCTCCCTTTATCCAAGCCATGAACTGGTGCTGTTTTGCATGGGACTGTTATCTAAATTTTTACGTAAGTTGTACCCTGGGGACACTCCTAGAGATGTACTCTGTTCAAGTAGGAGAAAACTGAAATGCTTAATATAGAACAAATACATATGAAGAAAAATTGACAGGTAAGTCACCAGTGCAGTCCACCACAGGCAAGGATATGGGACGTGGACCCAAGACTGAAAATTATCCTGATGGCAGTAAGACATTTGTACACCTGTCAGGGAAAATGACACCGCCAGATTCTTGCTGAGACTCATCACGGGAGTGGGAATGGGAAGGGAAGCTGGCACCTGAAGAGAGTGGGAACTAGGGCTAATTGAACACGGAGACCAAGACAAAGATGAATAGCCTGAAAAGTAGAGATGTGCCACTTGAGAAGCTAGAGCGCATGAGAGAGGGACTGGTGCTGTACGAAGGTTTGGCCATATTTGATCATTGGAAGATATTCATAGAACGAGGACCCTTCTTGATAAATGGAAGCCATCTGAATTCCTGTATGTGCAAGTTAATCACAGGATAACTACAAGCCACTAACAGCTTGTAGTTACAGCTATGAACAAAGCAAATGCAAGCCTAAAATGTATAGATTAGGTATTCCAGTAGAGACTGGGTTGTATTAACTGGACAAGAAAGCTCAGGTGTTTCTGCATGGCACTGCAGTGCATTGTCATCCCACAAAAGGAGAAGTCTAAGAAAACAGAAGAAACTTCTGTGGTGCTCAACCTTTTCTCCCTGCAGCCTGGATGGGCAGCACCTAGTTTGACTGTGGGCCAGGTCTGGCCAGTAGTCCTGATCCAGTGCCCAAGGCAGGCATGGCAGGCACCATTCAGCTACATGGAGGAGATGGAAGGGGCAGGTTGGCTCCAACTCACCCCTGCAGGAGAAAGAAGCTTGATTTGGCCCCACTGGGGGAGGAAGTGTGGCCCAGCCTTAGCCTAGCACTAAGGGAGGGGCCCTGACTAGGCCCAAACCCAGCCCGGGTGGAAGTAACCATGCCTTGCCCCAACCTGGCCCCAGGGGTGTGTGTGGCCCAGCTCAACCTAGAAGTGGGGGGAGGGAGTATGGAATACCAGGGGTACACCTGGGCTCTGACCAGACATGAGAGGCTTGGGTTTGGGGAATTTGGCAGGGGGCAGGGTGGCCATCTCTCTCTTGCTGCCAAATTTCTGGACCTATGGGGAGTCCCATGGGCCAGATGAGATGGCTCTGTAGGCCATATTTGGTACGCAGGCCAGTGGTTAGGACTCCTAGTTCATAATGCTGATACTTGCATCCCTGTTTTAGAAAAATTCAGATGAAAAAGCAAGGAGATGACAGGTTTGAAAATGCATTGGCTAACATTTAACCTCTATAATCATTGGTACTTTTTTTTCCCCTTACATGTGGTTAAAGTTCTTGTTAATTTCACTAGTGATTTCAAAATAAGAGCAATTGCATAGCATTTAGACTGATGTAGAAGCACGAGAGAATACGAGATTTAAATTTAAAAGAAGCATACTTATGTAGATACACAGTAAACACAATTATGTTGGACATAAAAGCAAGAGGATTCAGGCACTGGTCCTGCTTTCCATCTTCTGTCTACAAAGAGCACCTGGAGCTCTCAAAAGAACTTTTCTTTAGGACCCTAAAAACTAGAGACAGACACAGCATATAACCCAAAATGACTTTCCAGAAACATTGCAGCCTAAGTCAGCCAAGGCCTAGTTGCCAATAGCTATCCTGCTGGCATGAGAAGATGACAAGGGTGCTTTTTCAGTCTCTGAAGCAACCCAAGCTAGGGTGGGAGACCAGCAGTACTTGTTTCCTCTGTGATCTGATGTTGACTGTTGATGGTAAAAACTTGTGGTAGGAAACCAAATGTTTTCACCACAATTGCAGAGGAAAGGGAGGTTGATATCAATGTGCTTTATGAGCAGAGCTGAAATTCTGGGTTAAAAGGAACTGCTGTATGGTTCTGTAGAGGGCACGGATGAAATAATCTTCTTTCCCCTTTTTCTTTTCTGTTGCTGATTAGTAGCGAGCTGGATGCTTCCATTGACAAAAAACATAACACCAGCACCACAGGCTTCCAGTGGCAATTGTGAAAGACAGTTGCCTGGCATCTCCCATTTAGTGACACGCCAGACCAGGGCATTACCAAGAGTGGCAACTACCAGCCTGTTCCACTGCATCAAGCACTGGGGGCCACACTTCCTTTTTGGCAGGTGTGCAAACTGGCCCCACCACTCCTTGAGTACCACTCTAACCCCCGCGCCTTTCCCTTGCCTATGGGGGTGCTCTGCTTTCTGCTCCCTGCCTCACCTGCTGCCCTGCTTTCTGCTGCTCTGCTTTCTCCTCCATATAGTGCTCTGCTCCCTGCTAATCTGTCGCTGGGTTCCCTGTCCCCTCCGGGGTCTGCTGCACGCACAGGCTGCCCATGCCTCCGGCGGCTGGCAGTATGCTGCAGGTTGGCCGCTCCCCATTATAAACTAGGGAGCAGATTTGGCTTGCGTTTCCAAGAGCAGGTGAAGGGGGAGCCAAGGGCGGGAGTAGAAGGCAACCTCTTACAGCATTCTCCTGCCCACGAGCAGCGGTCCCGCTTGCCCCTCGCAAAGCCCGTCCTGCTGCCCCCTCCTTTCCCCTTCCCCCGCTCTGCGGCGCGCACCGCGACCCGGAGACCCCCGCCGCCCCGACCCCTGTAAAGACCCCCGGGGGGCGGGACAGGGCGCTAAGCCATTATGCCTGCCTCTAGGGAGCAGCCCTGCTCCGCGTCACGAGACGACTTGCCCCTCAGTCAATCACAGCGGCAACCCAGTGCCGTAGCAGCATTCAAAGCCCAAGCCCCGCCCACTGCTTCTACTCGGCGAGGGCGGGGCTCCGCTTCCTTCGTCACCGCCCCTTTGTCCCGGCCTGAACCAACCCCGCCGGCGGCGCTTCCCCCCTCCCTGACGTCATCGACCCGCGCCCCCGGCCGGGGGTGTGGCCTGTTGCCATAGTGACCAGCTGTCATCTCCGTGCGCCGCGGCTCCCTTCCCCCTCCCCCCCAGCAACCAGCTCTCCCTGCCGTCCCCACCCCCGCCGGAGCCTCCCCCCGGGGCTTGCCCCGCGCCGCGGCTCACCCATGCCAGAGCGCGGCGCGGCGGCGGTGCCTCGCCCGGCCGCCCCCGGGGCCCCGCGGGGCCCCTAGCAGCGCCCCGCGCCTCCGCCCGCCTCAGCGTGCATGAGCGGGGGCCGCGGCCCGGCCCCGCCGCCGCCTCCTCCTGCCCGGTCCGGCCCGGCGGCGGCTCCATGTGAAGGCCCCCCCCTCCCCGCCGGGGCACCCCGCGCCCCCGGCCCCGGCCCGGCGGGGGGAGGCTCCCGCGGCCCCGCCACGGCGAAGGAAGCAGCCGCGCGGCCCCTGACGTGAGTAAACGCCGGGCGCGGGGGAGCACGTGGGTGCGGCGGGGCCGTTGGGGGCAGCGCCCCGCCCCGCCGTCGGGGCCGGCTGTCCCGGGTCTTTGTCGAGGCAACAAAGAGCTGCCCCTTCGCAGCCAGCCGCGGGGCCGGCCCCCTCGTGGCCCGCGGGGCGGGGGAGTGCCAGCCCCCTCTTGGCTCGGCCCCTCTCAGGGAAAGACCCCTGTCCCCTGCCGGAGCCAGCGGTGGCTCTTCCATGGGTTGCCTGAGCTGGGGGTGCGGAGGTGGCCTGGGCTGGGGGGCTTCTGAAATCCTTTGAGGTCAAACCGGCTCCAGACGGGCAGTGCTTTCCTGCCTAGGAGCGTATGGGCAATGGGAAAGCCTGGCCCTCGGTGCTTTCTGCCTAGGAGCGTGTGGGCAATGCTTCTGTGCCGCCCTGATGCGGGGAGTTGAGTGTTGCCTTCGTAACTTTCCTTGTTTCTGGGAGGACCAAGGAACTTGAACTCAAATCATCGCCCCCTTCCCTGCTGATCCGAGCACCCATGGGGATAGGTGGCATCTTGCCATGCTTAATTTATGCATCTTCAGAAAAAGCAGCGTGGGTTAGTTCAGTCTGACAGTAACATTTCTCAATCAGGTGCTGCAGCACCTTGGGGCGCCTGGAGATCTTTACCAAGGTGCCACATGGTGCTAGCATGGCGAGGCGTGCACTCATGATGCACGTGATGGCTTCAGAGATTTCAAACAGGCATTCGGAGCATTACAAATGCTTTGCCCGTTCAGGCTTTCTGGGTTCTCAGCTTTAGTCTTTTTCTGTTGCCAGAAAACCAAGGGAAAGCTAAGAGCTGGCATTTTCTGAGAGGGGCTTCTAGTCTTACTGAGAGGTGCCTCAAGTTTTTAAAAAAGTTGAGGACAATTGCTGTAGCATCCTTGGCCAGCAGCTGTTGGCGAGTTACAGCAGTCAGGCGTTATCCCACCACACAGGCTCTGAATAATTTAAAATCTTTGCAGGTTGCGTTTTACATTTGAGCGTTTGGTTTGTGCGCGCTGGGTGTGTTGTAAGGTTGTGGCCAAATTAAGTGTGGTTCTAGCGCTTTGATTTACATGGTAGGCACTTCAGAAGTATTGGCTCTGATGTAGTGCGGGAGTTTGTATAATTTTCATTATGAGTATTTTTTCCATACAGAAATCTAGAAAAGTATGATAGCAAACTCTAGCTAGGTAATTTCCCCTTGCTTGATATTTTCAATGAATGGCATAGAAGGTCAACAGTTGACACACTTCTATCTAAATTCTGGTATCAGCTAGGAATATTTTAATTGAAAGACCTTGTTCCCTGTCTCCTGCCCGTATGTTTGCTGCATACATTTGGCAGCAGGTAGAGTCAGTTTCCCAAGTTTGTTTATAGCCATTTTTTCACTGGGAAGGAGTTGGAATCTAAATCCCATTGATTTCTTTTTTCTCCTTGGGTGGTTCTGTTTGTTTTCAGACTCTTATGATTTAAAGGGCAATAACGTATGCAGAGACAACCAGATTACACGTGTTAATTGCACGCCAAGCTTGTAGAACCAGACTTTGAAATAGATTGTATAACCTCCAAAGTGGTTAGGCAGGAAGAAGTAGAAAAGGTACCTGAAACTTTAAAAATCCTTTCAAGTCAATCAGCTTGAGACAGGCAGCGCTTTCTTGAACAGGAGTATGCGTACAACACTCCTGTGCATCCCATATGCAGTGCATTGAGTGTTGCCTTCATAACATTCCTTGCTTCTGTGAGCACTGAGGAACTTGAACTCACTTTACCACTCCAATTCCCTGCCATTCCTGGCATCCATAGGGATAGGTGGCATCTTGCCACATTTAATTTATATATGTTTAGAAAAAGCAGTGTGGGATATTTCAATCTGACCATAATATTTCACCGTTCTCTTAACACAGTAGCTTTTTGTCACATCTTGACTCCAAATTAAATGTATTTTTCCCTTCCTGTTGCTGTTCCCCTTCCATTTTGCAATAGCCACTGTTCTTTGTATACTAAAAAAGTTATGTTCCTACCTGTTAGAGCCATTTTTACAGTATTGTAGGTGTTCAGTATAGATCACCTTGTGAAAGCAATTCATATTTGCTGTTTAAAATGGAATAACGCTATTTTTTTATATTTGCATTACCCTCTTTGTTCTCAGTGTGACCAGTGAGTCTCATCTTATTCATTATTACATTGTTGTTGGGTAGAAACCCAAACTGAGAGAAAAATACTTAAACATCTTATAAAAAAAAATTGAGCTCCATTCATGGTAGCTATTACAAACTATTTCCTTCCTCCCCAAACTGAAAATAACTTGCATTTCTTCTTGGGTAGTCAAATTTTACATTACCCATGGCAGACACTCACTGTTTTTTTTGGGGGGGGATAGTGTTTACATGTTCATTCTTCTAAATAGAATGTCAGAAAATGTAGGGTACAGGAGGACTCCTTTTGGGCCTACCATCCTCTTTACACAGAGGGGCACTGTTGCCAGTCTGGCTTTATAAAAGAAACTTGAAATAACACATGACTTGTCTGAAGTATCTGGACTGTAATTAGTCTGATACTTGAGCTTGTTGACTCTTGCTCTTAAGACCATGCAACTCTGAACTGATTTTGCATATACACCATTAGCATACCTGATATCAAAACCAAATCCTTAAATATGTAACATTTTTTTCATATACCTCTATGTAGCAATATTTTAATAGAGTGAAGTGTTTCTGTTGAGAGTGAGTTCGTGGTCACAAAACATAACAAATGTTACATTTTAATAAATCTGTAAATAAATGTGTTACATGGTAGTAACTTTTTTCTTAAGGAACTTATGGAAGTGGGTAGATTGACCTGAACTGGAATCTCCTGTTCATTCACAAACCAATAAATTATAGGCAGTGACAGTGCAAACCTCTACATTATACTTTGCATGAATGCTGATATTTTAAAAGTGAAAAGGTGGTTGAGTCTCCATACTTACTCAGTTCTAGGTCTCTCTGACACTGCCACCTAGAAAATAGGTGTGTGTTTGTTCACTAGGAAGTGGAATAAAGCCACTAAATGTTCACAGTGTGTAGCTAGTGGGCAGGAAATTTATATTGTTACATGAAAAAATTAGCATAGTGCTTTTCTGGTCACTTTAATACCATGTCTTTCTTGTTCTTGATGGTCCTGTAAATGCGCTAACTGCAAGAGTTGATTATCGACTTCAGAAATAAGCACCTACTTCTTCCTTTGAAAGTTCTGCTGTCCAGATATTTGAGATAAAAGCTCTTTTGGCTTTAATAATTTACTAGCGTAAGCATGTCATCTGAAGAAACGTGAGGTCTTTTTAAAGGGTAAAAAGAATGAAAGAATTTACTAAATGACTTTTTGATTCATCTCCTCAGGGTAGTTTCATTCTTTGCATTGAATAAATTGGGGATCTGTTGGAAAAATAGCCAGTGATTCAGCTCTAACACAGTTCAAATATGCAAGGGGTATTTGTGCAAGCAGCCTTTATTTTTACATTCCTAACTTTGGAGTGTTTGACTGTGCAACCTCTGTGATGTTCTTTTAAGAGATTTTGAGTGTAATTTCCTAAGTGTTGAGAAGGCAAAGTAAAACAATGAATTCCATCCTGTGGCACCCTGTTGACACTTGATTCATCACAAAGGTTAGAACCTTTAGTTTTACCATAGACAGTTTTGCCACCTGAGCTAATGGAACAACTTTTATAGAGGAGGATGACTTATTGCAGTGTGACCTGGCACTGGAGAGTAATGAGATATGAGACTATACTTTGCCAAGAAATTTCAGATAATTGCTGACAGCATAAGAATGGCGACACTAAGGAATCGTGTGTTATGTTCTAGGTTCTGGAAGGGCTGGTACTTTAGTTATCACAGACTCTTATTCTTTCTGGTCCTTTTTCCTTCCCAATCCCATTCTTTTTTACCTAACCAGTATGATTTCTCCACTTCGACTTCTCATTCTACTCTCTTTGTTCAGGAATGCCTAATATAATTTCTCCTTACCTTGCTATCCAGCACTTACTCTCCTGTCCCTAGTTATTATCAGTTTCCTGTATAGCAGTGCATCTGTTTTTTTTTTTAAATGTATTTATTTTTTACCATCCTGGTTTTCAGTCACTCCCTCTTCCTCTCTCGGCTGGCTTCCAATCCTAATAATTCCAATTTTGTTTTCCTCCTGAATATCCCAGTTTTTTAGCCTAGTTCATCTAAGTTCTCCTTGCCTGCTGGTTCCACTTAGGATTTTTCTCCCCCTGTATGCTTCATACATGCCCTGCCAGTGGCTCAGTTTCATCTCCTTGCCCAGCCAGTCCCAGTTGCATCAGAGCTTTACTCAGTCTCTCTTTTTACCTCCTAACTCCTACCTCTGCAGCCCCAAATTCTAGTTAATTTTTCTTTTTCCCCTGTTGTCTCCAGTCCCACTTTCTGCCCTCTCAACAAGCTACTTGTTCCAACCTGCTTAATCTCTCACCTTCTTAATTTTTCAGCTCCAGATGAGTATTTCTCCTCTACCTCAGAACAGAATCGCTGAGAAGCATGAGAACTTTGTTATTCATAGTGCAGTTTTGTGGACCTGGCATACGTGCTGGCACACGGAGCTGCAATTGTGAGGGGAAAGTTCTTGTCAGGCCTGGCTGGAGTACACCCAGCGTGGATGGGATCTTTGGAAATGTTTTTTCTGTTAAGCTGTAGAAAGGCTTTGCTGAGAATACGTGAATTCTTATCCCACCCTCCCCCAAGGTTTATAACCTGAACTAATTTGTGAATGTTTTTGCAGGGATAGTGCAAGAGAGACCCTTGCAGCAAATTCTTGAACAAATTTTGAAATCCCTGTTTCAAGGCATGTAGGTTTTAGAACTGCTATTAAAAACAACTATCCAGATTTTGTAACCTGGGTAAGCCAAAATTTTTCCCCTAACCTCATTCTTGGAAATAGCTGAACCATTTTGACTGAAATGAGAGGAAGAAAATACTTGCTCTGAGGTGGACATTCAGGATGGAAAATCAGTGAAAATGGTTATCTATCTTCCAGTATCCAGTAAAATTTGAATGCTCTGTTTCCAGCTCTGTCTTCTGAAGGCATTGTATAGATTTCCTTTGAGCTCAAGATTTCTTTTGATGCCAAGGACCGTGAGTTCAGATGGAGTAGTGGTTTTGTGAAAAGTGTTCTGCCACTATGGTAAGTTTCTGAAGGGGTTTGTGCATGAGCATAGTGGTTGTCTGGTTTCAACCATATAGTTTTCATGTGGGCATTTGGTTTTCTGTATGAGGTGTGGCATATATTCTGATAGGGATGTATAGGATCCATGCATTCTGACAATTCAGTTGTGGTATCTGTTGATTTTGGTGAAGGTGGAAATATGTTGTCAAGTTTTACATCTGTAGGTTTGGCAAGATCTTGTTTCATCTGCTCTGTGTTGGAGATGTGTCTCAGCAGAATTTATCTGCTGTCCCTTTAAACCTCTACCTAGTGTGGACGAGTAAGAAATTTTAAACGTTTAACGTTCTGCCAAGTTTGGGTTCATTTTTATAGGAACAGCAAAATACAATCCCAGATTTCACCCTTCAGGTGAATTAAGTCCACACTCCAAAGCATCAGAGCTTCTCAGTGAAATGATTGCATGTTGATTTCAACATGAGCACCCTTATCTTTTTACATAACCTCTCCCTCAGTCAGCAGAGCCACCTGGCATTGAATAGTTCAATCTGAGTTATTTAAGCTTGGCAGAGATTTTAAGTAATTAAAAATAGGGTCTTTCAGTGCAAAGGGTTATCCTGCCTTAGCTAGAGATGTTGGCTACCA
Organism: Alligator mississippiensis; assembly: GCF_030867095.1. Classification (NCBI taxonomy): domain Eukaryota; kingdom Metazoa; phylum Chordata; order Crocodylia; family Alligatoridae; genus Alligator; species Alligator mississippiensis. The sequence continues at coordinate 96,235,909 of NC_081825.1, forward strand.
GTTCTATCTAGGTGACCTGTACCTGTCACGCTAAACCTTGCAATCATGTTCATTTGATTTAAATGTATTTCATAATTTTTATCACCCAAAGGTACATTGACATGCCAATTATAAGATACTCCTTAAATTGAGTAACCTTAATAAACTATATTATAGACTCATTAAATGAAATAGTTTCATATAAGTAAAAATAGTTGAGTACAGGAAAGGTAGACTACAAGAGGACTCCTTTTAGGCTTATCATCCTCATTACACAGAAGGGCACTGTTGTCAGTTTGGCAACAATGTATATATCCATATTTGTAGCATACCCTATGTCTCTGGGTTAGTGAAGGGGGGTGTATCTACACTGGGTTCCTAGTATGTCTTCAGGGATGCCCTTGTGAATGTGCTTTCTGTCTGCATATAGCAAACCCAAAAATATGGCATGTGGCGAGGCCACATCTGAGGCATCCTTCTGCAGCCACTCTCAAGACCTGTCTCTGTTGAGGTTGACACTGGCCAGTAGTGATGCCTTGAGAGTGGATTAATTGCCTTGTTTCTAGGTTTGGCACATGCTTGTAGGAGTGGGTGGTTGGGTTGTGCCCTTGAGCATCCTGGTGCAGCACAGGCATGAGGTCCATTGTGGAATTTCTTAAATGCATGGGATGTCTCTTGAGTATTGGACTTGTATTTCTGATTTTGATGAGATACTACAGTACTTGAATACTCTTGTGTTAGGTTACCAGTACCCTGTCTCTGATTGTCAGTAACAGTGTGGGGTCTGTCATGGACAGATATGGGGCAACCTGCTCTTAATAATGTTACAGGTTAGCTTGTTTTGTAACAGATGTGGTATAGTTGAGATTGAGTGGCACTGTGTTCAAACTTATTTAAATCTAAGTGCTTATTTGAAGAGTCTTAAGTATTTAAGTGTCTCGCAAGAATGTAAAGTGGGGATAGTTCCCAAATCTGGGGTTGTTTCCCAAAATATGGTCACCTTTTAAAAGGCATTTTGCAAAATTACCCATTTCTGATAAGTTTTGCACTCACTTGGGATTTAAACAGTGATTCTAATTTTACCACCTGATCTTAGTAGCTGCATGTTATTTCAGGTTGTATATGGCACCTACTGCCCCTTTTGGGAAGATAGGTTTAAAAAATCATTCGCCATAGATCTTCAGAATGGCTCATAACAAAACTGCTGATCCAAAGAGATTTTGAAGTGCTTCAGTGTTATCTTATTATGCATATGATACATGTACAGCAAAGCTAGAGGAAATGAAAGAATTTCTAAGCTGTTGTCTATCTTCAAACACCATAATACTGTGGTGTGTTGTGGTCATTGAACCTCTGCTACGCCATGCACTGGGAGAATGTGTGTGTATGTTCATTATTTACTGCATTTTGGAAATTTTGTCCTGAGGCCAGTGTACAAGTAGCTAGTGTAAGAATGGTATTCTTAAATGCTCTGAAAACCAAATTTTACTTTAGAAAAAAATCTGTACTAATTAATTATCAAAAATCAGGATCAGTTTAGAGTAAAAATGATTTAACTCTAGGATACAGAGTAGCATAATTATGCGACTTTCTTCCCCCTTGATTCCTTAGCAGTGCTGTGCCTGAAGCACCTTGTATGTATCTGTCTGTGAGAGGTGCTTATTTGGCTCTCATTACTGTAGTATATGAGCATTTCACCATTTTTAACATTTATCTTGGCCATACCTCCTCAACACAATACTGTTATCTCCACATACGATGTCACAGGGATAACGGAGACCTGGTGGGACTCCACCCATGACTGGACCACGGGTATAGATGGCTATACCCTGTACAGGAGGGATCGTGTAGAGAAAAGGGGCGGGGGTGTAGCTCTCTGTGTAAAAGAAAGCTACGCGTCCCTGCAAGCCGATATTGGCGACCAGGGTGGACGGCTGGAGACCCTCTGGGTTAAAATCCGTGGGGAACACGGCACAGGGGACACAATGGTGGGAGTCTATTACAGACCTCCCACCCAAAGTCCTGAGCTTGACCAGGAGTTTGCCCAGGAACTGGCTGAGGCAGCTTGCTCCAGGACCATGGTTGTCATGGGTGACTTCAATTACCCGGACATCTCGTGGGAGGATCGCTCAGCAAAATCTGAGCGGTCGCAGAGCTTCCTCTCGTGCGTGGATGACCTCTACCTGACTCAAGAAGTCTATGGGCCAACGAGAGGCAAAGCGCTGCTCGACCTGGTACTGGCTACTGGGGATGACCTAGTCAGCGACCTAGTGATCGATGGGAAGCCGGGTGACAGCGACCACGAGCTGATCACCTTCACCATCCGCCGAAAAGCTGGCAAGTCGGTCAGCAACACGCAAGTCCTTGACTTCAGGAAAGCTGACTTTGACAAGCTCATGAGGCTTGTCAGTGAGTCCCTAAGGGACCGTGACCACAGGGAGAGGGGAGTTCAAGAAGAGTGGTTGCTCCTCAAGGTAGTGATCCTCAATGCACAAACTAAGTCTGTTCCATCTCGGAGGAAAGGCAGCAAGAGGGCACAGCAGCCCCCCTGGCTCTCCAGGGACCTAGCAGACCTCCTGAGGCTAAAAAGAAAGGCCTACAAAGGATGGAGGATGGGAGTCACCTCCAAGGAGGATTATTCTGCACTGGTCCGGTCCTGTAGGGAGCAGACCAGGAAAGCCAAGGCTGCAACTGAACTCCAGCTAGCTTTGAGCATCAAGGACAATAAAAAGTTCTTTTTCAGATATGTGGGGAGCCGGAGGAAAAGCAGGGGCAACATTGGACCCCTTCTGAACCAGATGGGGCAACTGACAACTGATGCCCAGGAAAAAGCCAACCTATTAAATAGGTACTTTGCGTCAGTCTTTCATCAGCCCCATGGGACGCCCATGCCCGCTACAGGGCCGGGAAGTCCGGGTGAGGGTGATCCCCTGCCCTCCATTAATGCTGACTTTCTGAAGGAACATCTTGAGAAGCTGGATACCTTCAAGTCAGCCGGCCCTGACAATCTTCACCCCAGGTTACTCAAGGAGCTGGTGAGCATCATAGCCCAGCCTCTAGCGCGGATCTTTGAAAACTCTTGGCGCTCTGGTGTAGTGCCCGAAGACTGGAAGAAGCCCAATGTGGTGCCTATCTTCAAGAAAGGGAGGAAAGTGGATCCGGCTAACTATAGGCCCATCAGCCTGACTTCTATCCCGGGAAAGATCTTAGAAAAGTTTATTAAAGCGGCCATCCTTAATGGACTGGCCGACGTCAACATCTTAAGGGATAGCTAGCACGGGTTTGTTGCGGGTAGGTCTTGCTTGACCAATCTCATTTCCTTCTACGACCAGGTGACCTATCACCTGGACAAGGGAGAAGAGATTGATAACATATATCTTGACTTCAAAAAAGCCTTCGATCTGGTGTCCCATGATTGCCTCTTGGAGAAACTGGCCAATTGTTGCGTTGGGTCCTCCACGATCCACTGGCTGGAAAATTGGCTCCGGGGTCGGGACCAGAGGGTAGTAATTGATGGAAGTCACTCATCATGGTGTCCTGTGACCAGTGGGGTCCCCCAAGGTTCTGTCCTTGGACCCATACTGTTCAACATCTTCATTAATGATGTGGACACTGGAGTCAGAAGCGGACTGGCCAAGTTTGCAGGTGACACCAAACTTTGGGGCAAAGCATCCACACCAGAAGACAGGCGGGTGATGCAGGCTGACCTGGACAGGCTCAGTAAGTGGGCGGACAAGAATCTGATGGTGTTCAACGCCAATAAATGCAAGGTTCTCCACCTTGGGGGAAAAAAACCCACAGCATCCTTATAGGCTCGGCAGTGCTATGTTGGCTAGCACTATGGAAGAAAGAGACTTGGGGGTCATCACTGACCACAAGATGAACATGAGCCTGCAGTGCGATGCGGCGGCTAGTAAAGCAACCAAAACGCTGGCTTGCATCCATAGATGCTTCTCAAGCAAATCCCGGGACGTCATTCTCCCCCTGTACTCGGCCTTAGTGAGGCCGCAGCTGGAGTACCGAGTCCAGTTTTGGGCTCCACAATTCAAAAAGGATGTGGAGAAGCTTGAGAGAGTCCAGAGAAGAGCCACGCGCATGATCAGAGGTCAGGGAAGCAGACCCTACGATGACAGGCTGAGAGCCCTGGGGCTCTTTAGCCTGGAAAAGCGCAGGCTCAGGGGTGATCTGATGGCCACCTACAAGTTTATCAGGGGTGACCACCAGTATCTGGGGGAACGTTTGTTCACCAGAGCGCCCCAAGGGATGACGAGGTCGAATGGTCACAAACTACTTCAAGATCGTTTCAGGCTGGACATAAGGAAGAATTTCTTTACTGTCCGAGCCCCCAAGGTCTGGAACAGCCTGCCACCAGAGGTGGTTCAAGCACCTTCATTGAACAACTTCAAGATGAAACTGGATGCTTATCTTGCTGGGGTCCTATGACCCCAGCTGACTTCCTGCCCTTTGGGCAGGGGGCTGGACTCGATGATCTTCCGAGGTCCCTTCCAGCCCTAATGTCTATGAAATTTATGAAATCTATGAAATCTCCATTATTTTCATGGGGATAATGGAAGAAAACAAGGGACTTGCCTAAGATCACAGTCTGTAATGGAAAAGGAAACCAAATCTAATTCTCCTATGTCCTTGATAGTAACCACTGATCTTTCTCATCTTTCATCCTACTATGTTTGTTCCAGTCCAGGCTGTTTTGGATGGGCAAAGTTAGAGGAGATGATGTAGGGTTAATAAAAGAACGAGCATACTGCCATGATGTTGTGTCCGGGGTAATCATTATAGAGGAGGAATGCACAATAAAGGTGGAGAGCTGAACTGTTGCACATGGGAATCAAAACTGTGCATGCATTAAAAAACAAACAAACAAGGAAATCAAATGCTCCAAAATGTTGTTGAAATGTTGAATTAAGTTTGCAGAATAGTTTGCAGAATAGTGGCCCTAGATGGTGAGGACTAATTAATGGCTGCATACACATTCAAAAAATCTGGGAGAATTTTCCCAGGTTTTTTCTCCTGGTAGAAAAACTTACCTGGAGGTGCATGAGCAGACATTTAAGTGAAGATCCCCTGAAGAGAAGAGAGTTTGCAGTGCTGAAACTGCAGAGCTTGAGGGGCGGCAGCTGTGCGCACTTCTCTGTGTACTTTGCAGACTCATTCTGTCTTGAGGCAGACTGAGGGTCAGCATGGAAAGGGCAGTCCTGATTGGCTGCCCTAGACTGCCTGTGTCTCCCTGTAGCACAATCTGGGGATTGTGAAGGGGGCATGTTCTGTTCCCTGCTTGTTTGGAGCAGCAGAGCCTGGTGAGTGATGCTGTCTCCCAAGGGGTGGGAGCAAAGCACACGGGGATGCTGGAGGACTTTACTGTGACTTCTCTCAGAAGAGAACATGTACAGACATTCACTTTCCCAGGAGAAACTCCCCTGGGAGTGATTTAACCCTGGTTATTTTCAAGTAATTTTTTTTTTCTGGAGTGGCCCTTTTTGCTCTGCAAGAAAAATCATGAACTTTTGTACACTTGTGATCTCTCCTGGGAGAGCAGTAACTCTTGCAGGAGAAACTGAACATCTGTACATGGCCTAAGCTTCTGAAAATGAATAAATATAAAGTCACCCGTGCAGTCAGCTTGCACTCCACCCTTGTTGAATGACACCCCATCATGCTCATAACACACATACTGGCACACTGCTCATGGACAGTACTAAATTCTATGGGACAGAGCATGTGAACGTTGTAGGGTAAAGTCTAAATGCTTTGTCTTGCTATGGCAAAACTTCAGGTTTAGGCCTGACGTAGGAGATAGGATATGTACACTCACACTGAACTTAGTTCTTACAAATCAACCCTGGATTTACTTTTAAAATGTTACTGCCCCCCTCTCTACCCTCGTCTTGAGGATTCCTTCTGAGAATTGTACTAATTTGTTCCTCATCAAGTTCTAGAGATGTTTGTCATGTATGCCATCACACTGGCTATCTACATGACAAAATTATACCATTTGGTATCTCTCCAGATACATCCTACAACATTTCATACTGAAATAAGGTGTGCTTATTCCCAGAGTGTACCCTTGTACCTCTTCCCATGACAGCCACAGCTTTGCCAAGTTAAGCCCTCCATTCTATTACAACTACACTTAATGCAGTGGATAGACAGAGAAGTGCTAGAGGTCACATCTGTAGAACACAACTGAAGCATCTGCCCAAAAACCATCAGATTTCTTGGTGAATTAAAAGTCTTCCAAGTCTCTTAAGTGTCTTAAAGTCTACAATTAAAGTCTTACAGCCTTGTTAACTTAACCTGTGTACTTTTATTACCAATTTTTCCCTGTAGCTATTGCCAACTCCTGGAGAACAGAGTTAACATTGTATTGTGAAGCTGGCATGTGCCTCAACTTCACATATCTTGGTTTCAGAGACTAGGTAGTCACTCTCCACGTTTTGGAAAAGAATGAGGCTCCATCGGATTATCTCTTATCAATTTGGGTTTTTTTCAGCCTTTAATATTACTTCTGAAGTATTCTTAAAGACCCTCTACAACTCCAGAAGTATTTGCTATCCATAAAAATTGCCTTTTTAATCCATTTAAAAATTCTGTGAAGACAGCACTGAAGCCAAAAGCTTGTTGTTATGAATTTTGTAGTCTAAATGTGTGCTTCATGGAAAAAACTATCTGGCACTGGTCTTGAGTTTACCACCCTCCAACCCTCTTGCTTTTAGGTGATGTCTTGTAAATACAAGTTCCTGTTTCACCTTCTTTATACCATTCACTATTGGGAATACTTTTATTATGTCTTCTTTCTAAGGTTAACTGACCTAATCTTTTTCAATATTATTTTTGCTTGAGGCCTTATGGCTTCTCCCTGTTTAAAATGTTGTTTAAACATTTTTTTTTCTAAATCCGTTTCAGATTTGTATCTCTAGTTGTTCTTCAGTTCTGAATCCTCCCTATTTTTGCCACAAACCTTTTTAGGATAATAAATGAATACACAGTTCCATGTAAGGACTTAATGTCATGTTATAACTTACTGGTTCTGACTTGGAATTTAAAACGACCTCCCCAATAATTAGATTCTGTATATGGAAAAGTTATTAATTTTTTTAAAATTTCCCAGTGTAAAATCTAATTATGGGAGAGTGGTCTTAAATTTGTTTCCATTCTCCATTGCTGCAGCTGCATGGGGCTGAGGGCAGGCATCCCCCCTACCTTCAGCCTCCCCGCACCACTTCTGCAGCCTGCTTGCTCCCTCCCCTGCCTGTACCCCACAGCCTCTGCCCCTCCCCCACTCCCAGCTCTCCCCAGCCTCTGTCCCTTTCCCTGCCCATGCCCCTTACTGTCAGACATGGCTTCAGTTGGGTCACAGAGCCCATGGAAGCATCCCAGAGCTGGAGCTGTGCTGCTGCTAATAGACCAGGCAGGGGGCAGAGCTTGCACGTGCTCTGTGCCCTGGGAGGGAATTCGCTCAGAGCTGGTGCCATGCCTGAAAACAAGTGGAGGAGGAGGTTGCAGAGGTCAGGCAGGGGGTGACAGGTGCCTGCTGAGAGTCTGACTCTGTCCAGACCTGGGCTCATGGCTGGAGGTAGAGCTGCAGGAGCTGCCTGCCCCCACCTTCACCTTGTACTCAAATCCAAGATGGGCCTTTTTTTGCTATGCTGACTGTGAGGAAAAAGCCTCTTGGATCCATCTTGGATTCAACTAAATATGGTAATATACCTCAACTTGTTCTCTGTGCTTCCTAACTTATCACTGCACCCAGAGATGAGCTCATGACTGAATTTTCTGAAGTGATGTAAATCATCTTTTTTGGAGTGCTTTCATCTTTGTGTTTTACATTCAGTACGAGTCATCATAGGTATGGCTACTTTTAAAATTATTTTCCTACATATGCATGGTCCTAGTCAACATTCAGTTTTGTCTGCCATTGGGTTGACCAGTCATGTAGCTCAGTGACTCTGAACCAGAGAGCTGGGGCACCCTGGGGTGTGGCCACCTTGGGGTGTGAGTTAAGCAGAAGCTCATGCTCTTTCCTACCTGGTTCCTCTGCAAGGAGGCAAGCACTGTCATAAATAAACTGAAATGGGTTGCTGCTCAGTTCAGAAAAGTTATGGAGAACTGCCCCGAGTCTAAAAAAGTCTGAGAATCACTATTGAAGCTTGCTGGAGCTGAAGTTCCACATGACGTTCTGTTATTTTAAGTAACTTAAATAATATTGACATCTGCAAATTTTTTCACTTCACTGTTTACCATTTTTTTTTCCAGACTATTAAAAGAAATCTAATTCTAATATGAAATTCCATAGCACATTTCTGTTAATTTTATACCATAATGAAAATTGCATAATTTATTTCTACTGCTTTTGTGCTTCATAATTGGCCTCTGACCCAAACAAGATTTTTTCTCTAATGGAAGATTAGTTTTCTTTAATAACCTCTTGTAAGAGACTCTGGTAGTGGTTTTTTAAAAGTCCAGATTGGGTCAAGCATTGTTCTTTCTTCCATTATATTATGTTGATTGGAGAAGCACAAATGTCAGTAGCGAAAGCTGTGGTGGTTTAGACCTCCTTCATCTTAAGCACTTTTAGTAGTTTTGTCCTATATTGATTCAACTGACTTACCAGTTACAGATGGAAGGCTTGCTCGTCTGTAATAGCCTGGATCATCTTTAATGCTCTTCTTAAATACAGTGCCTGCTGCCTCCTTGTTTTGATGAGATGGAAGTTGAGTGGCAATTAGAATAAATTAAAATACTTCCAACCTCATAGTGGGGGTTTTACTCAGCAACTAATTTTTTTCTAGGATGCTGTTTCTTAACCAATGTCTGCTCTCAGTTTGCAAAATTTATAACTGCAGGTTTTGCATATTCTTCAGAGTGAGGTTTAGGAAAACATTATCTTAACTCTGTTTTTGCCTTAAATGTTTATTTGGTGGTGTGACAGGTTTGTCAAAGAGCAGCATAACCTTTCTGGTTTGGGAATATAGAAACATATGTACAAACATCAAGATCACAAGTTGAGCTGTTACTGAGTGACAGAGTGAGAGGGGGCGAGAATATTTGTCTATCCATTTAATAAGCTACCATGGCATCTCCTTTTTGGAGTTCATTTAGATTTTTTTGCTTTCCTGCAGTTTGTTTATTTCTGCAAACACTTTATATTAAAGAATGATTTTTAAATGGTTTACTCTTATTTTTTTAATTATTAGTGATGTTAACACAAAGCTCAGTCTATTGTATGAAGACTCCACCTGTTCATTAAAACTCCAGGCCTCTAGACAGAAGGTCAGACTGGGTAAATGCATATAATAATCTCTTCTTTCTTCGGCAGTGTATGGGTTATGGTTTCTTTTGTGACATGCAGGTTTGTGCGTTTTTTCTTTTTCTTTTCATTGCTGTCTCTATCATCAAGGCTTCTTTGGCCATGTATTTGCTTTCTGATCTGGTAGCATTTCAGAGCTCTACCCTCCAGCTCTCTAGAATCACATTCAACCCACAGACTTTTCCCCTCCAGAAAGTTAATGCCCCTTGGGTGGCATTATAACCCTTCTACCTTTCAGGAAAGAGAGAGGCAGGGCTGCTTTCCCTGTCCAGGTGGAGGGAAGAGTAGCAGCCAAAATAGCTTTAGCAGTAGACTTATGCTGCTTTCCAAGAATGGCAGGTACGTTAAAGGGGTAGCTTGTAAAGAAGGTATGGATATCGAGTCAGGTGGTACAGGCAGGAAGGCTTGAAAGTTCTCTAGTAAAACTCGGTAAAAGTGTTTGACCAAAACCTCTTATAGTTACTGCCCTCCTCCCCTCCACCCCGCCCCAAAAAAAACCCAACAGCAGCAAACCCCCCCCCCCAAAAAAATCAGCAACAAAGCAAAACAAAACAGAATTAGCAGAAAGGGATTTGAGCTCATGTTCATTTTGACAAATTGTTAGTTTTTGGGAACTTTCTAAAATAACTGTTTAGGAAATCAGGGTTTAATTGAAATATTTTAGGTTGAAACACAATGTTTTTGAAATTGTTTAAAACCTAAACAAAACATTTGGGATTGAATAAAATGTTCTTGAAACTAGTTTACGCTAGTCTGTTGATTTGCAGTTGGCAGTTGTAGTGCTGAGGCATTTTAAAAGCCTGTTCCCTTGATATTTTTGCATAGCCAATAATTAGTTCTTAATTTAGATTTTTCATCCATAGATATGATGGGTTTTTTTCATACTTACTTCACATGTAGGGCAGTTAAGGATATTTGTATTGCTCACTTGTGATGATACATAGTGGCAGGCTGAGAAAAGCTAGTCCTAATAGCACCATTAGTTTCAGTTGAGGAGGAATCAAAGTGAGACTGAGGATTTTTACTATGCAGTGTAGGTAATGCTATTGTTTTATTTATTTTGATTTATGCTTATTAGTTTTTGCCATTCCCCCAAAACTAATCATTTGCATATTTTTTTCCTCTTAAAACTATATTTAAGAACTATATTCCATAAGCTACATCCTGATATAAAGTTGTGAAGGTAAGAGAGTGGAAAACTTAAAGCAGTTTAAAAATCATGACTTAAAACACCAGTGATGTCTTAATTTAATCATTTTGAGGATTTATAAAACCAACTTGAAGACCTTTTGGTGTTGCAAAGTTATTTCAAATTATGGCAATCTCTAATTAATAAATGGTTGAGTTTTTTGTTTTTTAATGTCCTTATTGTTAGGATATTATACTCATATTTTGCAAAACTAGCACAGGCGAAAAAAATGCCCGGATGTTGAAAGGTAGGTTTAAAATTGGTGGTTTTCAAAAGCTCCACAATGAATGAAGAACACAAGCCTGTCTACTGTCATGAAACTTTGATTCCTGCTAGAGGACTATGCATCCAGAATGGGAGAGAGGAGAGCAAAGCCATTTAACTTTTCTTAGCACAAAGGTAGAATGATTCTATGCCTTCTTTCTCTGGTAATTTATTACATTCTTCTTCATTTTCTCCAGTGTCTTTTGCATCGAAGTGGATGCTTTAGAGAACAGTGTTTTTCAACCTTTTTTTTCATTTGTGGACCCCTAAAATGTTTTGAATGGAGGTGTGGATCCCTTTGAACTGTAAATGTGGGTATTCACATACTCTTGACTGATCACGGTTATCTTTTGTGGACCTCTTAGACATACTCTATGGACCCCCCAGAGGTCTGTGGACCATAGCTTGAAAACCACTGCTTTAGAAGAAGGTTGAAATGTTATGGGTAAAAAACAAACAAATGAAAAAAGTAGACAGCCTTATCTTTATGTTGTTCCAAACTTAAAGATAACATACCTCTTCTTATTGCTAATTTAAACAGTTCATTGAGCAGTGGCTATAAGAACAGTGAGGCTGCAGGGTCCTGTCTCCCTTACAGCTGAAAAGTGATAGTTGGTATAACAAAAATATTTCCCTGTCTCTCTGGGCTGCTAAACAAAATACACTTGATTGAGAAGCTTCATGGCATTCATTGGTCGATAGTAGTTAAGAAATGTGAGAGAGGAAGTCATTCATATTGAAAGTAAGAAGACCTATTAATTATAAACCTGATCTATGTGGAGAGAATAGCATTTGTGATGTGCTGTCTTTGTCTATTTTTATAGTTATTTCTGCTATTTGTTGTCTGAAGTATGGCTGGTAAGTCAAATTAGTGACAATAAGCAGAAAGCATTTCCCCATGTTTCTTAATTCCACAGCTTTCTTAGGAAGGGGGCAATTTAAAATGAAGGAATACTTTCTACCTAAATTTATTCAAGGGGTTTCCTGCTGTTTCTGTGCTGTATTTGAGGATGGATGGAACCTGAGGAGATACTAACTGAAGCTGCACCGTATTTAGAACAGATATATCTGAAAGGATGTGACTTAGTGTCTAGAGTTATTTTAGCTTACGGGGAGACATTTGATCTCATCATTTGAAGAACTGACTTCCACTTAAAATTATTATGCTTTTAGTCCCCATTCAAATATCTCATTAGTCACTTTGGCTGTTGGAGAATGTCTTTCGACTACAAAACAGCTCTAATGCAGTCAACATGGTAGGTGAACTATTAAAAGGCTTCAGTCTTTTGAAGTATTCCTTTTTAGGGAAAACATACTATCCGGTATATCTTAAGAGATGGTAATGCAGAAGAGTTTGCTATCACTCTGTTGGATAGTAGGTTTTCTTATTTTAATAAGGGCTAATAAGTGATTCAGAGAAGTTAAGATTTCCTGCTGTGCTGCTGTCCACTAATCTTCAATATCTTTGCCTTTTTGGATGAACTGTCTGTTCTTATAAGATAAACATTGATCTGATTTATTCTTTTACACTTGATATGATGTCAAATCCCAATTAAAATTACTGTAACTTTTTTCTTGCTACTTTGCCTTAGATGCAGTGCAGTACTAAATGTTGAACACTAGCTTTCCTTGCTTAGATGTCCACAATAAGATGTAAATAACTAGGTACATCAGACAAAAGATGACCAACAAAAATAATAGTAAAAAATGAAGCTGATGTAAAATAGTCTGTGTCTACTGTAGAAACGAATGGCTGGTACTGCTGCAAATATCATTAGTGGACTACACATGCACACCAAAACATTTTTTACGATTTACCTTGTTTGTAAACTAGTGTTCTATATTACCACTGGAGGTGCGTTGTGTTGTAGGTATCTTCTCAAGAAGTAGGTTCCCAAAGATAGTAACCAGTGGGAGATTTTGAATAATCTTTTGGAAGCCCAAGCGGATTTTTGGAGAAGGAATCAAACTCCTATTTCCCTCTTTTCAGTGGTAGAGGCAGTAGAAACTTTTAATTAGGGAGGCAGCCTCATTTTGTTGCTTAAGAGAGTTTGTCTCAGCTTTGTATTGTCAGATCAACAAGAATGAGATCTCTACTAGTTACAGAAAAACAGTATCACCAAAATTAGTGAGAATTACCATTCTCCTGTTGTAGCTGGTTATCCTAGATAGTTAATTCCACTGAGCACAGTTTAAAGTTAGGACAAGTGGTTACTGTTGTAGTGGATTACGAGTAAATTGAGTCTGGATGCAGCCTAATGAAAAGACAGTTCCTGGCTTTGCCATAGTTTCATTTGCTGTGTTGTGTGCCAAATGGGTGCTGGTATTGTCTGGTAGGAGGCTTTCAACCCTAGTAAAATCTTTGATCCAAATTTAGTGGGTTTCTGAGTTGTGTCCTTGCTTGCTTTTTTGGTCTGTTGAACCGTCCTTAATTCAATTCAAGCTGCCAAATGCAAATATTTTTCAATAAAATCATCACACACGTCTTGAGCAATACGATAAAGATCTCTCGAGTTCTTTGGTTTTGATGGTGCTTGCATTGAAAACATTAAAAAATGTGTAAAAAGAGTATTAGGACTCCTTAGGGGAACTAGTAAATGCCATAAAATCAAGAATAAGGGGTTTTTTTTGTTTGTTTTTTTGTTTGTTTGTTTGTTTATGACCCAGATTTGGGAAATGAAAAAGTGAACTGGTTTTAGGAGAACTTTCTAGTTTGCAATAAAAAATATTGCATAGTTAGATGCATTCTATGAGGTTTCTGATGTTTCATAGAGTAACAAAAGGTTGCTTTATTAGTAGCTTTAATGAACAAATTGCTTTATTGGCTTAGACATACTGGTTGCTTTGTCGGTCCAAACAGCTATGAGTTCTTGTTTCAATTCACCATTGTGTTAAAGTAGAGAAGTGATAGCCATTGACCTTCTGTTAAAGCACAATAAAAAGTTTTTTTGTGAAGAAGAAAGTGTGCAAGAAAAATAGCAGTGCAGTTCTCTAACTGCAGTTCAGCAACTTTAAAACTAAGAGGCCTCATACCTCTTCTATTCACACACCTTCTCTTATTAGATAGGTCAGTAAAATGTGTAAAAAAAAAACAAAACAAAACAAAACAAAAACAAAACAAAAAAACCCCAAAAACCCCCCCAAAAAACCACAAAACAAAACACTGGCTTCTCAGAACTCTGCTTTTCAAAGTACATGTGTGCAAAGCAGTAAAGATTTACACCATAGCAGTAAGAAAAGAAGTAATATAAAGCATTAATTTCATGTTATTCATGACTAACTCTTAAATGCAGAATGCTTAGCTTCCAAAACAAGTCTTCTCTCCCATTGTTAACGTTACATTTTAAAGTTTTAACTTTTTTGTTTGTATAAATTTAAAAAAACCCCAAAAATGTTTATTTGAATTGATCCCTGGCATTTGTTTTTCTGCCTGTAAGTATTTTTAGGAAGCTTGCTAGTCTGTTTCATTGATACTTTGGAGGGATTCCAGCACAGTAGTAGGAAATCAGCACTTGATGAACATTTGCATTTTGATATGTTGTAGATAGTGATTATTTTAAAAATATAATTATAAATAATTTAATTATTAATAATTATTTTAAAACTTAATAAAAAGACAATGTTGGTTTTCTAGTGGGAACCAGTGGTCCTCATGGCTGCTGCAGCCTAGCTGTGCAGCCTGCAGGGGAGGTACCAGCACAAAGGGAAGCAGCCAAGATGGCAGCCACCCCCACCCCTCACTGTTGATTGGCTGAGATGGTTGCCTGTCATGCAGCCCCACCCCCCTCTGCCAATCAGTGTTGAGGTGGGGCCACATGATAGCTAATCAGTACCAGTGGGAGGGGGCTGCATGACAGACAGCCCTTGACCAATCAGTGGGCAAGGCCCCCTCAGCCAAGCAGAAGTATGGGGATGGCCGCAATAAGCCTGCAAAAATGGCAGTGGGCCCTGCAATCTGCCTGCTAAATTGACCTCAATTTCAGTAGGTCCCTAAGTATAGGGCAGGGAGTTTGGGAACCCTGACTCAGCACCTGCTGTTCCAAAGACCAGCACCAAGTATGCCATGAGAAATATGATATTTGGACTGATTTTAAACCAGATCCAAGCACTTGGATTTCCTTTTTATGTACTTTGTTTTCATGTTTGATACCATCCCTCATGCACAAATGCCAAATCAATTGGTGTTACTTTGCAATCCCAAACACATTTGTGTACTGTAGTTGTCTTTTGTAATGATGGGGCATCTAAGTGGCAGCATGCCAGATCATCTTGGGCCTCTGTACACGTGCTCTGGGGTGCAGGGCAGACATTTTAATTAGAGCGGCTCTTGAGAGCCGCTCTAATTAAAATGCCCACAGCTTCTCTTGTATTCAGTGTCCCCACCACTATTTTGCAGGGATGCTGAATACACGAGATGCTCCAGCAGACTTGATTTATCAGAGCATGGTGGAGCATGTGTAAAGGTGCCCCTGATTCCTAAGAGGTGATGGCCCTCTTCCCACAACAGTAATAGCATCTCTAAAGTTGTGTCTGTAAACTTAGAAAGACATCTCCCAGTCTGTTCACACATGATTCGCAGTGTTTGTGAAGTTTTAAGGGTTAGAAACTTTCTTTTAAATTAAAGTTTCAATTTACTAGAAATTGATGGCACTTATCTAGGAAAGATTTCATAGTTGGTAGGGTCAGAAGGCACCTGAGCAGATCATCAAGTCCGACCCCCTGCCATGGCAGGAAAAAGTACTGGGGTCAAACAACCCCGGCAAGGTGTTCATCTAGCCTCCTCTTAAAGACCCCCAGGGTAGGAGCCATCACCACTTCTCTTGGAAGTTGGTTGCAGATCCTAGCCACGCTGACAGTGAAGTAGTGCCTCCTGATGTACCCTCTGCCAGCTTGTGACTGTTATTTCTAGTCACTCCTGGTAGTGCTCAGGGGAACAAGGACTCCCCCAATGCCTGCTGGTCCCCTCTGACTAGTTTGTAAATGGCCATTAGATCCCCGCCTCATCCTTTTCTTGTGGAGGCTGAACAGGTTCAGGTCCCTTAGCCTCTCCTCGTAGGGCCTGCCTTGCTGACCCCTGATCATGCGGGTGGCCCGCCTCGACCCTCTCCATGTTGTCCACATCCCTCCTGAAGTGCGGCACCCAGAACTGGACACAGTACTCCAACTGCGGCCTGACCAGTGCCACATGGAGGGGAAGGATCACCTCCTTGGACCTGCTTGAGATGCATCTGTGAATGCATGACAAGGCGTGGTTGGCCTTCCTGACCGTGTCCCCACACTGTCGGCCCATGTTCATTTTGGCATCAGTAATGACTCCAAGATCCTCTTGCACTTTTGCCTCTGCACTGACTAGAATGGAGTTCCACAGCCTGTAGGTATGCTGCTGGTTCTTCCTCCCCAGGTGCAGTACCTTGCACTTGTCAGTGTTGAAGCCCATCCTGTTCTCATCCACCCACCCCTGTAACCTGTCTAGGTCTGATTGCAGCCTGTTCCTCCCTTCTAGCATGCCCACTTCCCCCCACATCTTAGTGTCATCTGTGAATTTGAACAGGGTGCTTTTTACCCCCTCGTCCAAGTTGCTGATAAAGATGTTGAACAGTGCAGGCCCGAGGACCGAGCCCTGTGGAGCCCCACTGCCCACGTCCCTCTAGGTCAAATAACACCCGTCCACTGCCACTCTCTGGATGCGGCCCTCCTGCCAGTTAGTGACCCATCTGACTGTGTTGACGCCACAGTCCCCTAGTTTTTTAATGAGAATGGGGTGTTATTGACAGTGTTATTGACAGTATGACAGTGTTGAAGGCCTTCCAAAAGTCCAGAAAGACTACGTCCACTGCTACTCCTGTGTCTAAGGATTTTGTGACCTGGTCATAGAAGGCCACCAGGTTGGTCTGACAGGACCTGCCTCTAGTGAACCCGTGTTGGTTGCCCGTAAGCATAATCTCCCCTGCTGGCCCCTCTCTTACATGTGCTAGGATAATTATCTCGAAAAGCTTACCTAGGATCGAGGTAAGACTGACTGGCCTATAGTTTCCTGGGTCCTCCTTCCTCCCTTTTTTGAAAATGGGAACCACATTGGCCCTTTTCCAGTCCTCTGGCACCAAGCCAGAGCATCACGAGTGCTCGTAAAGCCATGCCAGGGGTCCCGCAGTGACCTCTGCTAATTCCCTCAGCACTTGGGGGTGGAGATCATCAGGACCAGCTGATTTAAATGCATCCAGTCCCTCCAGAAGTTCCCTGATTAGGTCCTCACTGGCCCTAGGCCTGGGTGCACCTCCCCTGGGGCCAACGGGAGTCCCAGTGGGCGGGGGGGGGGGGGGTGACCTGGTCCCTGCTCAGAAAAATGGAGGTAAATAAATTTCTATTCTGTACAAGTAGTTTTATTATTTTTTAAAATCATTTTAACCTGGGGGAAAGCTTGCCATAATCAACTGGCTTGTGTGTCCTAAGTTTTATAGGTATATAATCAGAACATTAATTATCTAGTGAAGTTATCTACTGGATTAAATAACTTTTCATTAATAAGATATTTTGGGGTGAGATCTCTGCTTTTATAATGTGTTGTAGTACATAACTTAACATGATGGGGTAGATCCTTACTGTTGTATCTGGATATTGCTCTTACACAAATAGTGCTATAAAGGGTGTCACACTGTGCAGTTACATAGTCTTAGAAGTTCTTCTAGTTAGCATGTGAGCAGGTTTTCAGATCTGAAAGAAACATGGTATGGAATTTTTCTGATGCAATTTCTTGAGGAAGGAAGACAACTTCATCTCTCTGCTTAAATCTCTCAAGTTTATGTTTAAGACAGAACTTTTTCATGTGAATTTGTTATTAGGGTTTGAGCTAAGGTATTGTCAGAGAGGAAGGCTCTTTGGTGTTTAGACTACCTCTGTTCCAGGCTTGAAATGTGTGTGTATGAATAAAACAAGCAAGCTGAGAATATATCTATACTTCATGTTGCTAAATTTTTCCTTTGATGGGATGGTGGGTGGGTGAGAAATATAACAGTAACTTCTGTTTGGGTGACTTCCTTGTATTCCACATAGCTAGAGGTTGTAACCCAGATTGGATAAAGGACTGTTTTACCATGCATTTGTGTCAGTGTTTAGCACAGTACATCGTCAAAAAACTTACAGCTTAAGTACCATATTTACCCAAATATAAGATGACCCTAAATATAAGAGAACCTTCCACCAAATAGTTAGATTCTATATGTGGAATTTATAAATCAGTTATAATTTTCCAGGTGTGGAATCTAATGAATGGAGCTTTACTTTGAATTTGTCCCCCTCACACTGCTAAAAAGGGGAAAATAAATGGGGGGGGGGCAGTTTGGTGACCCTCTTGCTCTCTGTTCCCTCAACGTTTTTCCCCTGCAGCCTTTTACCCCTCTCCTTACTCTCTGATCATGCTGTCCCCGAGCACATGGAAGTGAGGGGCAAACTTGAAAACGCTGACTTTGAAATAAATATGCCTTCAGTAAATTACTATAGGCACCTATGGACTTAGTTCATCCAGAACTGATTCATTTTTACCCTTTTTGAAACTGCTGTCAGTTTTAGCACAGGTACTTCATAGGTACTCATACTTTTAAGCAACATTTCTGTACCTACGTACTGTTTTGTACTGTCATACAAATTATGGATGATATTAGTACAAAGCCAAAAGGCTTGTGATTTACCATATAAATCATTGAGCTTGGGCCCCAGTAGAATCAACAGCATTTCAAGCCATGGTGATCCCACAGCTCAGCACTGCTCTTGGATATCCCCCACAAAGGATCCATATAGTTAGCCCTCCTCCCCTCCCTCATGACAGGAAATTTTTTATGCAGATGAGGCATAGGGCAACTTGATCCAGCTCCACCTTATGAAGGGCAGGGCCACACTAGTCATATGTTACAGGCTGAGAGGGGGAGTAGCAACAGGATTCTGCGTGAACTGTTTGGGGCCCCATTTGATTATGTTTGCCATTTAAGGCTGGGGAAGAAACGGGAATTGCTGGAAATGGGAAAGAAAGGTTCAGCTTAGCTGGGGGAGTGAAGAAGAAGTTGAAATGTATTTAGTGTAGGGGCTCACTATGACGTGAAACAGTTGGTGTTGAGGGGGGCTGCAGGCAACAAGCACTACTGTATCTTAACCTCTTGTGGGTCACGATCAATGGACCATGAAAGAGATCTCCAAACACAGACCACTCCACTCCACCCGACAAGCAACCCTGCAGTAGGACTCTATGGACTGAGTAAAACATCTTCAACCTACCCCTTCCACCATTGCGGACTACTGTACAGGTTTGTGTTGGGGTGTACCAATAGAGATTTTGGGGGCTGATACGGATAGCCAGTATTTAAGGAGGCATATCAGCCGATACTGATTCGATTTCCAATACAGCTGCCTCCAGCTGGTAAGCCCAGTGTGGTGGAAGGGGAAGGGAGGCGGGGAAGAGGCATGAGGGGGGCAGATCAATACCCTCCTGTGATGGAGGGGACAGGGGCAGGTGCTGCCCAGGCAGTGCAGGGGGGAGGCGGAGCTGCAGCTTGGGGGTGGCAGCAGCTCCTGCCACTGCTTGAACCTTGGGAGGGCATGGGGGGGTGCCTCCCAGATTGGGGCAGGGTGGGCTACAGCTGGGGCTGCATGGGGCTCTTCTCAATGGGACCTGGGCTTGGAGTGGGTGCCGGCAGTTCTGGGAGGATGCTGCATCCACCCCAAATTTATCCACTGCTCTGCTGCCAGCCACAGCCCTGACACTTCCGTGTGGTAGAGGCGAGGCGTTGAGCTGGGGCTGCTCCAGGAGGCTGGTGGTGGCAGCTCTGGGAGCGGAGCGGTGGTAAAATCGGGTGGATGCAGCATCCTCCCAGTGCTGTCGGTACCCGCTCTGAGCCCAGCCCTGGTTGCAACCCACCCCACCCTGCCCAGATCCGGGGCCACACAGCCCTCCTGGAGCAAAAGCGGTGGCAGGAGCTGCCTCTCCTCCACCTGCCCCACCCACCAAGCTGTAGCTCTGTCCCCTCTGGGCACCGAATGCCCCCACCCCTGCCCCCTCCTTTACTGGGGGGACATTGATCTGCCTTCCCTCATGCCTCTTCCCTTCTCCCTCCTCTTCCACCACACTGGATTTACCAGCTGGAGGCAGCTCTCCACGCTGCCGGCTATACTCCTTGCTTTCATCAGTGCTGCACTGGGGCTGCACGTAGCATGGGCATTTATCGGCCAAATTATCGGCCCCATTGGGTTGATAGCTGATGCAGCAAATTTTCTTTATATTGGTACCAATTCAATATTGGACCAGTGTATCAATGCATCTCTAGTTTGTGTGCATCTATCTTCTTTCTCTCTGTGTTGCGACTCCCTCCCTCCCCTTCCCTTACCCCTTCTCCCCACCCTCGGGCTTAATTGGCTAACATTGTATTTTCTGTAACCTAGTTGGATTCGCCTCCTCACTCTCATCCCTCTTATGTTAATCCCTTGCTCGGGCACTCTGTAGTTCCCTTGTGGCTTTGTCATTTTTTCTATGACCCTTAACATTCTCCAGTAAACTAAAACTGTACTGGTCTGATACCCGATCCAAAATGGATTTAAATGGCAGTGTGTAATGGAGGGTGCACTCTTGTTCAAATGTGGACAGGACTCCCTACGAGAGCCTCATAGTTAGCTTCCCACTGGCCAGCTTCCAGTGGGAGGATCTCAGCTACACACCTGCTTTATGGAAATGGGGGACTCCTCCCTAGCTTGCTCCCATGGCCAGTGGCTGAGAGCAAGCGAGACTCAGTGGGTATCTGAACCTCAAGCCTCTGGGCTTGGGCCTGCACATAGATTTCATAGACATAGACTTCATAGACATTAGGGCTGGAAGGGACCTCGGAAGATCATCGAGTCCAGCCCCCCACCCAAAGGGCAAGAAGTCAGCTGGGGTAATAGGATCCCAGCAAGATAAGCATCCAGTTTCATCTTGAAGGCCTTCAATGAAGGCGCTTGAACCACCTCCGGTGGCAGGCTGTTCCAGACCTTGGGGGCTCGGACAGTAAAGAAATTCTTCCTTATGTCCGGCCTGAAACGATCTTGTAGTAGTTTGTGACCATTCGACCTCGTCATCCCTTGGGGCGCTCTGGTGAACAAACGTTCCCCTAGATACTGGTGATCACCCCTGATAAACTTGTAGGTGGCCATCAGATCACCCCTGAGCCTGCGCTTTTCCAGGCTAAAGAGCCCCAGGGCTGTCAGCCTGTCATCGTAGGGTCTGCTTCCCTGACCTCTGATCATGCGCGTGGCTCTTCTCTGGACTCTCTCAAGCTTCTCCACATCCTTTTTGAATTGTGGAGCCTAAAACTGGACTCAGTACTCCAGCTGCGGCCTCACTAAGGCCGAGTACAGGGGGAGAATGACGTCCCGGGATTTGCTTGAGAAGCATCTATGGATGCAAGCCAGCGTTTTGGTTGCTTTACTAGCCGCCGCATCGCACTGCAGGCTCATGTTCATCTTGTGGTCAGTGATGACCCCCAAGTCTCTTTCTTCCATAGTGCTAGCCAACATAGCACTGCCGAGCCTATAAGGATGCTGCAGGTTTTTTTTTCCCAGGGTGGAGAACCTTGCATTTATCGGCGTTGAACACCATCAGATTCTCGTCCGCCTATTTGCTGAGCCTGTCCAGGTCAGCCTGCATCACCCGCCTGTCTTCTGGTGTGGATGCTTTGCCCCAAAGTTTGGTGTCATCTGCAAACTTGGCCAGTCCGCTTCTGACTCCAGTGTCCACATCATTAATGAAGATGTTGAACAGTATGGGTCCAAGGACAGAGCCCTGGCGGACCCCACTGGTCACAAGACACCACGATGAGTGGCTTCCATCAATTACTACCCTCTGGGTCCGACCCTGGAGCCAATTTTCCAGCCAGTGGATCGTGGAGGACCCAAGGCGACAATTGACCAGTTTCTCCAAGAGACGATCATGGGACACCAGATCGAAGGCTTTTTTGAAGTCAAGATATATGACATCAATCTCATCTCCCTTGTCCAGGTGATAGGTCACCTGGTCGTAGAAGGAAATGAGATTGGTCAAGCAAGACCTACGCGCAACAAACCCGTGTTGGCTATCCCTTAAGATGTTGGCGTCGGCCAGTCCATTAAGGATGGCCTCTTTAATAAACTTTTCTAAGATCTTTCCCGGGATAGAAGTCAGGCTGATGGGCCTATAGTTAGCCGGATCCACTTTCCTCCCTTTCTTGAAGATAGGCACCACATTGGCCTTCTTCCAGTCTTCGGGCACTACACCAGAGCGCCAAGAGTTTTTAAAGATCCGCGCTAGAGGCTGGGCTATGATGCTTGCCAGCTCCTTGAGTACCCTGGGGTGAAGATTGTCAGGGCCGGCTGACTTGAAGGTATCCAGCTTCTCAGGATGTTCCTTCATGAAGTCAGCATTAATGGAGGGCAGGGGATCACCCTCACCCGGACTTCCCGGCCCTGTTGCGGGCATGGGCGTCCCATGGGTCTGATGAAAGACCGACACAAAGTACCTATTTAATAGGTTGGCTTTTTCCTGGGCGTCAGTTGTCAGTTGCCCCATCTGGTTCAGCAGGGGTCCAATGTTGCCCCTGCTTTTCCTCCGGCTCCCCACGTATCTGAAAAAGGACTTTTTATTGTCCTTGATGCTCAAAGCTAGCTGGAGTTCAGTTGCAGCCTTGGCTTTCCTAGGATGCCTGCCAATGGATTTGGGTGTATCTGAAGTCCCAGGCTGAAATGTCTGGGGTGGAGGATATTTGCTGGTTGCAGCGCCACATATGGTGTTGGAACGATTGAGTTCTGCTCAGTCAAAAGGATTCGAAACTGATCTAGCTAATTTGACCTGGAACATGAAAAAATTTTCAAAATATAATATGGGCCATGTGTTTTTATAGTGTTCAGTGATCACTTCTCGACCCCTTGTGGGCTAAGATCAAGTGTAGTCGCTCCACTGGTCTGTTACACAAGCTGGCATTGTGTAGTGAAGGGTGCACCCCTGTCCAAATGCACTGCAGACAGGATACTTCAAGTCTTGTAATTAGCTTTCCACTAGCCAGCTTCCAGTGGGAGGATCTTGGCTACACACCTACTTTTATGGAAATAGGGGACTCCTCCCTATGTTGCTCCTGCAGCCATTAGCTGAGGGCAAGCAATACTTGGGGACCTCTGGGCTTGGGCCTGCATGTAGGATGCCTGCTGGCTTTATCTGAAGCCCCAGGCTGAAAAGTCTGAGGTGGAGGATACTTGCCGATTGCAGTGCCACATATGGTGTTGGAATGATTGAGTTTTGCTCAGTCAAAAGGATTTGGAACTGATCTGGCTAATTTGACTTGGAGCATGATAATTTTTCCAAAATATATTTTAAAAAAATGTGTTTTATAGTCATGTTCAGTGTTGGCTATATTTAGTCAGCTTCATAGTTTGGTTCCATTTGTGAGTGCATGCTGCTTTTGGCAGCAGTTTAATGACGGACATAATGAGGTTTTCTTATATTTGAATATAAGATGCATTTTCCCCCCATGCTAATTTGGGGTGGGGAACCTTGTGTCTCTTGTATTTGAGTAAATATGGTGGTACAATCCATCAAGGTGCTCTAAAATTCTACCAATTTGAAAAAGGAAAATGCTACAAAACTGAGTTTGAACTCTTGCATTTTAACTTTATAAAATTTATGTTCTTTTAGTGGGTTTTTTTGTTTTTTTGCGTTTTTTTGAAGTTCTTTCTACTGTCTACAATCAAGATTATGTTGGAAATCAAATCTACTGTTACCTATTCAACAGTAACTAACTGAATCAGTAATGCTTAAATAGTTGTAGCAACAGACCTCTTTCACTCTATTCTGCTGTGAATTATGCGCCAGGAAAATGCAGTAAAACACAAAAATGAAGTATCCAAAACTCAAAATGCTACAACTCTAAAAGCAGCGCTCTTTTTTTTATATATATATGTATACCTTTCTTCTTTTTCCTTCAGCTCTGTTTTTTCTAGTATTAGTTTTGTGGGGTTTTGTGACCTTTTTCCATCAGCTTGTTTGGAAGTGGATTACGAGGCAAATGGAATTCTTTCACCTTCCTACCTCAGTTCAGTTCTCCAATGCTTTATTTGCTTGCCTTTCACCATCTTTATTATTTTCATTTTCTCTGCTCTATTTTTGTTTTTTCGTTTTGTTCTTCATGGTGTTACTTATGTTCTTTTTCTGCTACCACCTTTCATTACCTCTCATACTTAATGAAGTTTTTCTGTTCTTGCCTCCCTCCATGCCCCACCTATTTTGTTGCATAAAATGTCAAAATTTCTGTTGTGTTTTAGGATCTTAAAGGCTGACTAAATGCTATCAATAGATGCAGAAGTTACACTAAAATGTTGGTAAAACAGAGAATGCCATATAATTTAATTAAAGCTGTACTGCATTCATTTTATTGAGTGTATTTGTTCATGCTGATGGATTAGCTACCGTACTTTCGTGTCATGCTAACTGGTCAGAGATTGAAGACTTTGAATGTGGTTGTGGTGGTATACTGAATGGATCATTTTTTACTTCTGAGGAGCACAGTTTTTCTCAAGAGACTGCGTCATCATCTTGAGCTGATAGATGTCCATAGACATTCCACATGGTTTTGAACACACCACTATTTCTGTGCAACAGTTTTCCCCACCTGGAGAATGAGGATGTTAATGATTACCTCATGGAGGTGTTTAGGGTTTGTGATATGCTTAGATATAATTGTGATGTGTGTTAAACAAAATCTTAGGCGTTAATATAGCAATTGGAAATGTTGGAGGCAACGTTTAGCTAAACAGAAAGGGGATTCTTATATTTCTAAATCACAGTCAAAATATTTTACACAAAACAAGGAAAATGCCATCCCTGAAAATTGTTGAAAAGCCTGGAACAGCTTGCTTTTTAGAACCTCTTAGTGGTTATATCTTCCTGATTTTGTCGTTACAATCTGCCACTGTGCCATAAAAGCTGGTAGTTCTGGTATCATTTAAAAAAAAGTCCAGTTAGTACTAGGCTTTTTCATTGTATTAATATCAGTGTTGTTTAAGAGCAGGAACTGAAGTCTTGAAAAATAAGATCCTATAGTTTGAGAATAGGGTGGTCTCCCCCTTTAAATTCAGTTTGCACAGCATGGAAAGCTGTCAAATATCTAAGAACTTTGGAATAGTTATGTTACATAGAGTTATAATCACCATTGCTCTGCCAGTTAATCATAAGTTAAGTTAATTTTAGCATATATAGCTGCTCCTTTTTTCCCTCAGTCTTTTGGGTGGGCAGAGGGTTGGTAGCTGAAAAACTGGGTTCTAGTCCTCCTGTCTATAACTTGCTTTGTGACCTTTGAAAAATCTAATTTTTAAGGTCTTTTCATCCCTCCAACCCCCACAGAATGAAAAAAGTTGAACTTCTCTTCAAAGAATTTTCAAATCTGTGACTGTAAAGTACTCTAGTATTTGTGCACTTGTTCTTTATCATCACAGACTAAGAGCCTAATAGTATAAACACAGGATCTTGATTTCTTTGAGAGAAAAGAAGCAGCAGGCGGTACAGATTATATTTGTTACTTTCCTTATTATTAACCATTAATTTGTATGTGAATATATTTTCCTCCTCTCTGTCCTCACAAAACAGAATTTTGTGTACCTTACACTTGAATCGGTTGCATTTCCTTTCATGGCAATAGTCACCAATCCAGGAAATAATTAGTGTTGTCAGTATTAGCATCCATACCATCAGCATACCCACCTTCTCTTCCAAACTTTTTTTATGCCAAGTGCACTTAGATTCTTCAGTTTCATATTAAATTTCTTAGAAGCATGCCTGAACAACCTCAAGTCCATCTCCTAATTAAGCACTGTCTGTGTGAGAGATAGTAGAGATCCCTCTCTCTCTGTCTGGATGTAATATGTATATGTATGTATGTATATATGTGTGTGTGTGTGTCTATGTGTATAGAATAGAATATAAAAATAATGCAGAGGTTTGTATAGTAGATATATCTACTACAGGATACTTTTCTTTGCCTTATATGTAAGGATAAATATTAAAAAGGGAGGAGCTCCTGAATTAATTTTGAGTGCTTGATATATCTGCTATACAAATCTCTGCATTATTTGTACTTGAGGAAATACATCTTTGAAATTAAAGTTGTATACAGGCAGTCCTTGGACTTACGATACAATCGGTTCCTGAAAATGGCATCTTAAGTCAAAATGTTGTAACTCGGAACCGAGTTTTCTCTTAAGAAACAATGTTATAAATGGGGGATTGGTTCCTGAACCAAGGCCTGATACCCGGTTTTCACCAAAAATAACCCAGAATTTTGTACTCGGTCAATTATAGATGAGTAATATAGTTACATTAATGTATTTATATTGTAAATAGCAATCGTATTGATTTGGAAGGACTTCTTTGAGCTGACTTTGCTGGACATTTTGAAGGGCTCTTGGTTGGACTTTTTTGAAGGGTTCTTGGCTGGATTCTTCTCAGGAGTCTTGTCTGTAGGTTTGTCCAGAGTCTTGTCCGCTTGCTTAAAGAAAGCGTCCAAGGAAGTTTGGATGGATGTTCTCCAGGGAGATGGGTGACACAGTGACTTGTTTGCTGTCATGGCGTCACATCGGATCAAGCGTTGTAAAGTCGAAACTGATGTCATAAAGTTGAAGCAGGGTGTCAATTTATAAACGTTCTAAGTGCGAAGCGTTGTAACTCGAAATGTTGTAAGTCGAGGACTGCCTGTATTTGAGTATAAGAAATGCCGCCAGAGTATCCTTAACATTAACTAATTTAAATTGGAGTTGCCCGTGAGTTTACCAAGTTTTAGAACTTGTATTAATAATTAGTTAGCTAGTGATGTTGTTAATGCAGATGGGTGTTCCTTCACTTCCACTTATTGACACTCATAAATGTGTATCTAAAGGTTTCCATGGTAGAGAAGTTTAAAAAAAAAAGTCACTGAGCCTTGGGTAGATTAGTATATGCTCTACTGCAAGAATTGATCCCATGCTGCTAGAAACACAGAAGTGTGTTTTTGTTATGTTTTATTTTTATTAAATGACATAAAGCCTGGATATAGCTTCCAATGAACTTTCTCACTGCGTAGATTTGATGGCAGGGTCTTGAAATGATATTTGTGGAGTCATAGAGCCCAGTTTTACTTGTTTGGTTAAGTCTTCAAAGTTAGCTGTCCAAAAGCTAAAAGACAGTCTGAGCAGCTGTTTATTCTAATGCATGAATCCTGATCTTTTAGAGTAATGGAAGCAGTTTTTCTATAAAGATTAAGTAGGGCATTGATAAATAGAGGAAATTTCTTTAAACCATTGAGGAAAGATAATTGCTATTTAGTCATATTAGTGCTTGACTTTTTTTTACCCCTTCCAAAGATGTATAAGGACAGAGATCTCCCAATTTTGATATAGCTGACTGAATGCTTTTGTGAAAAGTATGAACACAAATTAATGTCTGTTGTTGGACATGAATCCATATTTTAGGATTCTTTAAAAAAAAAAAAATAGAGTAGCTGTTCACTCAACAATCTTATTCTAATCGCAAACATTTTTAATAATTTTGTATGGGGCTTGCACATCCTCCAGCTGGAAGGCTAGCTATTCTTATTAATTTTAATTAGACAGGTAACTTTAAAAAAATGTTCAGTGGGGTTCAAATGACTTCTGTTAAAATAGAAAAGAAATCACTTTATGGGCAGAAAATTTCTCTGGCTAGAATAGTGATTTTAATACACTGGTGACTTACTGTGGTTTCTTACGCAGAAACTGGATATTTAAAAATGCTTTTCAATGTAGATTTTTATTGTCCAAAAATCAGTCAGTTTACATAGCTTTTTACCTGCTTATGATCCAGTAATTTTAGAAAGATGCTGAATAGGGCCAGATTAAGGCACAGGCATGGTTGGCAAAAATCTGAGAGGTTTGGCTCTTGCAGTCATTTAACCACATCACACTGAAGGCTTACAGTCTTCTTTTAAAAGAAAGTATGTTTGTGGCTGTCATGGCTGTAAGAAGCAGCTTGAAAATATCAATTGAGTCTGCTTTAGTGATGTTTATCCACAAAAGTAGACATCCTGAAATTGTAGCTCTGAAAGAAGTGAACTACCGCATTCATGTCAAACATTCCCAGCCAAACCTCTACTCCATTTTATGGTTCCACCTGGCAAGAGACCAATGTGGCAGGCTTGTGGCACTAATCAAGTAGATACCCCTTAGCTACTTGGATAAGTGTTGTTCCCCTGCTTGCTGCCTTCCATGTCTCTCTAAAGAGGCATTCTCCAGGGAATTGACTGAGGCAGCCAGAACTAAATACCTGATTGTCATGGGTGACTTCAACTACCCTGACATCTGATGGGAGGATCATTCGGCCAGCTCAAGCAAATCAGCCAATTTCTTGGCAGCTATTGATGACTTATTCCTGTCAAAGGTTGTTGAAGGATCAACTAGTGGTAAAGCCACTCTGGCCTTAGTGCTTGCCAAAGGGGGGAGGACATAGTAGGGGACCTGAGGATTGCAGGTACTCTGGGTGACAGTGATTACGATCTGATTAGGTTCACCATCCTGTGGAAGTCTAAGATCCCAATTAGTAGAACAGAAGTCCTAGATTTCAGAAGGGCAGACTTTGACAAACTCAGGAGGCTAGTTAGAAAGGTTCTCTTCAACCAGTGACTGGACCATTTGGGAGTTCAGGTGCGATCTACTTGATGGTGCCTCTTCAAGAGAGCAATTCTTACTGCCCAAAAGGAGGCTACTCCCACACAATCAAAAAGTGAGAAAGGATCCAAAAGACCAGCTTGGCTCAGCAGAGACATTAGAGAACTTTTGAAAAAGAAGAAAGATGCATATAATCAATGGAAAAAGGTTCAGCAACCAGAGAAGAGTTCACTTATATACTCAGGGTCTGCAGGTATGAGATACGGAAAGCCAAGGCAGGCATGGAGGTCAAGCTGGCATCTGAAATAAAGAACAACAAAAAGTCCTACAGGTACCTGGGGAGCAAGAAAAAATCAAGCTCCACTGTGAGACCCCTGTTGAATATGGAGGGACAGCCCACAGTTGATCCCCACAAAAAGGCAGAGCTCCTAAATGAATACTTCACATCAGTATTCCAGAAGGCTAATAGGAGCTGTGCACCCATCCAGAAGCCCAGAGAACATGGGGAAGCCTACAGACAACATGACATCAGTCCTGAACAGGTGAGGGTCCTCTTAGAACAACTCGACGTTTTCAAGTTCGCTGGGCCAGATGACCAATATCTAAGAGTCCTGAAAGAACTGGCTGAACTCATAGCAGGGCCTTTGGCAAAGATATTCAAAAAGTCGTGGAACTTGGGGGTGGTCCCAGATGACTGGCAGAGGGCCAGCATGATGCCCTTCTTTAAGAAACGGAGCAGGGATGACCCTGCAAACTACAGACTAGTCAGTTTGACTTTGGTCCTAGGAAAAACTTTTGAAGAACTTGTTAAAGAGGCCATCAGTCACAAGCTTTTAACTGACAGGGTAAAAAACAACCAGTACGGCCTTGTGGAGGGTAGGTCATGCCTGACAAGCCTGGTGTCCTTTTATGACCAGGTAATTAACCAGCTGAACAAGGGACATGAGGCAGACATCATTTACTTAAATTTCAGTAAGGCCTTTGACCCTGTCTCCCATGAAATCCTTTCAATTAAACTGGAGGGTACTGGCCTGGACCAGCCTACAGTTTGAGGTGGGTGGAAAACTGGCTTAGAGGCCAGTCCCAGAGAGTTGTAATTAATGGAACAGTCTCACCTTAGAGGACTGTCTCCAGTGGTGTCCCACAGGATTTGGTGCTTGGACCCATGCTTTTTAAAAATATTTATTAATGATTTGGATGAGGGGGTGGAACGATC
The DNA here is from genome assembly GCF_030867095.1 of Alligator mississippiensis. NCBI lineage: Eukaryota > Metazoa > Chordata > Crocodylia > Alligatoridae > Alligator > Alligator mississippiensis. The sequence goes on from NC_081825.1 coordinate 96,265,534, forward strand.
TATGATTAAGTTTGTGGATGATACCAATCTGCGGGGAAATGTGGGCACACCAGGGGATAGGGTAAAGTTCCAGAATGACCTTGACAAACTGGTTCAATGGGCTGATTAGAATCAGATGAGGTTCAACAGGGAAAAGTGCCAGGTCCTTCACCTGGATAGGAAGAGCCTTCACCACAACTATAGGATAGGTGATAGCCCACTGACTGGCACAGCATCTGAGCGGGACCTGGGGGTCACAATCAACCAGAAGATGAATGAGCCAACAGTGCAATGAAGTCACCAGCAAGGCAAGTAGAACTCTGGTGTGCATCAGCTGCTGTTGCCAACAAATCCAAGGAGGTGCTTCTCTCTTTCTACTCAGTGTTGGTGAGGCTGCAGCTGGAGTACTGTGCCCAGTTTTTGGCACTGCACTTCAAGAAGGATGAGGATAAATTTGAGAGGGTGCAGAGAAGGGCCATTTGCATGATTAGGGGCCTGGAGCATAGACCCTATGAGGAGAGACTCCAGGAGCTGCGTTTGTTCAGTCTGGGGAAGAGGAGGCTGCAAGGTGTCTTGATAGCCACCTACAAGTAAGTCGGGGGGGACGCTAGCATCTGGAGGAGCAACTCTTCAGGAAGACACCCCTTGGGACGATGAGGACTAATGGTTACAAACTAACAAGGGGAAGATTTAGGCTGGATATAAGGAAGAACTTCTTCGTAAGGGTAACTAGAACCTGGAACACAGTCCCAGCAGAGGTGGGAAGTTGCCAACCTTGGAGGTGTTCAAGTGGAGACTAGATAAGCACCTTGTTGTGCTAGTTTGAGCTTATTAACCTCCTGCCTATGGCAGGGGACCAGACTCAATCTTACAGGTCCCTTCTGGTCCGTTGACTCGATGACTCTAAAGGGGAGGGGTTGGGTTTTTTGTTTTGTTTTGTTTTCTTTTCTTTTGCCAAGGTTGCAGTCATTGCTAGCACACTTGTACAGTAGAATAGATTCTGTTATTGCTGCTTCTCTAGGAGGAAAAGGGACTCTTGGCTTGTGTCATTCCAGATCTGGATGGGATCATAGTGCAAAAATGGAGCTACAAGAATCCAGTATTATGCTAGGCCTAGCCTCAGGATTTCTTGAGGCCATGGGCAAATGATCTGCTGCTGGTGCTTAATGTTTTTTAAAATCTGGTGAATGTCTTATGAGTCTTGGTTCTGCAAACCAGTGAGTAACTCTTCTCATATGGTAAGCAAACATCAGTCTTTGAAAAGTTCTGCCGTTCCTTCCCCCATCTAATTTAACTCTACCTTGGAGGTAGTCTAAGTTAGATTGGGTATGGTGAGTCTGATCTAACTGAACTTCTGTACACGTTCCTGGGGCTGAAAGACCCTAGCTGCTGGCCCTAGCCTGGGGGCTGCATGTTTCCTATCTTCCCTGACACCCCCCCCCCCTTCTCCCCGGCACCAAGCTATTTTTAGCCCCCTGGCTCCTGTCTCCATCCCCAGAGGCAGAGATGATCCAAGCAGGGTGCGGGGTCCAGGGCAATTCAGCCTGTGCGGGGCCCCAACCCTGGACGCAAAGAAGCTAGCAGCAGATTCAGCGGCGGGGTTGGGGGGCGGGGGTGCCAGGCAGCCGGGCATTAAGCCAGTGGCAGCATGGAGTCGCTGCGGCCACTTCTCCTGGCTCCGCGGCACCCCCCAAAGCGCGGGGCCTGGGGCAGTAGCCCTTATTTGCCCCACCCTAGGGACAGCCCTGCCCAGAGGGACAACCCCCCTTTCCACCTGTGAACCAGCCAGCCCCCAAAGTCTGCCAAAATCCCTGTTCCCACAAGCTGCTCCCAGTGCTGCTCTTACCAGTGTTCACTGGTGCCAGGAGCTGATCAAATTAAGTCAGGGTGGGGGAGGGGGAGGTGAGTCAGGGTGGGGGAGGGGGTTGCTGGGGGGGAGTTGTTTGGAGGTGGAGGGGTTGGGCAGGCAAAAATTGTTCCTGGTCCTGGGGGAGGGGGCGGGTGGAGGGACCCTGCAGAGCCACCAGTGCCCATGATATGCTTGCCCCTCCCTTCACTCCTAATTACTTCAGGCAGTCTCCTGGTTGAATGCTGGTAAAACTGGTCCTGGGAGTGGTTTGTGGGCAGTTCAGTAGAATTGGGGGGGAAAGGCTGTGGGGGCCCAGGGTGGAGTTTGGCAGGACTGGAGAGCCTCTGCAGTCCAGGATTGGAGAACGCCCCCCCCCCCATACCCCGTCATCCCTCACGGACTCTGCTAGCCTCCCAGATCCAACCCCACACAGATCCCCAGCTGCCCCCACAATCCCCTGCTATGCACCTGTCCTGCCCATCCCACCCCCTACCTTGATTTATGTTGAGATTGGGTGATCATTTTTAACCTGATCTAACCCTCACCCCAAACTCCCTGAATGTTTGTATGTACCCCATCTGAGCATAAATTACATTTAAACCTGGAGGAAAAGTGCCCAGAATGTTTCAGGTCGAAGTGGAATTTATGATGCAAAAACTTTAAAAGAAAATTTTCAGCTTTACATGTTTCAATTGTTGTCTCTATCAGTTAACATTATTTTAGAGTATTACAATTGCCTATTCTCTTTTCTCCATTTTTTTGTTTCATTTTTTTAAAGCTTTTTGCACAGTGGAAAAACTGTTTAAAGGGTTGTACTGACTTGTTTATATTTTAGGGAGTTTCCTTTTTCTGTTCTGACTGCTACTGTTCCATTTTGCAAAGTGAAAATGAATGGTTTGTGACAAATAACTTCACATTAAAAATTAAAAATAAAACTCGAAACCCAACTGGTAAACACCTCCATTGTCTTTATTATTTCATTTATTAACCAAAAATCAGTCTATAGCTTGATCCAAACTTCACATGAGAGCCAGTTGGGAGTTGGCAATGGTATCTTAGTTGTGAGCATTGGATAAACTTCCTGATAAGCTTCATGTTCTGGAGTTTTCATGAGGGTCTTGTATTGCCTTGATACAAGCTGTTTCTACTCACCTCTTACTGTCATACTACTTCCCTATATTGAACTGTGCATGATGATTATATGAATTTGAACATAAAAGTCTTAGATTGTATTTATGATTCATACTTCATATTATTATAAAAACATTTAAAGTATGTAAGTTTATATAGTTTAGTATAGCTTATAAAATTATAATATTAATATATTATGAGAATCAAAATTGTCAAGTGTGCAAAATACAACAATGAGCAAAAAACCCTTTAATTGGCGATAAAGACCTGCATCCTGTTAATTAGGTACTGAAAACAGAGATGGAGGGAAACTTTTACAGTGGCACAACTTTTAGGAAAATTAGTAATTTATGGGGTGGTAATTTCTAGAAACCTTAATTAAGAATTATACCTTCCAAGTTTTATGTTTGCAGTGGAAAAAAAGACTGTTCCCAAAGTGTATGTTTTTTAAAAGAAAGGAACGTGTAGAACAAAATGGTTTGCCTTTTCCATTCTATAAATAAAGCCAAGATCTCAACATACGCAGTTTTTATAACTAGATATATCTGTAAGCGGTAATATTTAATTGAAGAACTGTGTGCATTGCTCTCTTGTGAATACAGTGTCCTAAAAGGCACTGGGTGAAGAGTCCCATAGATTGAAATTCTGTTCCCAGACTGATGTAGTGCAGGCAGCAAAAGTCAAAACTTTCTTTAGTAAGTGGTCACACCAGTTGGCTTCAAAAATTAAACTTTTCAAAGAAAATGGACAGGGTTGATATGGGAGAGTTAATCTTTTAGGTAGCTATTGCTCAGTACTGACCTAGAAAACATGGTCACTGGTAGGATAAAAATGTTACTTTTATACTTATTTATAGTTTTATTTATATTTAGTCTTTAGCTGCTGCTTATACTTAGTATTATATTCTTCATATTATGCCATAAGTGATTGACTTGCTTGTAGTCAGCTAGTGGGTTTTCTAAAGACAGAAAAGGACACTATTGAAGCTCAACATACTATTGAACTCAACATATGTAAAGGTTATTAAAGTATGTAATGCAAATATATGAAGCGGCAGCAGCTGGAAAAAACATCAACTGCAAGTGTTCTTAACCTAGAGATAATTGATGTACAATATTATGTTTTTGCACAGCTTCCAAAGTTTTTTACTAAGTAGCCTATAGACTGTACAAGTATCAACCATGTACTGCAGTATGCAGCTACCTCTGGCTTGGAAGATGGAAAGCATTAGGATGTGTAGCAAGATTAGAAGCCATCTCAATGGGGAGAAACTTTGATCTGTTGTAATTGCCATTTGTATTTTTGCCAGGAAACAACTACTTAAAACAATTTAAAAAAATCTTTCCACTGACTTAGTTATCTATAACCAATTTAAGTATAGTTAAATTGGCTATAAGTTTTCATGTTCTGCGTGTAAGCTATTTATACCTCTTCTCAGGTATGTAGCTATTTGGTCCCCTTCCGATTCTGCTTTGTATGTGGAACCCCATATCTCATGAGATATCTCTTCCCTCAAGTGCTTCGTAAGAAAGTCTGCTAAGACCACAATTGGTTACAATCACGAAACAAAACCTGAAGGTATGCACACGCATACTTTGTAGCTGCTTTAAAAGGGGTGGGAGAGCTGCTGCTTGGGAACATGCATCAAATGTTACAGTCTAACTGCTGCATCTGTATGAGGCTGAAGTGATACAAGATAGCTAAATTTTCCAAGGCCTTGACTCTGAATTAAATGAGGTTAAAGCTTTAGTGGGCTTTTCTACGCTTGCATCACTACAGGGTCATGCAGTGATGTATCCTAACAATTTTTATTGGTATTATTTTATACTAATACAATTGCAACTAAGGCTAAAGGCAGGTGTAACTATATAGTAAAAAACCAAACCAAGCAACCACTCTTCCTGCATTTTCCCCAAAATAGTATTGTATTAAACTTGCTTAATTACGCAGTTGAGTTAGTTACAGTCCACCCTCTTGCCTTAATTTATGATGACAATTTTGAAGAAATTCTTCAAATAAAGACCAGTTCCTTATGTTTATCTTAATTCTTTTTATACAGCTTATAATAAAAGTGTGTTGAATTTATTAAAATAGGTCCTTTCAGCTCATGTTTGCAGTTGCATGCTTAACTACTGTAGCTTTGACCATTGAGCCTATGAATCCAGTTAAGCTCCAGCAAGTCGATGAGAGAGCAAATTCCATACTTAGGGTTCTCTCTGTGATGGTTCCATACCTCATGACTAAACTAGGTGGCTGTTATATCCTAAATTAGGGGTTTTCAACCTTTTTTGAGCAGTGTACTCCCAGTGGATACACTGGGGGGGTAGCGGCAGCTGGTTGCAGGCAGGGTGGGGGTGCGCTGGCAGTAGGGCGTGGTGGTGGGGAGGGCGGGGGGCACACGGAGCGGCAGTGCAAGTTGGTGGATGGCAGTGGCAGCTACTGCGTGCAAGCTTCTTCCCCCATGTCTGGCCGGCCGGGTGGTGCGTGTTTGGCCCGCAGAGGGGCGCTGCTGCCTTCGCCCCGCCCCAGCTTTACCCACCTGTGCATACCCCCTGGGACCTTTCAGAGTACCCCTGGGGGTAATGTACACTGCTTCCCTACCTGCTGCAGCCACCCCCATGGGAACCTGTTTGGCTTCTCAGGCATCCAGCTTGCTCCAGGCAGCAGGTAGGGAAGCGGTGGGGTGGAAATGCAGCTGGGTGGGAACACAGAGAGCATCGCAGAGCCCGCACCCAGGGGGCATTGGGAATGTGAAGCTTAGCTGTGCAGGGTGTGGGTATGAGGGAGGTTGCAATATGGTGGCCAGGGGGTGAGGCAACAGCTCACCAGATCTCATTAAGTGGCCCTCCAGCTGAAATAATTGCCTGCCCCGATCTAGAATCTTGGGTTTTATCTATTTAAAAAAAACTTTTTAACCACTTATAATTTGGGGAGATAATATTCAGTATCAACTGATAAAACATTGTTTTCCTTAGTATACTAATGGCTTAGAAACCATGTGCCAAACAAGAATAAAGTCATCCATGTGGGTTGTTGATACCAAAACCAATGTACTCAAAATCTGTTAAAAGAAAATTAATCTGTTAAAAATTGTTAAATTGAATACTTAGAGGTAAGCAGCGTAAGAATTAAAGCTGCTTGTCACAGCAATTTTGCCCCCCTTATGATGCAGCCTAATTACTTTATCACAAACAATTCCCTCTCTTCCCTCCCCTCATCTAGGTCTGTTCAGTGTCTTTGTCCCAACTGGCCTCTGGTTGCTTCCCTCCCCCCAACCCCCCCCCTTTGCTTTTTGTCCCATTTTCCTTGACCCAGCTGCTGGAAAAAAGTTTTCCCTTGCTTTGGTTGATGGGTTTTTTTGTTTTTTGTTTTTTCTAATTTTCATGGTTTGTTTTGAATGAAATTTCTTGCCGAGTCATCTGACATTTAAATTTAAAACCATTTTGGAATGGGATTATAGCAAAGTTTTGAAACAGCTAAAACCAGGGTCTTATAATGAGGACTGTGTTGGGCAACCTTCACAGTAGACAGACCTACTTGTAATACTGTTAAATATATCGTGGCTTTTCGTACTTGTTTATGGGAAGGCTTGTTAATATTAAAAAAAGAGGGCTGTAGTGTTGATCTATTATGACTTCATTATTCATTTTAACCTTTAATTACATCTTAATATTAATGTAAGTGATTCCTTAGACTTTTGAAGTTGAGGGGATGTTGCAGTGGAATTTGCCTGTGAATTAAAAAATGTTTGCTTTAGAGTCTTAGATTAGAATTGTAATCCGAATGCTTTTTGCTGATCTTTGATTATTGTGGTGTCATTCAACAAAACATTTTAGTTAATTTGATAACAAGTAATTAATTGGCATTCAGTATTAAGTGGGTGTGTATCTTGTGCCTTCCCCCTTGCTTTTCATATAAGGTAACTGTATATACATATTCTGGTGAAGGATTGTAAACCACATTTTAATTTTTAAGTATTTAAATTTTAAGTGTTACTCCGGACTCATTAATTATATACCATTCATTAGTGAGGCTAGCAGGTAGGGAGCAATCCAGGGACAACAAAGAAGATGGAACAGGGACCTTTATCTGTCTTAAGCAGGGGCAGGCAATTATTTTGACTAGAGGGCCGCTTAACGAGTTTTGGTGAGCTGTTGAGGGCTGCAAGGGTAGCCCCATCACTTGACAGGTGCCCCATTCCCTGGTCACCATCTTGGGACTGAAAATCCCGCCCCCTAACCCCTGACCTTTGCCACTGGAAGTCCCTTCCCTTGCCCCCGAAAGTACTCCTTTTGGAAAGGGGGTTTGCCATCTTGGAACCAGAAAAAAGGCAAATTATGTACTAAAAATCAAACTGACAATAACATATTTTAATTTTATTGTGTTTGTGTTGTGTGTATATAGAGGTGATTGCATAATAGCTCAAAATGAAGTCTTACTCTTGTAGGTAGTGGGGTGCTGTGGCGGGGGTATGGCATTTGTGAGGGCCTGTGTATGTGGGATGTGGGAGGAGGGTGTGGGGGTATGTGCGGGTGGGTGGGTTTGGATGACTGGGGGGGGTGTTTGTGGGGTGTGTGGAGGAGGAGGACGGCTGGGGATGAGAGTGGGGTGTGCATGGGGTGGTGCGAGTGCATGCATGTGGTGAAGTGTGTGCGCGTAGCAGTGAGTGGGGCTCCTCCTAAAGGTGCGTGGGTGTGTATGTTGTGGGGGGTACATGTGGGGAGGGTGTGGGTGGGTACAGTGTTGGTGAGGGAGGGTGTGATTGTGGGGTTTGTGGGGGCGGCATGGTGTGCATGGGAGCCCCCCGCATTCACCCCTTTAAGCCGGTCAGCATCTGCCCCTGCCCTGCAACATCCACAGTCTGGGCACCCTGCGGTGCCTTCCTGCCACCACAAGCAGCGCACAGCCTCAGATCACCCCCCACCCTATGGCTGCTCTGGACTCATCCCCATGGGTGCAGATCAGCCAGAATCCACATGTACAGCCCCAACCCCAGCCTGCCCTGCACTGCCTGCCCGTGGTGCACCCTGCTGCCCCCTGGGCATGTAGCAGGGCTGGGGTGGCTCTGCAGCTGGACTGCTTTTCTAGGCAGCTCAGGCAGCAGTGGCTCCTTACAGCTGTTACCACTGCTGGCCCCAGCCACATGATACCAGCGGGGGCGCAGCCCCGACCTGGCCCTCCTGTGCCTGCTCTGGACTCGCCTGTGCTGAGCAGTGGTGGCAGTCAAGCAGAAGCTGTTGGTCAGTGCTGGGGAAAAGGGGCCCCTCCTCCTTGTCGTTGCCAGGCCCTTCCTTGTGTAGCCGCCTGGAATCCATGCCGGGCTGCTCGCAACAGCTTCACAGTCTCTGCTGCTGTCCCTGCTGCCTCCGAGCTGCCCAGCAGGGTAGTGATGGCAGTGCAGGGTGGCCCAGTGTGGGCTCTGGGTGGTGGCAGCAGTGAGGGGCAAGGGCTGCTTCTCACCTACACTGAGCAACAGTTTCTGCCTGGCCACCGCCACTGCTGACACTGCTGAGTCTGGGCAGGTGAGTCAGGAGTAGGTGCAGGGTGGGCTGAGTGGGTCTATGTGCAGGTCCGGACCAGTACCACGGGGCGGCAGCTGGAAGGAGCCGCCACCACCTGGGCTGCCTAGAAAGGCGGTCCAGCCGCAGAGCGTCCCAAACCCTGCTGTGGGCCCAGGGGGCAGCAGGATTCACCACAGGCAGGTGGTGCCCTGGCCAGGCGGGACTGAGGATCCTGCCACAGGCCAGACAAAGACCCTCTGCGAGCTGTATTTTGCCCACCCCCCAGTCTCAAGTGTCCACACACCCATAAGTTGCCACGGTGCTCTGCTCCCTCTTCGCTTTTTAAATCTAAATGGCAGTATTCAAGTGTAAGCTTAAATAATGTCAAACTTCTGTCACATTTTAGATGGAACAAAATGGATTTACTTCCCTTTCTCAGGAGATATCCTTACATGTTGAGAGTTGAAAACATCTCTCCTTCCCTGCTCCCTTTTTTCTTGTCTGATATCCTGTTCTTGATCACTACTGTCTGCAGTACTGTTTCCTGCTTATTTTCTAAAAGGTGATTGAGATATCACATCTGCCCTCTGGAAATTTTCTCTTTATACCAAAGTTCTTGTATCTTATTACTGTATATAATGTTTTCTGGATAAAACATGCAGGAAAACTGTGAACATGCCAGTAAGCGACTTAACATGTTCCAGAAAGGAATACATTTTTGATAATATTTTGGTATGTGTAATACTTGTAAGTTTTTCAGTAGATGACTGGAGGCTTGCATGGAAGAAAACTGAGTTAAGATGACGGTATTTTACTGTCACTTTCAGATTTTAAGGTGAACCTTTGTGTAACAGAATTCACCCATCTCCCTTTTTTCTTGCATCTGTTGGCATAATGTATCTTCCTACAGAATCTATATTTCATAATATATTAAATTTGGTATTTGGGAATAATAGATACAACATAAGACTACAGAACATTTTTAATGACCTAAACTGATTCTCTGAAGCTTAGAAGCAATTAATTCTTCATGCTTACTTAGTCACTTTCCTGTGTTGAGGCAGACTGCTGGTGCCTAATTGAAACTGATGATTTTGAAATGAGGGCTAATTTCACAGGGGAAAGATAGAAGACCACAGAATTTATAAGAGTGGGCAGAATAAACTGGATTTAAAGAATATTTTCAGAAATAAATACAGTCAATGTTTTTGCTTTTAAAATCCTAAAGAAAAGTATTGATCCAAACATTGGGGCAGGGTTGGAGGAGTACTGAGAAAAGTATCAAATTATAAAATTAGATAAAAATAAACCCAAAACAGAAGGTAAAAGCACCATAGTTTTAATGACACTGGGGGGAGAAAAACAACTGTGCAATTGCTCAAACTATAGTCAGTGAGAAATGGTCTCAGTGCTCAGTTCACTGTTCTAGATAGTATGAAGTTAAAAATAAAACAAGTAGTGAGTCCAGCATTCATGTTTTGGAAATTTTATAATGTAAACCTGTCACTGTAATCAGAAAATCAAGATTTACAATCGGAACAATACATTGATTAAAAAAAAGTAAGAAACAAACTCGGAAAGAGAACAGTAGTTTATTAGAATTACATGGCATCTGCCCTTTTTAGTAAACTGCATGAAATTGTATAATTGATTTTCAGTGATTTGAGTCCAACAGCGTAGCATGTTAATATAATTTTGCCATAGGTCTGGAGAGAAGCCAACTGCTCTGTAATAGACCAAAGGGAAAAGGTTGACACTGCCAATATTTTCCACTAATTCATAAGTTAATGCTTAATGGTGGTGCTACCAGACTTATCCAAGGCAAGCCTATCCCCAGGGTTTCCGTTTCCCACAGGAAAACAGAAAAAAACGTGGATTTTCCCTTTTCCCTGAGAAAACCATGAATTTTTCATTTTAACAGAGAAACGTAGATTTTGCCCTGTTATAAACAGCTCTTTGCAGGCTGGCAGAGTTCCAGCCTGCATGGGGCTGTGGGGAGCGGGAGGAAGGCGGTCACACGGAGGCGCCATGTGCATGTACATGCACGTGGCTGCTAGGCAGCCTGGAGAGCAGCTGCTGTAGGCAAATCTGGTTGGGGGTGGGGAATTGAGGTCCCCGTAAGGAGGGAGGGAGAGAGTTGGGCAGGGCTGGGGCTGCTGCCCGCCAGGAGGTGTCTGGGGCCCGTGGCCAGAATGCTCAGCCGCAGGGTCCCAGTGGGAGCTCTGTGCTGCTGAGCGCGCTCCTGGGGGGACACTGGGGCACATGTCCCCAGATCTGTGTGTAGGGCAGGGGCGGGTGCAGGCTGCCTTCTGTGGGCTCAGGCTCCCTACCCTGCTGCCCTCCCCCTGGGGCCTCCGTGGCAGAGCGGGTGGGATCCAGCATGGCAGGGCAGAGTGTGCCCGGGTGGGAAGCTCCTTGCCACTGCAAGCCCCATGGTACCATGTCAATATGCCCCCTGCCCACCCAGCAACAGCGGGAGTGGTGGTGCTGGGTTGTGCACCTCACTGCTCCAGGCAGCACAGAGCTTGCAGTGTCAAGGAGCTTCCTCACCCGACCCTGCTCCGTCTTGCCGTGCTGGGTCCCACCGGACCGCAGAGGCCCCAGGAGGAGGGCAGCATGGCAGGGAGCCTGAGCCCACAGTGGGCAGTCTGCCCCTCCCTTGGGCTCCGCTCTGGCCGTGCTGCCTGTCAGGGAGCCAGGCTCTGCTCTCTGCTTGCTGCTCAGGCTGCAGCACCTGTTCCCTCCTGCAGGTGGCACGAGGGCTCAGCAGGTGGGGGCCCCCTTTAGCAGGGCTGGGAGGGGCAGGGGGCTGTGGGTGGGGAGTGAGGGGCACCAGTGGGGTTTGGGGGGCTGTGGGAAGGGGTGAGGGATACCAGCACAGCTGGGGGGCTCTGGCTTGGGAGTGAGGGGCCTGGACCTGAATCCTGGTGAGCAAAGGGGGCAGAGGAAACTGATTTTTTTTTTTTCCATGATAAAAATCCCAAAATCAAATACCAAAATGTGTAGGTATTTAGAATTTATTTTATTATAGTGATTGAGGCACTGGTAGGCTTCCAAACTGCTTTAAAATTGTAAATATATCAATAAAACATTGTGTTCAGTTGATACCTATATGTATAGTGGCGTTTCATTTTAATCGGATTTTATCAGAGAATTTGCATGATTTTTCTTTAATCAGAGAATTTGCAATTTTGTTATCAGAGAAAACCAGGATCCCTGCTTATCACCATGAGACTGGCACAGTGTGTGCAACAATGTTAGTCTTTAATGTTTCCCTTCTTTCATGTAGCAGATGTCTTAAGGCTGGAGCTCCCTCAAATGGTATATCCTTAGCTGTTCCTATTAGCCAGGAAGATAATGTCCAGATCTTTGTGCTGCTCTGACAGTTTCAAACAATTTCAGACAAAGGTCTGTATGTTGACTGATAGGTGGATCAGAAAACTCACCATGTGCTTACAGTGATCCACAGGGTGAGTGTCAGAATGTCACTGTGGCTGCTAATCTATATTTGACCTCAGGCAATGGCACATAACACTGTTTCTGTGTGGGTTTGAAAAATAGCACAGCTCAATAAACAAGCTGAATGTTGTCATGGAGGTACTAAGGCCCCATCAACTCTCTGTTAAGTTTGTGGCAATAAGAATGAAATAAACATAAAAAATCTTTCCTGGGTCTTTTGCTTTGCTCGCACGTTCCCTTTTGGGTGGGGTGGAAATTGGGAGGAGTTGTATGAAGATGGCACGCCTTTCCTGTCAAAACCTCCCTCTCCCTCCCCCTGTAATTTTGAAATAACATGAAAAACCTGGTTTTGCTTTCAGCTCCATATTTAGATTTATTTTACTTGTCCTGTGTGAAACGCACAAAGAACACTCTACTCATTTTTTTTAGAACTGGTTTCATAACATTGGGCATCGCTTAGAGCAGGGGTTTTCAACCTTTTTGGATCAGTGTACCCCTGGCGGACACATGCTGACGGGGGGAGGTGCACGGCTGGACACTGAGCGGGGGGCAGGGAAGGAAGGGTGGCACACAGCTGGATGCGGAACAGCGGCAGCTGCCGCATGTGAGCTTCCCCCGTGTCTGGCCGGGTGGGTGGCACCTACGTGGCAGCACAGGATGGTTTGTGGCGGCACTCCATCCCTGCCCGCCTGCATGTACACCCTTGGGCCTTCTTGGGTACCCCCAGTTGACAACCCCTAACTTGGAGAATAGATGGCTGGGTTGAAGGTTTGAAGTCTCTGGAGAGATTGCAAGGGAAGAAATTTGTACTAAATGGTAATGTACCTGAGAAATGGCCATAACTTTTAAAACTGTTTTCAAATGTCTTTGAAAATGAGCAGATGACCTCAAAATGGATTCCTGGATCATTTTTAGGAGCATAACAAAGGAGTGATGAGGGACACATCCCTCCCAGTTAAAGTAAGACGAGGAGGAGGAGATGGGAAGAACTGTAGCTCTGTTTATAATGGGTAAGGCACAGGTGGGATCCAGTGCTCTGTGGTGGTATTTAGCTGCCTTCTCCAAACTTTTTCATCTTATGTTCACAACACACTTTTCCAGATTTTGCAAAAAATGAGTTAGGGGTTGTACAGACAACAGCCTTTATTACACAACTCTACTTGCTTTAACAAGCTCTGTCTGTCCTGTCTGCAGACTGAATGAGATGGAATACTGCAGGAATGGAGCATGTAAACACTATTGGATTGTGTTGCAATTCATATATCTGGGGGAGGGCAGCTCTTAGCAACCTTTTAATCATGACACTTTAGAAGTTTTGAGGGCTCTTTTGCCCATCGGAGAACACAAGTGAACCGCGCTGACTCCTTACATGGGAGGAATCATCAGGCTGGAATGTTTAGATCTATAGATCAGGCTTTTATCGTCTGAACAGAAAGAATTACTTGTATCAATAAGAGTCTGTTATGTTCTATGTGACCAGTCACTAGAGAATGATGAGGTTCACTCTTTCACAGTTTACTTAATTCCTAGGAAGACAAATGCTGTGACCTTTGACTAGCTTTATAATAGTTAACGGAGCAGAACCGAGAAACTGTCAGTTGCTTACTTGTACTCCAGGGTTAGGTTCTCTTTTGGTTATCATCAGGTCTCTGACTGCCTCTCTTGAGTCCCATGCTCCTCTAATGGTTGTGTTGCTGTTTAAGGGGTCCCACACCTGTTCAAATTATTCCCATCTGGTCATCATCCATTTACAGACTGCATCTTGTATAACTATCCCTTTTCATAATTTGTATTATAGAACTTTTCTAATATTCTTCTGATGCATTTATCATGCATAATCACTAGGAACAACTTAGCTGATTCCTGAACTGGAAATGGTATATCTGTGTTCACTGTCTTTCAGCAGTGCTAATTAATCTGCCAACCATGTTATGCAAACACAGCGATGTTGGTTCTGGTTTAGGAAGTAATCTGCATGGAATAGTGCATCGTATCTGAGGGTGCCACTGCTTAGCATGGTAAGCTTGCATAATAAGGTAGATATGCTTTTTAATTCTGTCCTCCCTGCCCAAGCCTTCTGTAGCCCAAAAAAGGGAAGTAAACTGATGGTGGGGTGAGTAAGAGCATCTGTCAACTCTCTAATCTAAGATCTGATATTAGCTAATATTCATTCAGTGAATAACATGCGTGCAATTTTGTATGGAGAGCAACAACTGTACAGGTGACTTACTGGGCTTTCATTGGGGAGTTTGCTGGCATGCTGGTCTCTGCTTTTGGATTTTTCCAAAGACTTAAATCTAAACCTCCTCTATTGCATGGGTGTCAAAATTATCTGGCCCTGGGGGCTGAATGAATGATGCAGGGCTGGTCCACAGGCTGGATTAAACCCACAGACCAGCAGTGCATGCCAGATCCAGTGTGTGTCTTGGAGCAGGTGCTACGTACAATATGGTCCTGCTCCAACTTCTCTGGGGCTCTTCTGCACACAGCAGCCACTTTGTGGTTGTGGCTACCATGTGCTACTCTGGGACACATGATGGCATAGGTACTACATGCAGCACAGTCCAGAGTGGCTGGAGTTGATGCTGCACAGGGTGATCCAGCATGTCCTGCATGCTGCCAGTCGGTCACTTCTGAGACCCACAGGTAACACTGGGGGCTTGATGATAAGACTCTGTGGGCTGGATCTTTAACACCCTTGTTTTATTGCCAGATTGATTACATAACACATCTAATTAGATAAAGTAGATAGTAGGTTTTGCAAAGACAGTGTTTAAAGGATTGCTTCCACTGTTTTGATTCAACTGATTGAAACAGTAAAGGTAATTCTGAGAAAAGAGGGGTCCATTTAATTTAAAACACCTCTCCCTTAGTCATGCAAGAATGGCTAAGGCTGGGCCCATGGCTTAGATTTCATAGATGTTTAGGGTTGGAAGGGACCTCAGCAGATCATCGAGTCCGACCCCCTGCCCTGGGCAGTAAAGAGTGCTAGGGTTAGATGACCCCAGCCAAATGTTTGTCGAATCTCTTCTTAAAGACCTCCAGGGAGAGTACTACCTCCTTTGGAAGCCCATTCCAGACTCTGATAACCCTTACCGTAAAGAAGTTCTTCCTAATGTCTAGTCTAAATCTGCTCTCTGTCCGTTTGTGGCCACTCTGCCTGTTGTCCAAGCCCATTACTTGGACATTCTCTTCAGCTTGGATCTCTCTTGGCCCTTGCTTCTAGTCTGCATCTGTGTGTGTGGACAGATGAACAAATTATATCAGCCTAGAAGGGAAATAAAGAATACCATATTTTTTCATGTATAATATACACCTTTTTCCTAAAAATATGCTGGAAATTGGAACATGTATTATATGTGAGAAACATGGTAAGAGTAGATTCTGCTGCTTGCTTGGTGAAACCAAAAGTAGCAATCCACAGGGAGCAGTACAGTGAGCAGACCCGGCTTCCTAGCTACTGCTACTGAGTTCCTTACTACAAGAATGAAGAAAAAGCCTTTTTTCTTCATTCTGCCTTCATGCGCAAAAGGAATGTATTATTTTATAGGATGTGTTGTATGCAAGAATATATAGGATCCTATCAGTTGGTGCTGCCTTGTGTGTCCATTCCATTCTGTTGGTGTGAAAGCTAAGCCATGATAAATTAGTAGTTTTCATTCAGGGGTGAACTGATACCACTTCCACTTACTGCAGGATGGAGTGAGTTTGCTCATGACAGTTACTGTGGAGCAGCTGAAACGCAGTAAGAAACCTCTCATTTCATTCTATACAATGTGTTCATCTGTCTACACCAAGGGTGGGCAAAATATACAGCTTAGGAGCTGGAGCTGGTCCATCAGCTGATTGGATCCAGCCTGCAGGCAGGTGCTCACCAATTAATTGTATCTGGCCTGGTGGCAGCTTCCCCTGCTGTGCTTCACGTTGGGCCAAGCGCTGCCTGCTCCCATCCAGGGCAGCACACTATGTTCCCACCCTTGCCTGCTGGAGTCCCCCAAAGGACTTCTGGGCAGGGCTGCTGCTGCAGCCACACAGGGAACTGCTCGGGTCCCTGCTCTTCCTCTTGTCCCTGCTCCAGCACTGTGGGCAACAGGTGTGGGGGGGGAAGTGGTGGCCAGCTGGGGGAAAAGCAGCAGCTAGCAGGGGCAGGGAGGGAAGCAGGGGAAGCAATGGTGGCACCTTGGGGCACTCATGCTCCCTGCCACCACGTGCAACTCCCAGGACTTGGCCAGGAGCTGCATGCCATGGAACTGGTGTGGCCTCCCCTCACTCCCTGCTAGCACTTGTGGCTCCCAGGACTCATCTGGGAGCCATGCACCACTGGGGGGACTCCACTTGCCATGGGCCATAAGTGCTCCAAGGGGCCACTGTCTGCTGCTGACACCAGCAATGGCAGGGACTGTGCACCATGAGCTCTGTTGCATATGCCCCCTGCCCTTCCCTTCCACCCCCCCCACCACCTCTGGCCAGCTGTCTGGCTCCAGCACCCCCACTCCTCCCATCATACTCGCACACATCCCCCACATGCCTCTCCATACCCATACCCCACCATACCCATACACACCTAACATCCCTTGCACTGCACCACACATGCACCTACCCCCACATACACCCCCCACAGTCACACCCCTGTGGAGGGGCAATATATCCCAGTCAAGGGGTGGACCTTCTGATGGCAGGGGCTATGTGACAGGGGTATGGGATTCTGGGACCAACATGGCAGTGAGCAGGGCCAGGTCTGGTGTTGGGTGGGTGGGCCTTCTTATGTCATGGACCATGTGACAGGGCAGGACTTGTGGTTCCAAGGTGGCAAGCCCCCTTCTCAAAAGGAGTATTTCCTTGGCAAGGGGAAGGACTTCTGGTGGCAAAAGTCAGGGGTTTGGGTGTGGGACTTCTGGTCCTAAGATGGTGACCAGGGAGCAGGGCATGTATCAAAGGGCGGGACTTAGCAATTTGATGAGGGGTATACCCTCAGAGCCCTCAACAGGTCACCAATACTCGTTAGGCAGTTCTCCGGCTGAAATAATTGTACACCCTTGTTCTACACTTAAAAGCTTCTTGATTCTTGATTCTTTCTGTATTTCTGTAAGATAAATCTTTTCTGTTCAATCCACACAGCTAAAACTTTCACCTGGACTCTCACAGTTTTGCATCTCTGGTACTGCAACATCCTTTTTTTTAGCACTGACAAATGCAGTCTTGCTTTGATCATAGTCATTCAGAATGCTGTCACTGTGATCATTCTCCTAGCCTGTCAATTTGACCAGATCACTTGTCTCTTCATATTTCTCCGTTAAGATTCTTTCTTTTCTGTCTCCTCCAAACATAAACGTGTGTGTTCACTTTTAAGATCCTTCCTGGCTTTACATGATCGATTGTGTGTTACTTCGCTATTGAGATGTTGACTTAACCCTCCATTTGGCCCACACTACCAATCCATTGGCCACTTGATAAACTTTCAAGCAGGTTGTTCTGTGTTTTTTCCTCTCCTGTCTATTATACTTGGGTGAAACAGTCAGTAAACGTCTGCAAAACTCCTTTACCTTTGCTCTAAGATGTACAGAAAACTTGGCAACAGCTAAGCTGTTGATGTCCTGAGGCTGCCAACTACTATTTTTTTTCTTTCCTTGACTACTTGGTTTCCCTATTTTCTTGATTTTATGCTTAGATTTTAAACTCTTTGTTGGGAGCCATCTCTTTGCTCAGTATTTGTCTAGTATAAGGGGTCTGGGTTGATGAGTGGTTCTATAATAATTAATTACTTACGTAAGCATTTTTGATACATGAAAACTTTCTAAGTAGCTTGTTGCTGGTGGGGTCAATACTATCCTGCTCCACTTGTAGTTCTCACAGTTGGAGAGAGCTATATTTGCCCACACCCTTATGTTGTAAGTTATTCTTTTACCTCTGTAGTATGTTGTGTCAATTATTCATAAAATGGTAAAAGTATCCTAATGTATCATTTTACTAACTTCATTTTGAGCCTTGTGCTTTTAAGAACAAGGAAGAAAGAGGGGTTTTTCAGATTAAATGTAAATGAATTTAGGAACTTTAGCCAAAATAAGTTATTTTTTTGTTTACATGCTTTTAAATATTTCTCTTGATTTTTTTTATTATACAGGCACAATATAGCAACAGAGATACTCTGAGAAGGTTATCTAAAACAATTTGGTGAGTAGTTGTAAATTTCCTTTGCCTTTTCCTTGGTTTTATAACAACAGCCTGGTTGCAAGTATTCCAAATTTTTGTTAAATACCATAGGCATTAACAATGTTGCTTGCTTGGAAATGTTGCCATATCACTGCACATGTTGTCTTAGTAATAGTCACTCTGTCACAGGATGAGCTCTTTACATAAAACTTACATACTTCAATGCAATTTTGTTGCAAACTTCTAGCTTCTGCTTCTGATTTTTTATCCAAGTAAAAATTAATGTGCTTGGACTGTGTACAGCAAACAGGTGAACAGCTTGTTCTTTATTTGGGAAACTGCTATGAATTAAGCAAGTTGCAAATACTGAGAGGAAAATGATCTGTGTTCTGTTGTAGTTATAAATGATAAAATGCTTTAGCTAGAAAGCTTGTCTAACACTTCTCCCAATTATACATTTGGTCCATTAAAAGATAACAGCAAAAATTCTTGGTTCTCTCGTATTTCCTGGACCATCACAGCTACAGTAGCACTCCATCCCTACTACTAGCTGAGTCTAGTTATAATGTAATCTGAACTGCTGAAAGACACCATTCAAGCAGCATTTTTATTCCAGTGTTCTCTAACAACAATATTAGTTTCCAGTTTAAACTTATCAGTGTGTACATATGGAGATATGTTTTATAGTGGCTCACAGTTCAGTTCAGATTCTGTATTTAATATTAAAGCGGATGATGAGGTTGTTCTTAGATATGTTCTCCTGCCTTTAATCTAATTATTCCATATACTTAAGTGTATCTCTTTTCTGATTTTGAGTGAGTAAATATGAAGTACAGAAGTTATGAAATATTATTCATCATAATATTGTCCATGCATGTCATTTCCTTTTTTCCTGTCAGTTGTGAAAGTTTTTATTTCAATATGAGGAGTAATATGGTGATCCTTCTGACCAATATTTGATATTTCATGTGCTGTGATGTGGGGCTTGACTCCCATACAGTCTTAAGGCAAAAGGAGTCCCTGAGTTCCTTGTATTTGAAACATCTCTTGTAAACTGGAGAGCAAAAGAAGCAAATGTTGTAGGCAGAAACCCAAGGCACAGGGGAAGAGTGAGGAACCACTTGTATTTTCTGTTAAAATTGACATATCTCAGAGTTATGCTGTAGTGCTGTCACAGAGTCTTTTGCTAACTAACCTACAAGGTGGATGGAATTTCAAAAATTTTTCGATTTGTGCAAGATTTAAGGTCATCAGAGGGCCCTAAGCTATAGGCAATGTAAGTACCTCTGTGATCATTTGACATCCGGAACTTTAGCTATCCTCCTTTAGAATCCTTTATGATTCGTTAATTCCTCATGGTTTGTGAATGATCTTCAGGATCTGGATCTCCAACAGCTGCTCTTGCTCTTTGTTTTGCTCCATGTCTGGCCTGCTTCAGGTACACCCTTTTCCTTATGCATCAGTTCTGACCCTTCAGTCAGGTCTAGTTCTTATTTAATTCAATTTCACTTCTGACCCTGCAGCTATTGGGTATTTGAATTGTTAAGCACCATATCAGCAGTAATATTTTTCAGGACAACGAAGAGAATACTGAATGGGGAATTATTCCAGAAGGGTTTGCTTCATGTAACAAACTTCTATATTTGCCTTGGAAGAGGCTTAAATGTGAAGTTCCTCAACAGAAACTTTTCAATTGGAATAATTCCTTACTTGTTGCCTCTTCTCAAATTTAACCTGTAAAATATAGATATCTCTTTGAATTCAGAGCCTATAAAATTATCAGTATTCATGGTGAAGCAAAAGCTGTAGTTTTGGAGTTGGATATTTTGGATTCTGGCACATATTCACTTAATGGTGCAATGGGATCTGTTCACTGGTTCCCAGTCATCACACCTACTGCTATGCCACATGTATAAGGCAGGACACAGAGTTTTGCAATTGGGGATGAGATCCCCTTGGGCCATTACTGCTCCCCAGTGCAGGGTGAACCTGACATTATGTAGAAAGCCAGGTGCCTAGTAAACTACTGTGGTCCTGGGGCTGAGACTGATAACCAGCTGATAGTCGGTCTCAGCCCCAGAACCACACCAGAGTGAGTTCAACACACCACTGTGGTTCTGGGATTGTGACCTGATAATCAGCTGATTGTGGGTCTCTGCCTCAGGACCACACTGGAGCCAGTCCTAGAACCCTGCCATGTAGCCAGCATCAGACTACGTGGCGGGGACCCTGCCTTACATTCAATTTAATGCACAATGGAGATCAGTCACAAGATTATTATGTATGTCTTGTGGAATAATTCTGTGGCTTATTTCCCATTTTACTGCACCATTACTTGTCTGAAGTGTGGCCAGGTAACAATTTGCGATTTGATTAGTTAGTTAATTGTGTCTTACGTATAATGTGCACCAAGGAGCCTTAGAGTGGTTCTAAAAGCCTTAGAGTGATTTTTAAAATAGCCTGAAGAGTTTCATGAACTTTTTTCTTCTTGTAATTATAAATTGAAAAGGTTTTTCTACATTTTTACCATGACTCCTCCCCCATATAATTAGAACAAATCTCAAGAGAAATTCTTTTGAGGGGAATAAATGAGTTGTGTGCTTTCTCAAGGTCGTAATCCCTGGAATGATCCTGTCAGTGTTCAAACACTTCCTGTAACACTGTTAATGTATGACTCTTCAACTTGGAAAATTTCAGGAAACACATATTAATAAACCTAGTAATTTATTCTGCCATTGCAGAAAGTGACTTCCTACATTGCAGCTTTCTTTCACATATCACTTTATTTTCAGAAGACCTTGAACACGATTCTCAGAGTTGCAAAGAGAATTTTATTGCAACTAGCAAGGGGTCCAACGCAATCACAGAGATAACCAACCCTCTGTTCCCCCTTTTCCTTGCCTTCTCCCAGTGTCATTGAGAAGATGGTTAAAACAGTATGGAGGCTGTCTTGATCATAATAGAGATTGCCAAAAGATAGCAATCCAGTTATCGTGACAGTGGTCACTGCCATAAGCATCACAGAATGGTGCAGGAAATTCTGTGCAGGGTAATTATGGAATCATCTTCTCCTAGACTATGGATAGAGATAACTTATAACCACTGTAAAAGGAAAGGGGATTGGGGTGTTCATCAGTTGTAACAGCTTACATCTGTGTGGTCCCATAACGATACAAGTGAGTTAAAATGCTGTCAAATTTGACCTGAAAATGTCATGTTTAACAGAAAAATGAAACTAACCAAATTTTTGTTTGTTAAATAATCCCTGGAAGTTTGAAAATACAATAATGTCAAAAGATTTTGTTCTCTTCTTCATGAAAGATGTTAGGTTTGCTCACTACCCACAAGTCATTTATGTGTTTGTGATTGTGTATTCATGCTGTTTATGTAAGTTTTGGCTTAGACATATATTTGTGACATGGGATATAGAGTTATATTTGTAAACCAAAATAGACCTAAATATCAGTTTATCTATGCTATTTTATAAAATTTTATTTATGTCAGTCTTATGCATGCTCATTCTCTCTCCCCTTTTTTTTATACGAGTAAATATGTAATTCAGGAGAAAAAAACCCTAATATTTTTAAAGGTTTCTGAAAATCACATTTTTAGTGAAAACCTTTAGACATAACATATATACTTGAGTAATTACAAGTATGTGTATTAATTAAAGGCATCCTCTGATTTTAATATATGAGGTGGCTATTGCATGGTAGGACAACTGAATTGTATTAAGATTTTGTGCATGTTACTTCTGCAGCTAAAATTAATCAATTTGAGTTATTAAATTTAACTTGTGATTACACAGTGATACATAGTTTGCAACTTGGTTCACTTGTTAATTACTGTTCTGTGATAGCAGACAGATGCACATATGTAAAACTTGGCACATAGCTTATGCACAGGTGCATTTATGACCTCATTAATATCAATATGTGCAAGACAGATTAAGTAACCAAAGCTTGCTAATGTCCAACACATAGTGAGCCATAAAACACTAAGGGCTGATCATCATTTACAAGTAGAATTTTAATCTGGTAATGACAACAGAGGAGTTCTTGAAAGGTTCATTTTTTTTTTTTAATTTTTTAATTTTTTAAAATGTTATACTGGTGGCCTTATTAACACCCCCCCCCCACCCCAATGGCTTGTCATTGTAACAGGTGGGTTGTTCCGCCTGCCGGTCAGATATAGAAGCAGTCTGGAGTTGTCAGTTCAGTAAACTGAAGCTTTTGTTTTAGCAGGACAGTGAAAGTTACAGTATCTCTGCTTAAACAAGACCAGACTCAAAAGTGTTTGTTTTTCAGGTTTCTCTCTTTTCGGTTTTAGCCATAATGGCTGCTGACAGATGTGAAAAAAAGAATAAAACTGTGCTTTACTGGAAGAGGCAGCATGTTAGTTTGACTCATCTCTGCAGTGTCTGTATAGATTGTGCGTTCCAGTAGGGCTGATTCAATCAGCTATTAGCTAAAAGTGCCAAAAAAGCCCCACTGGAGCACGTGATCTATACAAATGTTGAGCGAGCGGGGTCAAACTAACACAGTGCCTCTTCTGGACATGCCCTGGGCTCAGCGCAAGGGTGCACAGAGTTTAAAGTAAAGTGCCGTTTTGGGGGGAGCGTGGGGTTATGTCTGTAAGCAGGCATTTTGTCTTCATGTTGGCAAGTCAGCTGAAGTAACTGCAAAAATGAATTAAGTCTTTTCCTTCTCTACTTCTGATAGTAATGGTTATGAGCAAAGGAGAGAAAGAAGGTTATTTTTTCCTAAACACCTTTTCTTGCTCTAAATTCCAGGTAGCTTGGGATTTTTCCAAATGGTGCCTCACATTCTCCAGTATATTTACCCTTACATTAGCTTCTAGCCTTCTGATATAAATAATATCCCCTTCCCTGTTTAACTGATAAACAGATGTCACAATTGTTCCGGAATTAACCATTTTGCCCCAGGACAAAATGCATTCATTCAGATGTCCATGTCCATTGTCCTGGGATAAATCCTAAAAAGGTTCATGGGATAAGAAGTACTAAGAGTTTATCCTGGGACATTGCAAAGTGCATCTAAACAGTTTTTTCCAGGATTATATCTTTGAATCATTGACAGAAAAGTGTCAGTGCATTCAACTGCTCACTAAACCCTGATTAGAAGGCCGATGTGTGTACATGCCAATCCCAGCGCATTTCTGTTCCAGGACAAGCACAGGCACAACTTGTCCAGGGACAAATATGATGTGTGGCCACAGCGACCCAAGTGATTGCCTATTATTATGAAAGAAATCCATGAAAGCAAGCATTCTTCTGAGTCCTTGGGCAGTGCTATGGTCATGCTCTTTGAAGCAGCTTGTAGGGCTTGGTTGCAGGGTACGTGCCCATAGCAAAATGAAGGTGTGATTGTAGCATATGCTCATCTACTTATGCCAACTCATTCTGGCTAGTGTTAGTAACAATAGCAGCAAAGGTCCTTGGTTACACACTGGTCACTGGCACATGCTAAACCCATACTTTTGCAATGTCACTGTTACCATTACATGTTCTCACTAGATTAAGTTAGCAAAGATGCCATAATCGGACCTTGATTTTTGTGGGGGTGTGTGTGTGGATTTACTCATTGTTCTGGGCAATGTGGTCTCTTGTATACATGCAAGAGAAAGCTAGGCACTTTTCCTTTTTTATGCTGTAGACAGTTTGACAAACTTAGTGTTCTGCCATGCCTTCATTCTTCAATTTGTGTATCAGTCTACCTGCCTCTTGTTCTGTCTTTTCTCTTTCATGCATTAGAGTGCTACAGATTTATGAGGAAAGAAAAGTGACTTCTGATTCTCTTGCTTATCACAAGGTAGACAGGGTTAAGAAAGCACACAGATAGAAACACTGCAAGGTATATGTATGCAGAGTTCCATAGTGATCATAAATAGAGAAAATCTTTGCTATTACAAACTTTAGTGGTCTTTCTTCCTGAACTGAGAAGCTCAGTCTGCACAGAAAATATGTGAGGCATCTATATGAATTTGGAAACTCATTTCTTCTTTGTGTTAGAAGGAAGTTGATAAAAGAAAATATTTTCTCCACTTAATACCCAGAGTTAGATTGGATTTTGCATTCTTGTCTGTTGTGTTATTTAGAGACATTATCTATTCTTAATCTTTGTGCCTTCGTTGCCTGTGGAGGTAGAATGTGTAGCTAGGAAGTCAATTTTACAGAATGTTCATTTTCGTACACTGTTATGGATTGCCTTTACATTTTCCTACCTGGAGGAAATGGTTCTCCTTCTAGGATTACTAGACATATGATCTTGTAGAAAAGGAGCAAATAAGCAAAACCCTTTCCCTTTTGTTAAAATCTGTTAATGTTTTCTGATATTAAACATTGCCAGCTTCTGTTGTTACAAAGACCCAGCTCATGGTACCAGGAAGATAGAGGGTATGTAGGACACAAATGAATGTTATTTTTAAACTTGGATTTTTTGTGATTCAAACTTTTCATAACCTTTTGATGTTTATGAACTAACATTTTTCTGTGATTCACTTATGCAGAATGCATTAACTGAGGCAGGGGTAAGATTGTGGAGGAAGATCTGGATTTTTAACCTCCGAAGGATTACTAAGAACACATTTGATGGTGAATAACACTAAAGAGTTGGGATCGAATAGTTACAACAGGAGTGCTTACAGTTAAATACTTTTTACCCAAATAAAATCTGTGATTATAAGTATAAACATGTGGGGAACAAACGGAGGGTAGAAAGTTGCAATGAATTTCCTGTGTCTAATGCTAAACAATTCTGATGTTGATGTATGCAAATTTAGCTTTACAGCAACCAGTCATCAAATGTTTCTGAATTTTTCACTTTTTAAAGTCTGTCTAGTTGTCTGATTCTCTGGAGACATTAGAAGACAAACCGCTATTTGCTGTATGTTTTGTTCTGTGTTCTTTGATTGATCTGAAGAAATTCCCAATGTTGAAGGACTTTCCTGCTCTTCAACATAGATTTGCCAGGGCAGAATTCTTATTCAGAATAACCAGAGTAGAGAACCAGGCAGAAACAGTAAGCAAATGATCACTTTCTAGACCTGCTTAACTAAAGGTAAATGTCTGTCAACTTGTTTTTGAGGCCTTGTCAATGAGAAAATGTGTATGAGAAACTTAGAGGAAACAAGAAAATTAACCTGTGGTATCTGCAGTCCTAGAAAAACCTGAGTTGTGGAATAGGAGAAATAGTTTAGTATATATTCACCAAGAAGAAGGATTGCTGGGAAGAGATGGGATCCACTTGACAAAGAGGGAAGACATCTTCACAGACAGGCTCAGTAACTTAGTGAGGAGGGCTTTAAACTAGGTTTGCCAGGGGATGGAGACCAAAGCCCTGAGGTAAGTGGGGAAGTAGGAGACCTGGAGGAAGAGCAAGCAGGAGGGGGCAATCTCTTATATGTTCTGAGATATCAGGGCAATCAACTAGTTACCTCAGGTGTCTGTAGACAAATGCAGAGAGCCTGGGAAACAAGCAGGAAGAATTGGACGTCCTTGCACAGACCTGGAACTATGACATGATTGGAATAACAGAGACATGGTGGGAGCTCACATGACTGAAGCACTGTCATGGATGAGTGCAAACTGTTCAGGAAGGACAGGCAGGGGAAAAGAGGTGGAGGAGTTGCATTTTATGTAAAAGGGCCATATGATTGCTCAGAGCTCCGGTATGAAATTAGAAATTCTCTGGTTTAGGGTTGAAAGTTTCTGGATTAGGGTCAGTGGGGAGAGCAACAAGGGTGATGTCGTGGTGCAGGTGTGCTGTAGACCACCAGACTAGGAGGAAGTGGCGGATGAGGCTTTCTTCAAACAGCTAGCAGAAGTTTCCCAATCACAAGCCCTGGTTCTCATGAGGGACTTCAGTCACCCTGACATCTTCTAGGAGGGCAATATAGCAGTGTGCAGGCAATCCAGGAAGGTTTTGGAGAGTGTTGGGGACAACTTCCTGGTGCAAGTGCTGGAGTGGCCAACTAGGGGCCATGCTCTTTTTGACCTGCTGCTAACAAAGAGGGAAGAAATGGTGGGGAATGTGTAGCGGATGGCAACATGGGCAGCAGTGACCATGAGATGACTGAGTTCAGGATCCTGAGAAAAGGAAGGATGGCGAGCAGCAGAGTAAGGACCATAGACTTCAGAAAAGCAGACTGTGACTCACTCAGGGAACTTCTGGGCATGTTCCCCTGGGAAGACAGTCTGAGAAGGAGAGGGTTCCAGGGGCTCTGGTTGTACTTTAAATAAACCTTACTGAGAAAGCAGGAACAAACCATCCTGATGTACAGGAAGACTAGTAAGTATGGCAGAAGACTAGCTTGGCTTAGCAGGGAACTCTTCAGTAAACTAAATCACAAAACGGAAGCTTATAAGAAGTAGAAACTTGGACAGATAACTAGGAGCAGATCCTCAAGGAAACATGAGGCAAATGCTCAAGGAATCTATTTCTAAGTACTTGGAGGAGAAGATGGTGATTAGGAACAGTCAGCGTGGATTCACCAAAGGCAAGTCATGCCTGACGAGTCTGATTGCCTTCTATGATGAAATGACTGGCTTTGTGGATGCTGGGAGACCAGTGGATGTGGTATACCTTGGTTTTTAGCAAGGCTTTTGATACGGTCTCCCACAACATTCTCGCAGGCAAGCTAAGGAAGTACAGGTTGGATGAATGGACTGTAAGGCAGATAGAAAACTGGCTGGAGCATTGGGCTCAGAGGGTAATAATCAATGTCTTGATGTCTAGTTGGCAGCCGGTATCAAGTGGAGTGCCCAGGGATCGGTCCTGGGGACGGTTTTATTCAATGTCTTCATCAATGACCTGGAAGATGGCATAGAGTGCACCCTCAGCAAGTTTCAGGGGTGTACTTGGTAGCTGTGTTGGTCTGAGACAAAAAGACATACAAAAAACTAGAACTCTTGGTTCCAGAATGATACCTTTTATTATTTGCAGATGACACCAAGCTAGGGAGAGTAGTAGATATGCTGGACAGTTGGGTTAGGATTTAGAGTGACCTAGACAAATTGGAGGTTTGGGCCAAAAGGAATCTCATGAGGTTACAAGTGCAGAGTCCTGCACTTAAGATGGAGCAATCCCATGCACCAGTACAAGTCAGGGCTCACTGGCTGAGTGGGAGCTCTTCATAAAAGGACCTGGGGGTTACGTGGACAACAAGCTGAATATGAGCCAGCAGTGTGCCCTTGTTACCAAGAAGGCTAACGGCATCCTGGGCTGCTTTGTAGGTGAATTGCTAGTAACTCCAGGAAAGTAGCTCTTCCCCCCTACATAGTACTGGTGAGGCCACATCTGGACTACTGTGTTCAGTTTTGGGTTCCCCATTACAGAAAGAATGCGGACAAATTGGAGAGAGTCCAGTGGAGGGCAACAAAAATGGTGAGGGGGCGCATGACTTATGTGGAGAGGCTGAGGGAAGTGGGTTTATTTAGTCTGGATAAAAGGAGACTGAGAGGGGATTTAATAGCAGCCTTCAACTACTTGAAGGGGGTTTTTGAAGAGGATGGAGCTAGACTGTTCTCAGTGGTGGCAGATGTTGACAGAACAAGGAGCAATGGTCTCAAGTTTCAGCAAGGGAAATTTAGGTTAGATATTAGGAAGAATTTTCTCACTAGGGGGTAGTAAAACTTTGGAACAGGTTACCCAGAGAGATGGGTAGATACGCTGGGCAATCTGGTAGTTGCGCCAGAGGAGAAGGCAGACATTTTTAACAAATTCTTCACCTCCGTTTTCTTGTGCAGGGACTGGGAATCCCCCACCGTGATTCAAGACGGACTCGAGGGGAACGCCTCCAGACCTAAGGTTGCGGAGGGCCGGGTTAGAGTGCTTCTGGAGGGGCTGGACGTTTTCAAATCAGCAGGTCCAGATGCTCTCCACCCCAGGGTGTTGAGGGAGCTAGCAGGGGTTATTGCAGGGCCCTTGGCATGGCTTTACGAGCGCTCGTGGTGCTCTGGCCAGGTGCCAGATGATTGGAAGATAGCCAATGTGGTCCCCATCTTCAAGAAAGGGAGGAGGGAGGACCCGGGCATCTATAGGCCTGTCAGTCTTACCTCAATCTTGGGGAAACTCTTTGAGAAGATCATCAAGGAACACATCTGTGATGGGCCAGCATCGGGGATGATGCTCAAGGGGAACCAGCATGGTTTCATTAGGGGCAGGTCATGTCAGACCAACCTGAATCCCTTTTACGATCAGGTCACACAAGCATTGGATGCAGGTGTCGCCATGGATGTAGTCTTTTTGGACTTCAGCAAGGCCTTTGACACTGTTGACCACCCCATCCTCATAAAAAAACTAGGCGACTGTGGCATTGATGCCTACACGGTCAGATGGATTGCAAATTGGCTAAAGGGTCATACTCAGAGGGTGGTGGTGGACAGGTCATATTCGACCCGGGGGGAAGTGGGCAGCAGAGTCCCCCAGGGCTCGGTCCTTGGGCCCGCACTGTTCAATTTCTTTATCAGCGATTTGGACGACGGGGTGAAAAGCAACCTGTTCAAATTTGCTGATGATACCAAAATTTGGGGTGAGGTGGGCACGTTAGTAGGGAGGGAAAGACTGCAGAAAGACTTGGATAGGTTGCAGGGGTGGGCTAACAAAAACAGGATGCGTTTCAATACTGACAAGTGCAGGGTGGTGCACTTGAGCAGTAGTAACCAGCAGCACACTTACAAGATGGGGAAACTCCCTTCTTGAGAGCACGGAGGCAGAAAGGGATCTTGGAGTCATCATTGACTCCAAGATGAACATGGGCCGACAATGCGAGGTCACGGTTGGCAGGGCTAACCAGACCTTATAATTCATCCACAGGTGCATCTCAAGTAGGGCCAAGGAGGTGATCCTCCCCCTCTACGCAACACTGGTCAGGCCACAGCTGGAGAACTGTGTCCAGTTCTGGGTGCCCCACTTCAAGAGGGATGTGGACAACATTGAGAGGGTCCAGAGGAGGGCCACCCGCATGATCCAGGTACAGCAGGGCAGACCCTACAATGAGAGGCTACAGGACCTGAACCTGTTCAGCCTTCACAAGAGAAGGCTGAGGAGGGACCTGGTGACCATCTATAAACTCACTAGGGGGGACTAGAAGGGGTTGGGGGAGACCTTGTTTCCCCTAGCGTCCCCCGGATAACAAGGAATAACGGCCACAAGTTGTTGGAGAGTAGGTTTAGATTAGACATCCATAAGAACTACTTCACAGTAAGGGCGGCTAGGATCTGGAACCAACTTCCAAGGGAAGTGGTGCTGGCTCCTGCCCTGGGGCTCTTTAAGAAGCGTCTTGATGCCTACCTGACTGGTGTCAATTGAGCCTAGTTTTCCTCCTGCCCAGGCAGGGGGTCAGATTTGAAGATCTACAAGGTCCCTTCCAACCCTACTTCTATGATTCTATGGTAAAATCTCTGTCCTTTGAGGTTTTAAAGACCTGGCTAGACAAAGCTTTGGCTGGGATGATCTAGTTGGGAATGGTCCTGCTTTGAGCAGGGAGTTGGACTAGAATCACTAGATGACTTTCTGAGGTTCCTTCCAACCCTAATTTTCTATGATTCTATTTTGAAACAAGGTTGGACATTCTAAATAATGCTTGAAATTACATTGAGAAAAAGAATCATGAATTTTCTCTTCTCATGCTTCAGGATGCAATATGTTTTGCATACTCAGGTCAATTTCCTAATGATACCGCATTGTAGAATTGAATAGATTAAGAGCTGTATGGAACTGGCT
This sequence comes from Alligator mississippiensis, assembly GCF_030867095.1. Lineage (NCBI taxonomy): Eukaryota > Metazoa > Chordata > Crocodylia > Alligatoridae > Alligator > Alligator mississippiensis. The sequence continues at coordinate 96,295,347 of NC_081825.1, forward strand.
GTTAAGATGCACATGTCAAAGCTTTCCTAAGGCGGCAAAATGGCTGTGGATATTTCTTCATTCTTTCCCTTTCTATGAAAATACGTTGGTCTTGGATATCAAATCCAATCTCATGGATGATGAAATTTGCCAATCCAAGGATTACTGACTGTTGAGAATGATCTTACTCTAACATCTCTGTTGTGAAAAAAGCTAGTTGATATTCAGAAGAAGCTATCAAGGCTAAAAATCTCAACCCAATATCTAATAGGTTTTATGTAGGAGGTGTTGCGGTTCATGGCAACTTTTGACACCGTTTTAAAGAATCTATAGCTTTATCCTCAGGAAAGTCAGATATTTCCGAAGTAGCAAAAGGAATCTTAGCTATGGTCAAAGAGGGATGCCATTCCCAACTACAGTTGCTATTGTTGTGGGAACCAGCAGGTTTGGAATTTGGCTTGGGGTGATAGTCAAATCCTTCTGAGGTTTACTGGTTAATACATAACTTCCTCCATTATCATCACACACAACTTGCCAACAGGATCCCTTTTTCCATGAAATTGTTGTTTTAATCATGGCTTTTTGTTTGTTTGTGTAAAAACAAACAAACAAAAACCAACAAACCTCGTTGTTGAGTCACTTTTAGAAATCGGTGCTAAGCAGTAACTGACAGTATTACCTGCTTGAATCAGCAGACAACATGAAACAATAGCTTCGAGAGAGACAAACTTTTAGTTGTCTGTCAGGGTTACCTTTGAGAGAAACATTAGCTACTTCATCACTGTTACCTATGAAAGCTTATGCCTCTGAACCCCAGTTAGTCTTCAAGGGTGTCTTGACACATGCTCGGGGCAGGAGGAGGGGCGCGTTAATCAGAGCACCTGCAGTGTCTCGTGTGTTCAGCATCCCATGCTTTAAAATGGACGGGGTGGAGGGGAGGCTTTAATTAAGCTTGTTGAATGAGTTAAAGCACCCTCACCACCATTTTGAAGTGTGGGGATGCTGAATACTTGAGACATGGAGGCTACTTGAGTGCCCTAATTAGCATGCTCCCACAGACTATTAATTGAGTCTACTCTGACGCGCTGTAGTAACAGTGCATTGGAGCAGCATCTCTGCACATCTACAAGCATCCTAAGGTGCCATCTTGCCTGACTTCAGACTAATAATGCTGACTACAGAAAGTAGGCATAATTGCTGGAGAGTACATGAAGCTTTGTTTACAAGTTGGGGAAGCCCAAAGAATTACACTTTAGGGGCTAGGATACTTTGTACTCTAAATCTTCATTCCCTGCACCTTACAAAGAAGCAACCTCTTTCTTCAGTCAACCTCTTCTTTCCTTCAGTTTGAAGAAAATTTTTGGGAATAGCATATTCTGAACATTTAAAGTCTTAAATTTGCATCTGACAAGAATGAAGAGAATACCCTAGCAGAAGGGTGTCAAGTTCACCCCTCCTTGCTGGTCTTTGTTGGCCTGCAGGTCTCGGAGATGGCAGCGGTTGTATGGAGGTTAATGCAGCTGTTGCTCATCTGCCACTGTCAACACATATCCCTGACAGGGATTTGTACTGGGAATTCAGTAGGGGGTCACTTGCTTGACCTATACTTGAATTCCAGCAGAGTGCATATGATCATAGTTTGAGCATCTTTGCAATCTCCTATGAGTAGCTTCTCATTTTATCTTCTGTGGGTAGAACTTAGAAGAGACACTATTTATCCAGCTTGATTTCTGGGGGTGAGTTCAGTTTTTCCAGGTATTGCGTTTACTTAGGGGTGGATCCAGAGATGTTGTTGTGGTGTGTTTCTCTTCTTTCCTCTCCCTTCCCTCCCCCCTTTGGCTGTGCGCTGTATACACAGTGAGCTGAGAGCTATGCATGTGCCCTGGGCTCTGTGGCAACATACAGACAATCCAAAAACCCTAGCCTGAATCAACTACATCTTTGCAGGTTCGTCTAAGTTGCATAGGTGAACAGACATTCACTTTTGATTCCAGAAATGCAGCCACGTGCCTGCAGTGGCCCAGGTCAGAAGCTAGAGGGAAGGGGTGGGAGGCATGAAAGCATTCCTCCCTGCTCAGCTGGAGTTGGACAGCTTGGGCCATGGCTAGCTCGTCTACCCTGTGAGGGGACGTTTGTGGGGGAGATGCAAAGCATTCTTGGATGCTGAGGGACTGTGAGTTGAATTGAATCTGGAGGGAATCTGGAACAGAAGTTCAATAAACTGATTTAACCTAAATCAGTTGAGTCTGATAGTACATCTATTCAAGTTTATCTTAAACTGGTTTTGGCCATTTTGAAAGTGGTTTATGTGCACTGAACTTCTGTTTTGTTACAGATTTGAACTGGTTTCTGATTACTTACATTAATTTATGTGTAATTTCAGTTCCTAGTCTGTGAGCCCATCAGTGCGGGGTCTGCCCAAAGTCCCTACTTTTTAAGCAGGTCTGGAGACTTCTGCTGTTTGTTTGAGTCCTCCCTGCATGCCTCCTCACTCATTTCCCTGAATTCAGCAACAAGGGAAAGGAAGGGATAAACAGCAGTGACACTTAGTCCTTGCTTCCACAGAGCTCAGGGATTGTATGTGCTCTGCCACCACTCGTCCCCTCTCTTCCTCTGCTGCCAAATTGAGGAGAGGTTGCGGGAGATCCAGAGCTGACTGTAGGGACTGCCAGTGAACTCAGAGCTGCTGATACATATGGAGCTGTGCTGACAAGCCAGTGAGCTCTGAGAGTTCACTGGCTTCCAGGATCACAGCAAGGGGCTGTGGCTATACCCTCTTCAGCTGTGTAGCACATGCATAACAAGCTCTCTTCACTGTGCCACAAAGCCAAAGGTAGCATGACCATATTGATGTCTATTTAATCTGGATCTACCATGGTCTTACTCATTACCAACTGAACAATGTCCATGCTGTGTCAGGGCAAACATGGATCTGCATGTCATATCTCATATGTCTGGGGCAAAAGGTGTGTGATATTTCTCCTCCTTTTTCTGCAATTCCCAGTAACTTTGGGCAACAGGGATGTTTTGGTAAGAATGAGCATGAGTGATCATTGTCCAGTGTACCTGCTAAATAGATGTAGGCTCCGGGGGAAAAAAAAGGGAAAATACTAATGGGTTTGAGGAATACTGCTGTTATTTAAAGTCTGTGGTGTCTTACTGCTTGGAAACTGGTCTATTAATAGAAATGCAAGTTTTGTGATAGCTTTGGTTTTAAGTCACATTTTAACCTCCAGAATCTTAAGAATAATCCAGAAGATGGCTTCATATTTGTAAGTGGAAACCTCAGGTTTCCAGACTATAATGTGGTCGTTGTGTCTTCTTTTATTAAGAATTTTTTGTCTTCCAGTCAGTTTGTCATTCTTTTATCTTTGCCAAAACCTACTCCTGAGAAAATTTAACTCTGCTTACTTTATCAGAAATATGACAAAGGCAAGCCAAATATCTTAACTTGCCTTCTTGAAGTCTGAATTGCTCTTTTTGGAGGAGTACTACCATATTTACTCAAATCCGAGATCAGTTTTTTTCTCTCCATATTTAACATGGGGGTTGGGGGAGAGCCTCTCATCTTGGAATTAAGTATGAGGTGGAAGGGCTGGGGCGCAGATGGTTGCTATGACTCAGGCTCTGGCCCAGAGCTGCAGCTGCTGCCTGCCTCCCTCCCCACAACCTCTTTCTGCCGTTACTCATTGCCACCTCTTTCCCACGTCTCCCTCCCCTGCAGCCTCTGCCCTCCCCAGCTTACCCCTGCTCTGGCACTGGCATGCTTCATCCTTGCATGGCCCAAGTCTGGCCCAATACCAGCAGTGGCAGTGGCCTGTATCCCAGGTTGGAGTGGGCAAGGAGCCTGCTGGCCTTTCAGCAAGGGTAAATGGCAGGGGAGGGGGAGGGATGGGAAGAGTCTGTGGATGAAGGGCTGGGGGTGGGGTGAGTCTGCAGGGAAGCAGAGACAGCAAGTGGGGTTAGGTGGCAGGGGCAAACTGCTTGATATACCTTCCCTATTACCTGCACCTCTGTCACTGCTTTACCTGTTGAAGTGGTGGGGGTGAAAAATTTAAGATGATCCCCCAATAATTAGATATTTGGAATATTATAATAAATACATAAATTTTCCTTGCATAGAATCTGATTATTGGGGGGGGGGTCATCTTAAATTCAGGTTTGTCTTGAATTTGGGTAAATATGATACTACTTCTTGAATTGAATGGTCAGGAACCTGTGGTTTTTATGTGTACATGTTCATTAGTCCCATGTATTATGCTATATTTAAAGGAGAACTTCCCTTGCAGGTAATTTTTCCTGCCAAGTAATTTTCAAGTTTGTTTAGTATCTTTATCTTCATAACTTACTTATTAATTCTAGATGGATCGTGTGGTGAGCTGTGTTTTTATATTGAAGGATATGGAAGTATTGTGACTGGGTAAAGTTTAACCAGTACTACTGTGCTTTTTTGTAGTCTGCAATCTTCCCCTTCTTTCTGGGTCTAAATTTCTGAAGAAGTTTAATTGAGGACCCTTAACTAATAGGTTTGTTCTTATGTACATATATAGGTGTTCATCCTGTTTGTTTTACATGTGGAAGAGTTGGATCTATCTTATCATTAAATCTGCTGTCCTTTACTGGTGAAATTTTAAATTCTGTTGTCCGTTATGAAAGCTGCTAGTGAATATAATTGTAATAAAGCATTGTTATAACAATTGTATAAATATTTTTTTGTTTTAAAAATTAACACAGTAAAACAAAACTTAAATGGATGAATTGAAATATTAAGAGGTAATATGATAAAGAGGTCATCGCAGCAATATAGTAGAAATATATTAAAAGTTAATAATGCATAATGTGAAGTTTGTGTAGGAAGAGTCCTGTATCACCTGCCTAACTATAAATTCCTTCAAAGAATAGTAGTGAAGGATAACAATGTAAATTGGATATTTTAATTGGCAGCAGAGAAATGAAGAATAACATCAGGTTGATTTTTCGTGGCAAATACACGGCAACACATTTAAGCTTTAGAGGTACATTTTCTGGGTGAGATTTGTCTGAGATATTTGTTAAACCATCATCAGGGAGTGAAGAAGCAAGTTAAACTGGTATAGAAGTAAAACTTCAATGTGGGAATCTGATTTCATGTTTTAAATTTGATGGACTGCTTTAGTGAAAAAAAGGATTTGTTCATCTCTGCTGAATTATATTATTGTCACTAAGATTAACTTTTATTTCCATTGTTGTATCTTCTCCACGTGCAGGTAGAAAACAAAACTCTGCAGTGATATTACGTTTATAAACAGTTTTCAGTTTTAAACTCATTTCTTTTTTGGATACTTGTTCTATACGTAACTGATTTGTCTGAAACTGACCCCATCTGTATACAGCCTGAGAATCAATAGTACATTAAGGAAACTGACATGAGGAAGGGAAAATCATAAATAATAAATAACAGCTTTTATTGCTAGTGTTTCATTTCTGTTAAGAATAATACAAATTCCAGTGAAGTACCATTGTATTTCATAACTACATTAAACTCAAGGTAATTATTCAGCATTTTGGCATTACATTCAAGTATTTTTTCTTTAAAATTATTATTTTTGTAGTCCTTGATTATGTACTGCCAAAGAAAAAAGTAAGGTTTTCATTCATTAGAATGTATATAGTGAGAATATTTTATTAGAACTTATCTGCAGTCTAGTGAGAGAGAAGGATTTGAAGAAGGGGTTTTGTTTTTTGACCAGAGATCTCTTAGCTCTATGAGTAATACCATTTTGAGAGAGGAGATTATGATACGAAAAACATGTGGAGTTTTAAGGGTTGAGAGCATGATCCTTGCACTTTAAATCTGTGTATTAATTTTTTTCATTAGCTCCCTGTGCTTCCACATCCTGCATGCTACTGGCAAGCGTGCATCGGTAATAAGACTTTCTTTACCAGTGTGTCTGACATCTCTCTGAATGTGACTGGGCAGAGCTGTGGATGATTTTTTGAGAAGTTGGTTTCTTTCAAACCATCTGAGTAATTTCACCTGATATTACTTAAAATTTTCCACATAATGCACTCTTTCGATGAATAGCTGTGTAGAATCAGCACAGGAAGAGCAAAGTCCTTGGCAATACCAGCTCAATTGCATCTGCAGATGAGGATTTAAAATTCTATGCAGCAGACAGTACCTCCAGCAGGCGAGTAAAAGGTTACTGCATTATTTTGCTTGTTTGCATCCATAGTCTTTATCTACAAAAGGGTTTTTAAATTCAATTTTCTGTGCATGCTTGTATTTAGATACTGCTGGCAATTGATTTAATAGAAACATGAATATCAAAAGGGCAGAGCAAGGTGAAGGGAGAGGCTCACTTCAGCTTTAAACCAGGGAAGGAGGGTGAATAGGAGGGAAGGAGGGCAGAGCAAGAAGAAAATCATCTTTCAATGCAGTATGAAAACAATAAGTTTTTTTTGCGTATGTACATTTAAGCTGCTGTCATGCCACTTGGATTTTTCTTAATGTTTAATAAGGAGGATGCTATTGAACCAGACAGGCACTGATTGTTCTATAAATGTAAGCAGCAATTATTTCAAGTCAGATCATCCTGTAATCAGGTTAAGCATTTGTGTTAATGTGAGACCACCTACTTCAGAAACAGTATTGCATGCCATAGTAAACCATTTCAAATAAGATTATCAAAATATTCCTAATGTAATCATATGCTTTTATTATATGGAAAGGAAAAAGTGGGTACTGTATATGGTTAATTTAGTTAGCACTGCTAGAAAACACAATCGTAATTCTGATGGTGTTATGTATTATATTAAGAAGGTAGAGATTATTCTAGTAAAACCCGATATATTAGTTTCAGAATATAATTTTTTTATTTTATTTTATTTTATTTTATTTTTTGGAAAAGGCTGGGAGGCCTATCTAGGTTTCACTGCTCATTTGAATCAGTTTTGCCTGTTGTGCATCTCTCTTTCTCTGAGCGAAACACACTTTTCTAACTCTTTCCAAGCTGCTTATGCTAGGTATCTTTCTTGCTCCTCTTAAGAGTTGATTTTTGTGCATTACCTTTTGACACTTCACCTTAAATTCCTTCATTCTTGGTCTTTCCTTAGTTTAAATTTGTGTTGCTTTTTCTTAAATGTTATCTTAGTTTACGAATCTTTGTAGCAGCCATTGTCATTTCTCTTCAGAGTTTTGTATACTTCACTGAGAATTTTCTCATTGCATTCCAATTCTAACAATATGAATGAGATTTTAGAAAACTGATTGCAGAGCATAGCAGCCAAACAAGCCTGTCATTCTTATGTGTAACTGGCAGTCCCCCCTCAAACACTGGCTTCCTGAAAGGTTCGAATCTGTCCAGTAATCCTTTCCCTGTTGTTGCTCTAAGCAATGCAGCAGCACCTCTTTTCCAGGAATTGAGTGGCTCTTGAATAGAGTATGTAAAGGAAATTTAGGGGTGTGGCTGTTTTCTGTTGGTTGTTGCAACTGTGTGCATGTACAGAGGGAACACATTGGATAGGCTGAGCTGATGGAGTGGGTACAACAGGCTTGAAGCGATGGAAAAAGACAAGGAGTAGTCAGTATGCAATTTAGAGTGTATCATCCCTGTATTTATTCCTGTGTTTAGATATCTTTCCTCCATTACAAGATAGTTAAGGTCCTCAAAACAAGCTTACCTTCTACAGAGGAGATGAAGGGGTAGGGGAGAGATTCCTTTTAAAACTGAGGTTTTGATGGTGATGAGTCCGGCTGGAAATTTTTTTGGAGGAACATTTGTGGTTGTGGGGTTTTCCTGTATATCAGTGTTAATTTCAGCTAGGGAGCTGCAGAATGAGGCATTTGGCCAATTTTGAGTTTTTATGGGACAGTACCTGTTTTGGTTTCTTAAGGAATAAACTCCTCTGATGAGCAAGTCAATGTGTTGCTGTGGCTGCAGCATTATTTCTTCTTTAATGAAGAGGTTGGGCCGTTCGACCTGCTGCTCCGATCTTCTCTCTTTCAGCCATACATCAGACCAGTTGCAGAGACTATCCATCGAATGTCCCAATCAGCCAAAAAAGGTAACTATATATTTAAGATCTAAAATATGCCAGTGAAATAGATGCATTATACTTTGGACTTATAAAAGAACAATTTAAATTGTTCTTTGCAATTTTCTTGACCTTGCAGCAGCTATCCAATATCATTTTGCCATCATCAGGTTGTGTAGCAATAGAAATGTGCTGCAGTAATTGATTTTGTAATAGGATCAGGTGATTTACTGGCTGCACTGACAACCACTTGCTTGCTCTGAAACCTGGAACACTAATGGATGTTGGTTGCAGCTTAAAGTTAGTTGCTGCTGGACATTCAAAGATGCAGCCTCTCGTTTGTGTCGTAAGAAAAACTTTTAAACTATTCTCTTCTCAAGTCATCTTTAGATATTGGATGACTCTTCATGTTAATACACTTCTGTATAATCTCACCTCCTCTTCTCTCCTCCTCCTCCCCTCTTTTCTGGCAACAGTTTAGCACAGATTTGTCTTAATGTGCTTTACACACTCCTTGACAACTTGGACTGCAGTAAAACTAATGTCATGCTAATATCAGAGGAAAATACAAAGACAGCAATTCCCTGACAGTTTTTTTCTAGATGGAGTAATATAGTTAGGAAGCAAACTAGAGATGTTTATTAGAGAAGAAACAAAGGAATGCCTACAAAATATTAAACTTAAGGTCAGGGTATGGATTTTACTGTAAAGAAATAATTACAAGCTTGGCTCTGCTGCGTGAAATTGGGAATCTTAATTGGTTCTGCCCTATGGACCAAACTGGCTTAGGCTGATAAAAATCAAAATGTGTTTTGTTATAACTTTAAAGAAATGCAGTGCAGCATTCATTTACAGCTTAATCTAAGAGCAGCAAGCAGAAAATCAAAATATACTTCTGTGTTTCATGGTAGTTTGTATTTAGTCATTTTAGTCATTTTTCTGTTCCAAAATCTCAAAATGTATTTTAAGTAACTCTTAACCATTGTCAGCAAGAGTAACCCCAGCTTTTTAGTGTTTAGTATTGGTTGTAAGAAACTTTCATTGCAACTGAAAGCTTTTAAATGATAATAGTAGCCATGTCAAACATGACTTTTTAAGATTAATATTGTGCTTAGGCTGTGCTAACAATCAGTAAAATAGTTGTAATTGCATTTACTAATGGGAAATAGTCAACTTAAAAGGTCATTTTAATTGTAGTTAATATGTTAAAATTCAATTGGTGACAAGTTTCCTCAACCCAAAGATATCAGCATGCAGTGTTCAGTAGGGAATTCACCAACTGGTAGCTCAGATCATTGAAAGATGATAATTTATACAGAAAAATGTAGAGTACAGTGATGTTAATATTTCTTAATCACTGAGTTTAATCATGATTTGAAATGAGCAAGCAAGAAACCTTGATTTAAATCAGTTGATTTTAATCTAGTTTTCTGCTTATACTATTTAGTTGTTTTCTTTAAAGAAAAGTTCATTCTTATTTTCTGATATAATTTTGTATTATGTTTTGCTAGCCATGAAAATTAGGAAATAATTACGCAACGTAACATTTTATTACTTGAGATTTTTACATTTGTTTATTCATGCATAATTTTTAAGTTTTTTGACTTTAGGAAATGGTAAATAACACTTTCTAGAAAAAAACATGAGTTAAACATTTTAAATGTAGTTGTATTTGGATAGAAATTATAAGGACTATTTTTTGTGCCCTTGAATTAAAGGTACTGGTTTGAAAACATATTAGTTTATCAAAATACATTTTGCATTTAAAACTGAGATATTGTATGAAACTTTTTATCTATAATTGGCGAATTGAACTGCTTTGTCTCTGGTCACCATGTACTTCGCCATTTAGAAGTGGTAGATCTCACTGTCTTGCATCTTAGTCCATTACCTAGATTGGAAGAAGAGACTGAGTTTTGCTGCTTTTTCAACCTCTATCGCCTCAGTTTTGAGAGAGTTAGTTATTGAACTGAACTTATAAAATTCATTAAAATGGAGAAATTGTACTCTCTCCTCCTGCAGAAGAGGCTATTATCAGAAGTTGGTTCAGACTACATTCAACTAAGTCCTGGTGGCTGGCGAGTAACTTTGTTTAGTACAGTGACCCGACTTTCTATAAAGTAAAATGTACCCTTTTAAACAATTTTTTCCTTAATTTAATAATAATTTAATAGGAAATTTTGGGCCTTAGTCAGGGCTGTCTGACCTTTAAGCGCCAGGGAGCCACAAGTTCCAGGGTCCACATTAGCCATGCCTACAGGCCATTGGGCAGTGCAGACACCTCCCACAACCCTTTGCTGTATTGTGCAATCATGCAGGCACTCCCATCCTTGCAGCACTGGGCAGGTGTGCAAGCGCAATTTGCCTACCCCATTGCAACATGCAGGTGCATGAGAGCAATTTTCCCCCTCTGCCCCTGCCACTGCAATATCTGGGTGCAAGAGCACAGTCCCCTCCCCACTGCAACATACTAGTGTACTAGAGTGCTCCCTTCTACTTCCCTGCTGCAACATATCCTTTGCTCACCCACCCCTCAGCTGCTGTTCAGGGTGCCATCCAAGAGGGGGATCTCAGAGGCTCCAGCTGGTATTGCAGCCAGAGGAAGTTGTGGGGAGGTGTTGACCTTCCAGGAGGCCTGGGGCTGCAACCTAACCGCTCATGGGCTGCCAGTTAAATAACCCTGACAAACGTTATCCATGTTTAAAATTTAAATTATTTTTAACAAAACAATTTGATGGGGAAAAAAATTTCAAATGTAAAAATACTTATCTTTTGTTTTTTAAATCTATTTTTAATCCACGCTATAATTAATACAATTTCTCAAGTGTTTTTTATTTACATTTTCTTTATGATTCTGGAACAACAGCCTAAATTAAAAAAAAACAAACAAACACAAAACACTTTCCTAGGGGAAAAAGGAGGGATAGATCCCTTGTATTTTGTTTATTTCAGTCCTGTTAAATACAGAGATCGGGCAATTCTCAGATGAAAAGATAAATTATTTAACTGAATAAACATGGAATCATAGAAAATTAGGATTGAGAGGGACTTTAGGAGGTCATCTAGTTCAATCCCCTGCTCAAAGCAGGACCATCTCCAACTAGATCATTTGAGCCAGGGCTTTGTCAAGCAAGGCCTTAAAAATCTCCAAGGATAGAGATTCTGCCACATTTCTAGGTAACCTGTTCCAGTGCTTCACCACCCGTCTAGTGGGACAGTTTTTTCCTAATATCCAACTGAAACATCCCTTGCTGCAACTTGAGACCATTGTTCCTTGTTCTGTCATCAGCCACCAATGAGAAACAGTCTAGCTCAGGGGTGGGCAAAATGTGGCCCATGGGCCTGATGTGGCCTGCCAGGCCATTCTATCCAGTGCACAGGGCCCATAAAAAAATTAGAAAATTAATATTTATCTGCCCCTGGCTGCCTGTCATACAGCCCTTGATGGTTTGCCAGAACTCAGTAAGTGGCCCTCCACCTGAAATAATTGCTCACTCCTTGTCTAGCTCCATCCTCTTTGGAACCTCCCTCCAGGTAGGTCAAGACTGCTCTCAACTCCCCTCTGTCTTCTCTTCTGTAGACTAAATAAGCCCAGGACAAGGAGAAGATTTGCTCAGGAGCTGTAGATATAAAGTAGAAAGCACCCTATTTTATGTTGTAAAACCACTCATTTTGAAGGATAAAAAGCCAAGGTACTAATGTATATTTTCATCAGAATATATTGAACAGTTACACGGCACCAGAAGTACATTTTCTCCCCCCACCTTCACCTGCAGAAAAAAATTGCAATGATTTATTTGATCACCATGACAATAACAACTGAAAAAGAAGGAACTTCCATTAGGTTCCAGATACTGTACCTCTTTGGATTAGTCTTAGGGGTCTGAAAATTCACATGGTGGAAAGTAAGCATATGGATGCATGATTTGTGTATTCCTGTATCAATATAGTATAGTAAAGTGGCAGTGATTTTTTTTTTTTTTTTTTTGACAAGTCTGGTGTAGATCCTCAGGTATTGTAATTTTAGGATCCCTGAAGTTTTGTTCAGTAAAGTTAGCATTTTTCACCATTTCACCAGCCACCTGGCTAGAAGATAGTATAGTTGTGGTCATTATGGTAGCCCATATTTAAAGTTTATGCATTTGTTTTTCTAAAGTCTGTTCTGCTGTTGGTATTCTTAACAGCTTTTCAGTGAAGATATATGATCTGAGAAAGATCTGTTGTTAAATGACTAACAAGCCATTAACATGGATTTTGTTCAAATTTTTCATTGCAGTGCAAAAGCCACTCCCCTCAAAGACAAATCAAATAAACAAAAACAAACTTAGAAACCTTTAGTCATAAAAATCAATATATATAAATAGTTCTTTTTTATTTGCTTTTACAGAACTTTTAATGCTGTTCTTCATAGATGTTCTGATAAATAAAATGTCTCAGCTTTAAAATCAATATAGCTGAAATAGTATCAATTTTTTAGTGTGCAGTTCCATGTGAATTACATAATAGCTTAATTTGCTTACCTGCACAACACAATGCAATTACGAGACTCTTGCCTTTTTTACTTTTATTATAGCAAACACTGGTTATCTGCCAGTTGGATGAGTGCATAAACTTCTTGCATACATGGCTTTTGAACCCTCTATCTCAGGGGTAGGCAAAATGTGGCCTGTGGGCCAGATGTGGCCTGCCAGGCCATTCTATCTAGCCTATGGGGCTCCTAAAAATTTTAGAAAATTAATATTTATTTTGCTCTGGCTGCCTGTCATGCGGTCCTCAATGGCTTGCCAAAACTTAGTGAGTGGCCCTCTGCCCGAAATAATTGCCCGCCCCTGCTTTGTAATGTATAGTTTGTGCCTTGAATCGTAAAGGGGAAGCAACTTTTCAAACAGCTGCTATTAAAAGCCTAGGAATTGACCGGAACTAGTCAGTTTGGGGAATAGTATTAGAAGCCTTGAAAATAATGGTGACTTTGTACACAGTAGCTTTAACTATAGCCCCAATTGTACAATGCATGGTATCTGTGGCTCTGACACACAAGAGCACCTCTGATTTCCCCTTAACAGGGAGAAGATAGAAGAATTAACTCCACATGGTCTCCACAGTTATGATACAGATCACTACCATAGCCAGTATTTGAACCAAATCAAATCTGCCTGCAAATCTAAAATGGTATTTTCTCTTACTTTTCTCTTTTATTTTTCTGCATTGTCTCTTTCAAATTAATAAACTGATTGAAAACTTTTCATAATCTCATTATACTAGTGCTATACCAGCTAGATAGAAGATAATATAGTTGTATCTAATAACCACTGCTCCATCAATTTCAGTTAAGTAATTTAACTGTAATGAAGGAAAATTCCCTCCCCCCCCCCCCCCCCCCCCGATGCATAGTGGCCAAAAGCCATGTCAAGGTTCTGTTTACAACAAAACACCCACAACAACTTATGTAAGTAGTGCAAGAGAAGTGTATCAAGTTTTAAGCATCTTCCTCTATACAGTGGAGTCGCATCATAGGTGCATTTAACTTACGCAAATTCAACTATAGGCGCTTGGCAAAAAAAAAAAAAGAGAGAGAGAAAAATGTCAATTTAAATAGTACGGGCGATTCTGCCCGCCATTCCACTCAGTGAGTTCCTGCCTCTCATAGTGTGAGCATCTCGCCACGCTGAGTGTGATTCTAGTGTTTAAAGATACATATTTTTCATTTGTTTTTTTTACTGTATGCAATTTTCGCCTTATGCGCTGACTTTAGAACCTAACCCCCGCGTAAGATGCGACTCCACTGTACATCTGTTTCACAACTGATCAGTGTTTTTACCTGTAGGAATGGTGTGGTAAGGTTAAATAAAAAGTAAACATGTCTATGATTGTGGTATATGAAAAGCAAGTAAATAACTGCAGACTTTTTTTGTAGGAGATGAGTCTTATTGGTACCCCTAAGTACTTTGATCAATGACGCCTGGATAATAATAGCTGTTGGCAACTCATCAGAGTAGTTTTTCATCTGCAATTTAATCAGCATTTTGTGAAAGAAGGAATAAATGAATAGAACACTGAAAGAAAATGCAAGAGGTATACAGGGGAAATTCAATTCTGATTTGTAGCATTCGTGGGTTTTTCCTTACTATATAAAGCTTTAATTTTGGGAGGTGGAAAGAAGGACCATTCTGTGGCGAGGTGACTATTCTGTGGCTAAAATTTGACATCCTTAACAGTACTCAGTGGAGGATGAGCATTTATGTAAGTGTGTTGATATAAAAAGTAGATAATTATTATATTTGTCTAATATTTCTTGACAATCCCAGGTCTCCTGATTCTCAGTTGCTTTAGTACAAGACTATTCTCAGTGAGGAGTTAATAAAGATTGGTGAACGGATTTGACTAGGAACAAGAACTGGTCTTTTGCAAGTTGCAGAGCTTATTAGGGCAGTATTCAACTCCTGCTAAATTCAGAGAGAAATGGACTAAGTCCATAATCAGAAAAGTGACTTTGTAAAAATGGGAATGTGAATATTTTGTATCTCAGCATTTTTGTGGCATTCCACTAATTTTACAAGTAAAAAGATTAGTTGTGCTCCCCCTCCCCCTGTTCCCCACTCCTTCTTATAAAGCTGTTATCACTGGAAACACAGTCGAGGGCCTGAAAGCCAGGCTATGCTCTTCTTGGCTTGAGCAAAATCACTAAGAGAAATGCATAAATAAAATCCTGTGCAACTGAAGCTTTTTTAAGTCATATATGAAGCTGAAAAAAATCCAGTGCACTGCTGTATTTAGTTCTTCAAGGTTAGTAGTTAAAAAAAAAAAAAAAAAAAAGTGTAAATTCTAGATCTGCTCGGTGTTTTTAACCCTAGCGGAGTTCAAACACCCACTTTATATAAACACATTTTCACACTTAAATGTATTCTGATACAGCCATTTCAAACAAGACACCTGAACTGCTTGAACTCTATTCCTGTAGAGATAAGTCTCTCATCTTCCTTTCTTCTACATATGGCACAGCAAAAATATGTATTGTTTATCAATGAATGAATTGGTTTCATACATGTATGCTTAGTTGACCATAACTAAGAGGTTTATCATAACTTTTTATATAAAAGTGTATTTATTTCATGACATAGGCATAAAATGGTTTTTATTTGTTATATGGAGGCAGACTAGCTCTCTTCGTCTCAATACTGAATAATGGGTTGCCACACTGAATGCTGAGGTTCAGTTCTGCAAGTTCCTGAGCACTTCACTTTCTCTCTAGGTTCATTAATTGCCTAGTAACATTTCTAGGGTACAGTATTACTTCTAGTTTTATTCAAGGTTTCACCTCTGTACAGCTGCCACTTCAGTCCAGTTGCTGTCCTGTCTGTGCTTACACTAGGGCTTGGCCTTCATACCAGAGCTTGTCAGTCCTTTATAGCCCTTCCTGTTAGAAGAGGCTTCTATCCTGGGCCCCTGCTTTCTGTAGGAGTCTCAATAAGACTTACTACCTGGGCTTTTTCTGAGCCTTCTGCTTGAGATCTCCAAATAGTCTTTTCCACTCTTCCATTAGGCTCCCCTGTTGTTACTCTAATCTATGATTCCCAGTTTCCTATTGTACTTTCAAGTCTGGTCACAGGAACATCTCTTGAAATCTTGACCTTAGCACCTGTGAGATGTGTAACACCTACACTGGAATATGCCTGTTCCCCGAGTCCAGCTTCCTGTTATAAGCTCCCCTGGTTTTCTTACTTTTCAAGTCTCCTGGCAATCAAGGCCAGGTGTAGATGAAGTGAGGGACATGTGTGCACGACAGCTTAAAAGCTGTGCGAAAGCATTTAACCCGCTTAATGGTGTCAGTGTTTGCACATGTCACCGATGTATTGTGCAGGAATTCCAGCCACTGTAACAAATTCGGCAGTGTAATGCACCTTAAATGACTTGGCTTGGGGTGCAGCAAACTAAAACTCCTCCGACCTCAACCTCAGTAGTCTGAAGGTAAATAGAAGTAAGACTACTTGACTTCTTTCCACCTTCTTGCTCTCACTAGACTCTCTTTATCATTTCTACCCAGCTCCCTTTGCATCCAAGTATTTTTGAAGCCTTTAAAAGGAGAGCTCTCTTCCTTTTGGGCCCTTAGAGGTTTGGAGTACATGGGTCTTAAGAAAGTGGAAGCTATAGATATTTGCTGTGATATTTCAGATTTCTGTCGCTAGGAAGATACTGCAGCTGTTCTTCCATGCACATACCTTGCTCCCAAGTATTTGAGTTTAAAATAACCTTTGTAGGGGAAAGTCTAGAAGTGTACTTCAAATTTAAGAATGTCAGTCTCCAACATATGATGCCTTATTCTAAAGGATGACAGCTCTGACTAACTTAGCCATCTTTGCACATTAAAAAATTAATTACTTTTTTCTATGATTAGACATTAATCAAGTGAATGTTTGCTCTGGGCACTAGAGGAAGGTAAGTTAACTAAACTTTCTAGCTTTGAATAGCAAAAGTTTTCTTGGTGCTTATTTTCACGTTGTCTTAGTTATAGAAGCCCTCTAATTCACTGCACATATTTTAATACAATTGGCCATCTGTTTAAAGGATGTCATACATTTTGATTTTAGATGGGCTAGTGTGAGTGTAACTAGTGCATGAACTCTTGTTTCAACAATTAACTATGGGTGTTCCATAATGTCCTTACTGAAGCATTAGCTTTTCACTTTTCAGAGGTCCCTTTTTCTTCTTGCTTTCCTTTTTTTCTGTCTTCAAAACAGAAGCCCCCTTTGCCCCTTGATGATAGCATTTCCTTAATCAAAACCATGCTAGCTGGTATGAATGTTGAATTTTCTTAGTAGCAAGACAGTCTGTTTGGCAGCAGTCTGGCTGAGAAATAGGCTGGAATCTCGAAATTTTAAAATGTTAACTGTTTGCTAGCGAAAATCTCAAATAAACTGTAAAGGTGTGATGGTTGGTTTGGGGCATTCAAACAATCATAAATGATATTTCTTTTTCTTTTGATTAAAGAAAAGAAAAAGTGCAATCTTTGTTTAAAAACTTTGAAGTCCTAGTTATTCATGAGCTAACTCCTAAGTGTCAAAACCAGAGAAGGAGAGTAGAAAGAGGGTATTAACTTTGTATATTTAGACAGTAAAGTATGGTATAAATTCAACCTCATGGCTTTCTTAAACACACTGTGTATACTACTTGAGTGAGCCTAGGTGAGCTACTGAGAAATAAGTCCCACTTATTTGTATAAATTCATTCCTGCATATTGTATAGGAGCAGGAATGAATATGAGCATTCCTGCACATGGCCTAGGAGCAGATCTGATTGGATTGCCACAGACCTGAGCACGTGTCCCAGCTTCCCCAAGACAGAAAGCTCAAGCACAGTGCTAGGACATCTGCTCAGATTTATACTTCCCAAACTCTGTTTTCTGATTAGCAGGCCTGGTTTATGCTCGTTGGCACGTGTGCCTAAACTCCCTTTAGGGGTGTTACAGGCATACCCTAAAGGTTCATATTGTAACCTGAAAGACATAAAAAGAAATAGAAGAGGAAAGGCCCAGCGGTCTAACTCTTAAGTTTTAAAATTATATCTTTGTGAACTGGGAAGGGAAGAACCTTTAGAGATCTGTGTTGAAACTAGTGCTGATGAGCATACTCATAAATTACGGATTTGAAAAGGGAGTGAGTAGCAAGGTGGCCAAATGTGAGGATGATGCACAGTTATTCAAAGTGGTAAAAACCAAACCCGAAGTCTGCCTATGCTATGATCGGCTCTATGTTAGCTGTTACCACACATTGTGGACAGTTTACTAAAAACATCAGCTCTGTGTTCAGCAGCTGTCAGAAAGGCAAACAGAATGTTAGGGATTATTAAGAAGGGAATTCTAAACAAAACTCAAAGTATCATCATGCCTCTTTATAAGCCTGTGGTTAAGTATATAGCTTCTGAATTAGAACTTCCTATGTTGCCCCTAGGATTCCTTTTACCAGATACCCCCAAGGATTGACACAGCCCCTCAATTCAATTTGATATTGAGTGAACTTTAATAGTAGTCCCTATGCTTTATTGCAAGTTTTCTCCCTGTTGTACAACCTGGCAAGTGATTTCTTCGGCTGTTACAACAGTGATCTTCAGTGGTACCGGTCTCAGATCCTCTGCTGGGTGTGTGGGATATTAGTTTCTGGATTCCTCGTTGTTCAAACAAGAATTCCAAGGTTGTTCCTGTCTCCCCAGGGTGGCAACACAAAACATATGCTGTCTCTTTGTCCACTACCTTTGTAACTTTCTCACTTCAAATTGTCCAATCCTCAAGTTTCTTACCTAATCTTCTTAGATAAGGTACTCCAGTCCTATTCCGTTTTTGGTTTCCTTTCCTTCTGTGGAAAGTACTGTACCTGGTTAGCTCACCATACCAACCACAGCACTCACTTTTCACAGTGCCTTATAAGGCGCTCTGTACAATTTAATTGCTTAATTCTGGGAAGACCTAAAGTTATGCTAAGAACCTGAGTATAACTCAATTTGCCTGCTACACCTAGACTTTAAATGTTGGAGACTGCAAGTGAGAGAGGAACAGTGGAAAAAACCGTGGTCATATCCAGTTCACTCACCCTTTCCGAATCCACTCTGAGACACAAGATACAGGTGTGTCAAAACTTACTCATGGGGTTAGGTTCTGAGGTCATCGAGTAAGGCAAAAATCGTGCATAGTCAGCAACAGCCTCTGCCTCCAAAACCTCCCGCCGCCACTGCGGAGCCGTGCTTGGAGCTGTGCGGCTGGCGGCAGCGGTGCAGCACGGGGGGGGGAATGGCTACATGCCGCCAGGCCACTACCACTCTGCCAAAACCTGCCGCAAACTGCTGCAAACTGAAGTCCCGCCCTCTCTCCCACCCCGCGTAAAGTTGAATTTGCACAAGTTAAATGCGCGTATGACGCTACTGTATTGTACTGGACAGGATGGACCTATGGTCTGACACAGTAAATGGCAATTCTTCTTTTGTTACGTTCATTAACCTAAAGCATGTTTAATTGTTCTTAGGTAAGTTTAGGCAAGTTGCTACACTGTTTTAAGTACCACTGCAACTTAATCAGTCTTATTTGTAATCTGAATTTGTGTACCTTTTGTTTCTAGCCATTTGATCTTGTTTTGATTTTATCTGTTAGATGGGGAAGTCTTCTCCCCATGTAGAGCATGATCAAGTCATCTCTTCTCTTGGATAAAACTAGATTGAATTTCTCTCATATCGGGCAGATTTTCTGGACCATGAACCATATTTACACCTTTTTTGGACCCCTTTCAATTTTTCAACATCCCATTTAAGTGTAGACACCAGAGCTGGAAATGATATTATAGTAATGGTCTTGCTAATGCTATAAAGGAGTGATCCCATCACCTTTCAGTTTCTATTCAGTTTTTCCCTGCTTTATACAACCACAGACTTATATTAGTCCTTTGCACAGCATCGTGCTGGGAGCTCATGTTAATTTGGTTATCCACTAGTAGAATTTAAATATTTTTTTGGACTCACTATGTTCTGAGAGAGTCTTCTGTCATGTAAGTGGGAAGCAAGCACATTCTGTTTATAGACATACAACCTTGCATTTGGCTGTATTGAAATACAGGTTGTCACAATGAATGTAGCTTACCCAAGCAGTCCAGATCATTCTGTGCTGCCCTCTCCTTGACATTTACTTCAACATTTTTTTTATCATATGTCAACCTTGTCAGCAATGATTTTATATTTCTTTTCCAGAGCTAGCAGTGTATAATAGCTACCAGGTGCCAATAAAGACACCTGAAGAGGACAACCTGAAAGGACCTAAAGATAGCAAATGAAAGAATGGAGAGATGCTGCTCAGCAAAAACCAGACAGGTTTCAGGCAAGAGTTCTGAGAGCATCCATAATTGGCTAAAGCTCGACAATCCTCATTGCACGCTCCATGCTAAGAAGAGTGGTCAGAACATTCTACAGGGGCAGGAAGATAGTAAGAAAGTTTGCTGCCTTCCAAGAGCAAAGAGTAAGGGCATTGCTATAAGATCATTATTTTTCTGTGTTTTGTTATGTTGTTTCCATATCTTTTCATCAGGATGGCTGATAGCTTAGCATATGTTTTCATGTCTAACATTTTGGCTACTAGGGCATCACCAAAGCTGTCCCAATTTTTGTTGACACTGCCTACTTAATGTTCTGTCTGTTACACCAGTGGTTATTTAAAAATGGAAAGTGTCACCCTTTTTAGGGGTTCATGTATAACTCTTACTACTTGGTATCATACTACATTTTCATAAAGAAGAAGTAGCCAGTTCATGGTCAAGGTAAATAACTGCTAAGTTCTAGGTTAGCAGTGCTCTGGTTAATGCAAACTTTGGCTGGATAAAGAGGGGCCTGTTAAGTAGAAGTAGGGAAGAGATCTTGTATCTGTATGCAGTATTGGTAAGGTTGCTTCTAGAATATTGTCCAGTTCTGATTTTGAGACGTAAGGACAGAAGTGCAGTTATGATGAAGAGTTCCAAGGAGGACCATGGAAGTGATCAGGGGCTGGAAAACAATCCTTAGGATGTGTGGCTGATGAGCTGAATATGTTCAGCTCCTTAAATTAGAAGGTTGAAAGGTGACTTGATCACTGTGTATAAATACTTACATATGGGCAGGGGAATCTGATAGTGGAGGCTTGTTAGCCTGGCTGGTAAAAGCAGAACAAGGTTCAGTTACTAAAAGTTAAAATTAGACAAAGTAACTTCAAAGGGGTGAGATTAATCAAACACCCTGGAATGAATGGAGAGCTTGGCATTATTTGTAGTTTCTTAAAATGAAATAGTTTATCTTTCTAAACTTTGCGCCTTTATCTGGCTTCAGGAGAGATTCTAGACTTTGTGTATATGGAGGAAGCAGATTGAATGGCAATAGGTGGTCCTTTCTGGTCTTGGAACCTGTGACTCTGTCTCTCCTTGTTTATACCCTAACTTCCTGGGTCTTGGGGAGAACAGGATTATCTGATTTCTCCTGGCACGGTGATATAATTTGCAACTCTCCATTGAGACAAAAGTATAATCAAATTTCATGTTTCAAGCTGTAGAGATCAGGAAGGAATTTCTTATCTGGTTACACAGTTGTCTAGTTGGGTTTTTTTTATCCCTGGCTTTCTCTGAAATAGAAGAACTTGGCCAAGGTTGGAAAGAGGAACTAGAAAGACAGGCGAGTATTCTGAGGTGGTACAGACAATCTTAGAGGTTTGTCTGGCATCTGGCTCAAATGCTGCCAAATTGGGGACTAGAGGCAGTTCCTCCAGGTCAAGTTGGCAGAGTGAATGCATGGTGGGTGGGGAGAGGGATTCCTTGTATTAGAGGGAAGGGGTGCAGATTGCTATTGGTCATATTTACATATTTCTTTTAAGTATTTCCCAGCCTGCTCTTGCAGGAGTCTCAGACATTTATGGCATTTGATTCTTTCCTATTTTTTGCCTGGGGCACCAGCCTAGTCTTCTTTTAAGTACTTTAATCTTGTTAAAATCATGGGACCCAATACAGAGCTATAATATAAGGATAGGGAAATTTAAATGGTCCGTGATGCAGGTCAACTGAGGGCTATGGGCAACATGAATCTTTTCCCTTTTTTAAAGGGAAGGGGAAGCTGTGGCTTGGGAGTGTGCATCATCTGTACGATGCAGCTGTTATAGCGGCATGTTTCTAGAGCCATGTAAGTTGCCTAAATCACTGTAACTATACTGTAATCCTGAAGGAAACCTAAGGTTGCAATAGTTCTGCCATGCCTTTTATCACTTTGGGAGAAGCAGTTATAACAGTTAAATTGTAACAGATTACATCAGCATCATTCGATACAATCATAACATTTCTCTACTGCCCTAGGGCAAGGGGTGTCGATCACGTTTGGCCCCATCTCCTTGTGGCCCACATCAGACTCAACTCCAATGGCAGGGCAAGTGGTGGTGGCATTGATATCTTCTGATCCCTGAGCCACTGTGTTTGCTCACACACTTGCAGGGGTTAAGCCTGCTGTTGCTTGCCCTGCTGATGCTGAAATGAGTCCCCCATGGGGTGTGGCTGGCAACTTCTTGGTGTCAGGCCAGACCACCCAGGCTTCAGGTTGGAGGTAGGCTGATGCTTCTGACCTAGCCATTTGCCATAGTTGTTGCTTCTCTCTGGTGCCCAGCTGTGGTGCAGATAGAGGCCCTGACTTCACAGGCTAGATGTTGCTGACCCCCAGTATAATGTGTTACAGTGTGACTGTTAGGGCCCTGCTACAGGTTGAAACTAAAGCTGGATGTAAACCAGCTAAGAAGTGGTTGCACATTGTTTAAGCACTAACTTTATAGCTAATTGTCTCTTTGAAGCTGGATAGATATTTTTATGGTGTGATAATTACTTTGCATGTGTGGCTGGTCTGAACGTATTGTGTGATTAACCAGTAGTTATCTGTTAATTACTTTGCAGTGGGCTGGTCTAAATTTATTGTGCCATTAACCAGTTGACTGCATAATGTATAGCAGGTGCCTCATATTCACATGTTCCTGTAGCAAAACCTTTTTAACATTGATCCTGTTTCATTTAGGGTTAAAGTTTAGCTCATTTATAGGGCTATGGGGGCAAGTAGACACAACAGCTTGTATTGTAACAGCTCCCATAACTTCTGACTCTCAGTAATTTATTGTTGCAAGGGCATATACCATTTTATTAGGTATTTTTTGAAAAACTTATGTTTGTTTGTTTTTTTAAATGTTGCCTTGCGATTTCGTGGATGTCCTCAGAACTTGGAGCAGCTAAGTTGAAGTATTTCATATGCATTCTTCTTGTCATTAATTATTTTGTACGCTTCTGTCACTTTCTCTTTGTTTTCACTCTTTGTTCAACTATCCCGTTATTTTTGGCCTTTGATAGTATTCCATGTCCCTACTCATTCTTTGTCCTTCATATCTGAACCACCTTTATTTCTTTAGTCAGTACCTCTTTTGAGAGGAGGAGACTATAACACAGTGGTCCAGTAGAGGACAGTGCAAAAGGTAAAAGATTAGGCACTAAAGTATACATTTTAATTTGTAGCTTCCCTAAGATATTGAGGCACAATTAGGCAGAGATGGATACTCCACACTTTATGAAAAATTCTGTGCACATGCCAGTTTGGATACTCAAAATCCAGTCACTTTTGACAACTGAGGTATAGGCCTGATTTTGCAAACTGTTACTTTGTGTGTGGTAACATTATCTTTGACAGAACTAAGGTTTTACAAGACCACATCCTCAGAAATGACAGAATCTAAAATGGAATATCTCTGCTTTCTCCTTTCTACCAAGCAGAGGAGCAAGGAGATGCATTTATCATGTAAACACCTGCATTGTTTCTGTTGCAAACAGCTATGAAGATTTTGCATTAGCACTTTTTTGCCTACCTTGTTAATGAACAATAAGAAGCTTGTTGTTAATTCTAAAATTTCAAAGTTTAGCATTTTACAGTAAGCAGCAGTTTACCTGAAACCAGGGCATGTTCTCAAAGACCAAAGAAATGCCAAAATAATTCCCCTTAAAGTGAATAATTATAAAAATAGAAGCAGCATGGCAGGCTGTAGTGAAATCTCCAGTGACTTTTCCTCCAAATATAACTAAAAGCTGCCATGGATACAGGACAGCAATGAGATTAGCTGTGCATATAGCCAGGATCAGCAGAAAGCAGTTCTGTGCTGGAGAAGACTCCTCACAGTATTGGACAATGGCTCCATGCAGAAAAAAAGAGACTTAAAACCTCATGTTGACTAGTTGTAAGGCCCTTTAAGAAGCCTTTTCTGTGTGACTTACTGTCAGAGAAGAGCCACGCGCATGATCAGGGGTCAGGGAAGCAGACCCTACGATGACAGGCTGAGAGCCCTGGGGCTCTTTAGCCTGGAAAAGCGCAGGCTCAGGGGTGATCTGATGGCCACCTACAAGTTTATCAGGGGTGATCACCAGTATCTGGGGGAACGTTTGTTCACCAGAGCGCCCCAAGGGATGACGAGGACGAATGGTCACAAACTACTACAAGATCGTTTCAGGCTGGACATAAGGAAGAATTTCTTTACTGTCCGAGCCCCCAAGGTCTGGAACAGCCTGCCGCCGGAGGTTGTTCAAGCGCCTTCATTGAACACCTTCAAGATGAAACTGGATGCTTATCTTGCTGGGATCCTATGACCCCAGCTGACGTCCTGCCCTTTGGGCGGGGGGCTGGACTCGATGATCTTCCGAGGTCCCTTCCAGCCCTAATGTCTATGAAATCTATGAAATCATACTGTTGCTGTAGGTGAATTTTCACTTCACTGAGTAACCAAGTTAAAATCAGGACCTTTTTCCATACAACTCTGTCTCTCTGCCTTAACAGATATTATTACTGATTTCATGGAAAAAGGGAGCTGGTCTTGATATTTTGGAGTTGGTTTACCACGGTCATGGTTGTTTTGAAAGCTTCTCTATATGAGCCACTTTAAACAAAACATTATATGTATTAGGCTGTGTTTCTAATGTGATATTTTTGAGTTATTCACAGTCTGTTCTGCAGTTTTGTAATAACGATTGACCCAAGCCGATGGGTAATAGTCTACTTTTTTATTTTAGTTCATTAAAGAAAAAAGTTGCATCAACTCTGAGATGCAGGAAAATTATGGCAGCAAACTTTTGTATTAGTACGTTATGCTAAGTTTTATGGTTAATTATAGAAGTAAATTATACATTCAAGGATATCTTATACAACCTGTCTTCCAGAGGTTTCAAAAGTTGTTTGTTTTTTTTTATACTAATACAAGTGATTTAGCTTAATCACTTAAGCCTCATTTTCCCATCTCCTCCTTTTCTCTGTTGAAATGCTGATGCTGATAAAGTATTGATCCATTAAAAAGCTTTGCACTGAAGCATTTTGCTTGATGTAAGTTGTCTTTTTAATTATAACAGTGCCACTATGCATTGAGGAATGCTGTAGTTAAGGTTGTGTCAGCAGTTACATTTTAAATCCCTTGTTCTTATCAGCAGTTTAATACTAGGCTATAAAACTTGCTCAGAGTTTTATCATGTGCCAGATCTGGGCTTTTGGGGAAATTTTAGTCTAACAAACTATGTAGTTGTGTTGAGTTATTGAAATGTTAGCATCTTTTATTTTATAGGTTCACCTTTCTGTATGCACTTGAATACTATTTTTTAAATATTGCCTGGGATCTTATTATACTTTTTTGTCATTGGTGTTCTTCCATCCTGCAGTTGAAAGAGAGAAATTAGGATTTTGGTGACTTTATGTAACTTCTTTTTATCATAAGTCTGGGGTTCACATAGAAAATTCTGAAAGGAAAACTTTTGCTTTGTGGGGATGGTCTTTTCCGTCAGCATTCTGCAGTTCTAAAGAATTGGAGTTCTATCAAGGTAACTTCTGCCTCATCAGCTAAATGGCATCCTGTGCTCAGGTCAAGTTTGGGGGTCCATCTGAACAGCATGAGCAAAATGCCTAAGTAAGCCTGAGAGATATCCACTGATGCCACAGGTTGGTCTACAAGTTTTTGTTTCTCATCTGTGCAGTCTTGTGAACTGCACTGCCTAATCTCCAGGGGTAGGGTCAGGAAGTAGACTGGAGGAGGAAGGGGGAGCCTGGAGATCCTGACAGCAGCAGCCTGAGAATGAGAGGGGAGGAGAACAGCTGGACCGTGAACTCAGGGGCTGCACATTAACCCTTGGTGCCTAATCCTTGGTGCACAGGCCACCAGTTGGACAGCCCTGACGTGCACAATGCCCTTCATCCTTAGGTATCCAAGTGCCTTACAAAGGATATCATTGTCACTATCCCCATACGCAGGACCTTACTTTCTTGCTTGGGAAGTATATAGTCAAATCTTGGGTTGCCCTGTACAAATTCCCATTATCTTTGAGGGAGGGAGGGATGCGGTACAATAAAGACTTATCTGACATGCTCCACTGGGCTTCTGGTTACATATATATAATTTTTAATCCTGGATAAATGGTTAGAAATGGGTATCTGATGGAGGGGTAGAAGCACATCTTCCTGAATCATAGTATTCCTAAATGTCTGATCATACTGAGGCAGGGAGTGAGGGCTGGATGGATAGGGAAACGATGTCGAATGAGTGCCTCTTCTCCCTATATTAAAAGAGCTTAACAAGGACGTTGCTGGTAAGTGTTGTAAGGCTTTGGCTCCTTTCTGGTTGGTGCCTTGTTCCCTAGCGATGTCAGGGTGAGACTGGGCTCTGGTGCCACCTAGATGGTTCAGGCACTGCTCCTACTCTCCTGTCACATCTTTGATGTGGGTTGATGCCCTGTCAGTGGCCCCAAAAATGGTCTTGAACCTGGTCTTTTCTTCGTGGGCCTCCAAACCTCCCCTTTACCCCACCCTTACCACATCCACAGCCTGGGAAAACACTGCTCCCTGTATTCTTCCCCAGAATGATCTCACCTCATCCACGTTATCCACCTCGACCTGGGTCAGGTCTTTCTGGCCATCAAACTCTCCCAAGTAGATCCCTTGTCTTCGGACTGGCTTTCGGGCAATTAAACCTGCCCCGGCCTGGGCTGACTGTAACTTAAGACAAATTTAATTGAAAAGGTGTTTGGCGTCTGCCGGCGGGCACCTGGGATTCCATCTCCCAGGACCGCCTTGGGCCCCCTGGGATGGGTGGGGGGAATTCATCCGTCTCTTCCCTCCTAGCAGGCATGGGGGCAGACTGCCTCCCTGCGTGACTTTCCTGGGGCCCAGCTGACTTGGAGTTAATCACTCCTGGTACTTGCCACTCCTACGCGGGGCTCTGACACAGCCGTCTCCTGTTCCTCCCTCTTCGCCATGCTGCCCAAGGGGGTTAGCCGTTCCTTGTTGCCCTTCCCCACCACGGAGCCTGAGCTCTCTGATGCGGCTGTGGCTCTGCTCTTGAGCATGATGGGGAATTGCTTTTCCCCGCTGAGGTTCCCTGGTGACCCTCTGTTCCTGGGGCTCAGGCTCCCTGTTCCTTCTGCCAGAAGTCCCTGGCAGACACTCAGCTTCCCCTCCCCGTGCTCGGGGCCGATACTTTCTGGCTCCGTGGACAGGATCTCTTGGCCAGGGTTCCACTCCTCTCTCCCCACCCAGCTGACTGCCTCTCCAGTTGCTCTTTGAGCTGCCTGCACTACTCCAAAGCCCCGCCCCTGGGGCTCACTGATTCGCAGATTCAGGCAGCTCTGGAACTGCCGAGCCTGCGCTGGCGTTTCTCCACAGCTGCCACTCACTTTTGTCCCTGTGGGTGTGTACAGGGGCTTGTCGGGCGGAGTCTTGGGATGTGTTGGTGGGGTTTTTGTCTCCCCTCTTACAAAGGACTGTATGGTAAAGCAGTACAACATAACATTTAGGATATAAAATTGGATCAAATAGCATTGGTACAGCTGCTGATAGTAGCTAGCATTCAGTTGTCATCATTTTTTTGAATTCATACTAGGCAAGACAAGCTGAGGTGAACCAAGGGTGGTAGCTTGGATCACAATATACCTTGAAGTCTACAGTTTAAACTTCAGATCTCTCTGCTGCTGATTCTGTTGATGCTGTATTTTCTGGAGTTCAAGACCATACATGCACATAATATATAAGGCACCTCCACACCCCCTGCCAGGGAAAACAAACAACTCATAAAATAATGGGGACAGTTTTCAGTTGGATTGGATTTTGGTAAAATTCTTATTATAGTAATTTATTTTTCATTATATACCTTTGGTGTATAAGGTAGAATTTTAATTTTAGACCTCCTTCTTGTGGGGGAGAAATTGATCTTTGCATATAGAAAGCATGCATGGTACTTGGTGTAACCCTACCTACCTGTTGTTTCCATGCCTCATGAAGCTGCATACAGACTGCCTTGATGGCAGAAAGGCATTCTTTGGGTAGACATGATATCTCTTATTAGACCAGCAAATAGTTGGTAAAAAGTTGTTTGCAAGCTTTCAGGCATAAATACCCTCCTTCAGGCACTGGGAGACTCTGCTGCTGTTCTTAGTTCTCTAAGGTAGAAAAGAAGTCTGTGAAGATGCAAATGAGTGGAAGTTTGGAAGAAGGGTAGGGAGGGGAGGGGAGGGAAAAGTGTGCAGGAACACACGTGGTCAGCAGGGATCCTGGTTTTCTCCAATTTAAAAAAAATCCCCAACTTTTCGTTAAAAAACAAAACAAAACCCTAAATCCACATTTTTCTGCAATTTAAATGAAACACCACTAATATATAGATACATATATAGTGGTGTTTCATTTTCATCATGGAAAAATGTGAATTTGACGTTACTTTTTTAAAATGAAAATTGGGGATTTTTTTAAATCAGAGAAAACCCAGATCCTTCGTGGTCAGCTGAAGACAGGTTCCCTGGTGTGTCAGATGCCAGGCAGGTTGTAATGTGTCATAAATCCAATGCCTAAATTAAGTCCATGATTTTTTGTATCCAGTAGATTTATTAAGTGAAGTTCGTAGGCTCGTCTACAAAAGGTGTTTTGTAAATTCCCTTTGAGGATTAGAACCGAGAGATCGGAGAGGGAGTGATTGTCTTGTGAGAATTATGCACCCACAGGTAATTGGATATTTTTGTCTTTGATAGATTTTCAGTGTGCGTTCATTCTGATACACAGTTGTTGTTTGGTTTCTCCTACATATTTTCCATCAGGGCATTTGGTGCAGAAAGGAATTGCTCAATCACTGCTTGAGCAGCTGCAAGGCAGTTAAATGTGCCTTTGGGAAGCTCAAGGCCAAGATCTTTCCCAGGATTTTGATTGCCTGGTGCATTTTGCATAGCATGACAGAGAGCGAAGGTGAAGGCCTGGGCGTGGGTTGGACAGCAGAGGCTGGGAGACATTTGCCCAGAAATATCAGTTGGAGCCATGACCCAGCAATGACAAGTAGCAGAGCCCATTTCATCTGAGAAACCCTGGCCACCTGCCGTGAATGAATGTGGGCATAAGTTGCTAGGATGTGTGCCAGGTAACAGCTCATCTAAATTGCTTAAGGGATTTCTGCTGATGTGTATTCTTACAGGGCTACCTTTGTATGCTTTTTTGCAGCATGCAGTTGGGAGCTCAGGATTCTGCACAACATAGATAGATGAGGCCTGCAGGCACTCAGCTGATCTGGTGTGTTATATATTTGCTTTTCTCTACAGCTGGTGTCTCTGTAAAATGGCCTTTCCCCTGTCAGGACTTTTTTTTCCCCTGCCAAGCTGGTGGCATAAACTATTAATCAAACACTGCATGAAACGAGAACCAAAGTAGGGTTATTTTTTGTTTTGTTTTGTGTTCATTTTAAAACACAGGTAAAATTCCTTTATTGAACAAACTGAAGAGCAAACAGAAGGTGCAAAAGTATTTTCAGTTATGGAGTAACAGAGGCCTTGTTTAATACATCAGGCAGATGCAACTCAGAGAAGAGAACCCTTGCTGACCTGACCACTGCAGGCTGAAGTGCTTGGGAACCAAGCCAGCGAGAAGGATCCCAATAGGTGCCCCCTCTTTCTCCAATGGAGGAACTGAAACCATGGTGCTGGTTGCAGACGGTGGTGTTTTCAGTGGCTACAGTATGTTCTGTGAGTTCACCTGTGTATGGTAGTTGCTGGAGATGCCGTTTGTGACTGGGGGCTGAGTTATGGATCTCATCATAGTGCCAATTCATGACAGCCAGCGTGGAGTTTTGTGTCTCCTGTTCAAACTGGACGTGATCACAAGTCCACTCTAGTGTGTTGAGCTTTTAGAAGGATGTTAGTTATAATCTTGTTACAGCTCCTTTTCTTCCCTTCAATGCGTTGTTTTCAGTGTGCATTCTACCTCTCCTCCTTGTACCAATCACTTATTTTTTATTACATTCTTGGGTTATGTTCTTCTCCTTTACTTTCTCCCTGAAATCTCTAGCCACTATTTCTCTCTTCTAATTTGTTGTCTCACTTTGCACACCCCACCCCAGTCAGTAATATTTGGATGTCCACGTTTACCCTGCAAAAATAATGGCAGCAATTTGTCTCTTCTGCTTCAGCTTTCCATTTAGGAAAATTTTAATTCCTTCATTGTTCCTTTGCTTTCTCCTGCAGGTATCCCTCAAACTTTTGTTCAGAACTAGGTATCTAGCAGTTTCAAGCCCCGTGGTTGCCAGATTTGGTAATGATAATGACAGTTAAGATTGCTTCTGGTTTTTTGCTTTTCTGTTATGGCAGTTTAAAGAGGTTTTTAAACAACTGTTGCTTCTGTAATAACTGAACATTCCCATATATTCTTTGCCAAAGCTTACCTGCTTGCAAACTGGGAATATCTAATAATATCTGGCTTATTATATACATCTGGGATGTCCAACTTCTGCACTTGGTGATGGAAACCGATTGGAGGAGGGAGGGAGAGGCTGGAGACAGCAGCATGAGAATGAAGGGGCAGGAAAGGGCAGTTGGATTGTGAACTTGGGGGCTATGAGTCAACCCTTGGCCCAAAAGCCACCAGTTGGACTGCACCGATATACCTAGTACTCTTCATGCATAGATATCTGAGTGCCTCACAAAGGAGATCAGTATCACTAACCATATTTTACATTTGGAGAAAATGAGGCTCCACAGCTCAAATTACTTGTCCAAGGTCACACAGGTGGCCATCATCAACACGGGAAATAGGTTCCAGGCCACTGGAGTCCTACTCAGATTTCTGACCATTAAGGGACATGCCTCTCCTAGCTAAATATCAAAAAGGAGTTGTAACTTAATGACTAAAGTGTTTAATGAAAGGTGATATTAAAGCTGATCTGTGTTGATAGCCAGTTCTATCTAGGTACCTTTGTAAGCATCTTTGAGATAAGTAATATCTTCCTTGTATGGAAAGGTAAAGAGACTTATCTACACTGTTACAGTTAGTGGAGGAGTTGGAATAGAAATGGTTGGCTTCCATGTTTCTACCAATAAACAGCTGCTACAACTCTCTTTGCAAAGAGCTGGCCCTCTCCTGCCAATTCTATAGCTTTTCTTTTGCTAGCTTCTGCACAAGTACACATAGCAACTGAGCCAAGCCAGTGGGAAATTGTGCCAGCTAATGCAGCACTCACTTTTGGCTTCTCCCAAGCTTTTTGGCTCCATCTGTTTGCCTGGTTACTTTCATCCTTTGTTTTCTGTTTTCCCTATTGTGCTGAATTCCTGACTCTCAGTTGTCAATAGCAGAAAGGTTGCCTACTTTTTCTTGCTCAGCAACTGCTTCACCTTTCCTTTTCTGTTCCAAATGTTCGCAATTTAGGATTGGAAGTTGAGGATGATCTCTGGATATGTCATAGGATAGACAAAAGCATTTTCCATATACTTTCCACTCTCAACCAGAATTACTTTGCATTGTTTTGAATGACAGCAAAATATTTTCTGGGGGTTTTTTGTTAGGTGATATAAACTGAGGACATGGCTAAGCAGAACAGACTTAAATGGAAGTATAGTAACAATCAAAGTTTATGCATTTCTCCTAAAGCTCTGGAATTTTACACCATCTTACAACTTTAATGATGCAGTTTAGGTTGTTAGTTCAGCTTTTCAGTTTGAAAGGAATACCTTACACATTACCAGAGATGAACCATTTTCAGATGTAATATGGAAACCAGGCTGCCGAGTCAGCGCAAGGTAAAAATAATCTGTGATGGGCCAGCTGAATGCTGAACAAACTTTTAATCACAAGCCACCTTCCCTGAGTTCAATTGAATGATGTAGGTAGCATTTTTCTTTGTATTCCACTCCCCTTTTGAGAATTGTCTTATTAGATCTATACTTGTTGCCTGCTTTTGTATCTGGAGTGTCAGTCTGGACCTCTAGAGAAACCATACAACCCCTTGTAAATTGGCAAGTCTAGAACTGAAGTTCTGCAAGTATCTTGGCTCCAGTGTGTCTCTTAATTCTCTTTTTCTAACCTTGACCCACTTGGCTTTACTGTGTATATAAAATTAATCCCTTGCCTTTTAAAAAAATAAATAAATGTTGTGGCCCCAGGCCCTTACTGGTCATTACTTAGGTCTGCCTTTCAGTGCTTTCTGTACTGCCACCTTGTTCTTAGCTGTACAGAAACCTAGGAGATTGGTTTGCATGTTTTGCCAACAGTGCATCTCTGTAGTACTGCAAATTTAAGAGGACTTATAATTTAAGATGACCCCCTAATAATTAGATTCTATGCATGGAAAATTTATAAATTAGTTATCATTTTCCATGTATAGAATCTAGATATTGGAGGGTCATGTTAAATTCATGTCCCCCACCACCACAGTGGGGAAAGCAATGGCAAGGGGGCAGGCAGTTGGGGGAATCCTTGCTGTCAGAGCAGAGCTTAGTGGTTGAGTGTCTCGGCACAGTGGAACTTTCTAGCACAAGGCATGGTGAGATTTTGTACGAGGGAATTTCTCGGCACGGTGGAGAACCCCGGCGTGGAAAGGTTCCCGCCACTCATATGCTAAATTATTCCTACGTGGCGACTAGCAATTGGCTCGCTAGCCGTATAAAAGGTTGGAGCAGTTTCCGCCCATGTTGGAGAACTCCGCGTCCATCTCGGAGTGAACGTGGCGGACCGATCAACCGCTGATGACTCCTCGTCGCCGACCGACCCCAACGTACCCCCGTGTCCTGCATGCTCGTATCAAAGATATCTCGTCAAATAAGAGCTCCTCGGTTAAACTGTAACTGAAGTTTGAAGTTAGCTTTCTTCCTACGCTGTACATCTCGACAGTGTAAGTAAAGCCATCTTTGTTTGAACCAGTACGCGTTTGTGC
Source organism: Alligator mississippiensis (assembly GCF_030867095.1). Lineage (NCBI taxonomy): Eukaryota > Metazoa > Chordata > Crocodylia > Alligatoridae > Alligator > Alligator mississippiensis. The sequence continues at coordinate 96,328,051 of NC_081825.1, forward strand.
CTAATTCTGCTCCAGCAGTTGAAGGTACCCATCTGTACGTGTCGGGTTTGTGGCCACAACCCAGCCGACCCTTTCCCGGATCCCCCTCAGCCCCCACACTTGCCAGCTGCCTTCCCCCTTCCCTTTCCCTCCCCTCCTCCCCCACCTTGTACTCTAGTCCAAGGTGAGGGGTTTTTTTCCTCCGTTAAATGTGGGTGGGGGGAGGTCATCTTGGATTTGAACAAATACAGTATCTAACTATACAGGCTCTTCTGCAGCAGGTCAGATTTGATTTAAATGAAATTAATTCATGATTTAAATCATGATTTGAATCACTGCTCAGGAAACCTCAATTTAATCATTGTTTTCTACAAAAAGTGCGTTCTTGTTTGATATTCTCTAAAAGTGCAAAGTTTCAAGAAGTTAAGTGAATAGAGAGAGGTAAGGGCTTGACTACAATCAAACTTGCAGAGACAAGGGGGCTGATGGGTAGGCTTATCAGGTCTGTTATCGCTCATCCCCATACACTGCTGTTAATAAGGATGTTATCTCTGGAGACATAAATCTACAGTTTGAGAACTGAAACTAAGCATCACAGAGATGCTTAATAGGATCTTCTAGACTGAGCACTGGGTCCCATTGGGTAGCACAGCTTTCTTTATCTTTATTAATCTATAGAGGAGACTCTGGGAACCCCATAAGATTGGGCCTCTAATATAGTTCATGGCCTGTTGTAACCGATTTATAAAACTTTTCTAGAAAGTTACATGAATATATTGTCTCAACTATTATATAATTAGAAGTTATAATCCCTATTCCATAATGATATATTTTGGGTTTTAACATATCTTAAATTTAATACTATTTTATATAGGCTTTTTTTAAAGCATCTTAACAAAAAAAATGATTAAATTAAAAAAAAAAATCCGATTTAAGTACAGTTAAAAGTTGTTGATTTTTATCCACCCTGTTCTGCAGATTCTATATATGAGGGATATTGTGTTGCAGAGGTAACTGTAGTAAATCACAGCTCCCATTTCAGTGCGTCTCACTAGGAATTTGGAGCACCTAAGTACTCTTTCCCCACATTAATTTACTAAGCTTCAAACCTCCCTGCCCTTATGAGACGAGTATCTTCAGTTCCAGGTAACACAGAGAAAACTTCTTAAGTTGCATACTAGATTTGAAGTATAGGAGGATGGGATCGATGTTCTTTTATATATAAAGACTTTCTGGCATCCATTTTTGACATCTGCATTTCACTATACCTGGCTATAATTGTAAATACATTGATTAGCTTTATTAGCTCCTTGATGGAAGTCCAGTGCTCTTCCCTTGCTAAACATCCTGTCCTTTGCATTATCAGTTCTCAGAAGGACATGTAGGACATGTGCTTATGATCTTCATTTCAATAAAAGGAAATTAAGGAACTGGATTTACCTGGGAGGAAATTGTGGTTAGCGTTGCTCATAAGAATTGCCAGTTTCTAGGCTCTGAGGGCAAAGAATAAGATGGGATGCTGCTCATTCTGAGTCAGCTGCAGAAGTCTTTAAAAGAGAGAGAGAGAGAGAGAGAGAGGTTTAAGCCTTTGTGGAAGAACAGAACAGCAGGACATTTAGTGATAACATATGTTGCAGCTCAGTTTCTGGTGACTGATCACTGTGTAATTACCTTAAAGGGAAGACCTCTGGTTTGGCTTGTCATGTCCAAACCCACGTAGAGCCCTAGTCCTTTAAGAGCCAGACTATTTTAGCATAAAAACAACTAAATCCATTGGGGAAAAGAACACCTGGTCTGTTTTGTGTTGTAGGTTTCTCTGTCTTCATAGCAAAAGTCTGTCTTTTTCCAGCAGATGTTCATACTTTGCTTTTTAGATTAGTCTAGGTTTTTGAGCAAAATAAGCTCTCATAGAAATACACTTCCTCTGTAGTTAGTTACTTTCTCTAAATCTCTATTTAAATTGTTTGTTCCAACCAAGAAAGCACATAGCAATCCTGAATAATTTTACTACAGATGTTCAAATTAGACGCTAATGGTTTCTCATTCTGTACCCACACCTAACCTAAGAGATGATTTATGTTACTGATTTTATGTCTTTTTTGATTAGTTTTTTTCTTTGGCCCTTACATACAGCACTACTTGAAGGGTGCTAGAAAAGTGAAAAATCAGAATGGTAGTAAGGTGCTTTTTTGTCTCTCTTGTCTATGATTCGAGTAAGAATAACTTGTATTGTTTTGAACAATTTTTTTTTGTCCCATCAAGAAGATTAATGCCTTGTTAAAGTTATCAAATACTAAAATATTTTCCTCTTCTTTTGAGAGATGATTAGTTTCATAAACTGTTAGCCGCAATACTGTACAGTCAGTCCTATAACATCTATCAGGGCTTCTTACGGAAATTCTGCTCTCATGCCAACATAGGGGTGTGGATGGCAGTCCACATTATACATTTCTTTCTAAGTTGTTCCTCCTTATCTTGACCCTACAGGATCAATCATACCTATTGTCTCCAGTCTGTGTTGGAGGGAATATTACGATTATTTTTTGGTTTGTGAGAAGGTTGGTAACTAGAAAATTACATGATGTGAAAAATTGAAGAGGTTTGATAGTGACAATCTGTCAGGTTCCTAGACTAAAGGGAATGTTGAGGGAACAACTTTTTTTTACAGATAACGAGCAAACATATCTCCAAACTGCTCTTGTTTGGCTTGAGTTTAGAGCAACTAGAAGCTCTAACTAACCCTAATCAGCCAATATAGGACATCAAGTCACCTGTTTTATGAGACAGACAGAGGAGAGAGAGGGAGGTTGTAGGGGAGGTCCGCAGTTTTGTTATTTGGGTCCAAGTTGTCTCTTCCTTTTATCCTTTTCAGCCTCATGAATAAAAGCAGGCCTACATGTCAGAGCAGGTAGATTAAGTAGGAAAAAGATCAAGATGGAAGACTATAATCTTAATTTAATCTTTTTAGTGCAGGACTGGAACCTGGGATGCCCAATAAAAGGCATGTTTGCAGAGAGACCAAGAATCACAACCATAGTTATGCCCTTTCAGCTATTATCAAAGTACTACAATATTTGTCTTTTCCATTCACAGTTCATCCAAGACCATTTGGAAGATGGAAAGGAGAAAGCAGACCTAGGGCTGGAGGTCCCAAACTATTCAAGAGCATGTCCCCAATTGTCTGTTCTAGTTCATGTGCAGAACACCATTCTTTCTGCAAGGGAAAATGATCAGAACCTGATCACTGAAGGAGTGGCCTGGATAAATATAATTAGGATTATAGTATTGAGCAGGCATCAATTAAAACAGATTACTTGGCTGCATGCTGGGGTGTGGTGGCAGAGTAGTTGCAGTATCTTGACAGGTCTAAAGGCTCAAGTTCAAATTCTACTGTAGAAATGTGCTGAAGGATGCCTCCTTCACCTTCCCCCCCACCCACCAGTTGACTCAGCTGTTGATGATTTACCTCCGTCACGTTGCAGGTTGTCTGTGGAATTGCATGTGCCATAGTCATGTGAGCCAGATATGCTTTTTGGAGTTGACTGGGATGAATTCATAAATAATGATTTCAGCTTCCAGAAAGGCTTCAGGTACCAAGGGCATTTTCAGGGAGTTGGTCTCCACTAAGTCAGGAATAAAGACCATTAATATGAGTACATCGAGGATGAGGATGTGTATATTGTAATTCTTATAGCAGTTTGAATTTGAACCTAAAATGTCTGTGTGAGAAACTTTAAATGACAGCTATTTCTTGCATGCTAACAGCAGCAAATGAGTGCAGCATTTCCTTTCTCTGACAGGGGTGTCAAAGATGGGGCCTGTAGGCTGCATCTCGCCTATGGAGCTATTTCATCTGGCTTGCAGGGCTTCTGGAGAAACTGGAGCTTCAGGAGCGTGGGGAGCCAGAGAAAGGTCTGCTGCCAAATATGTTGCCATGCATCCCCCGCAGGGCACTGGTGGAGGGATGAAGAATGGCTAGATTAACCCCAGCAGCTCCCTGATGCTGCTTGTGTTGCCACTAAGTTTCCCTGAAGTTTTCTTTATCAGTTCCTAACTTTGGAAAACCTTTTGCATCCTGTTAGCCTAGCATTTATCTTCTTCATGTTGTCTGTAATTATTCATCCTTTCTTTTGCTACCTAGTTATGTACTGCTATTGCACTTTTGTAATGGATTTGTGAGCTTCACCAACAAAAGAATATGAAAACTTCTTTTAGTGTACCCCCCCAAGTTTTTTTACCTTTGAGGTTGTTCACAGCCATCTTTAAGAAGAGAGCTATTATTTTGCATTTTTTTTCTTTTTCCCATCTGTGCCAGTCTTTGGTACAGAATATTTGTTGACAGGTGTTTGCAATGGAATTTGAAGTCACTCAGTGGTAGGAAGTATTTATATTGGTTTCTTGTTATGTTTAATGAACTGTCCAAAGCTCAGGAGAATTAGTTCTTCAAAGCCATTCTAGAGAGATCTCAAACTGACTCGTTCTTTTGGGGTGTGATCATTTATCTTCCCTTCACTGACAGTTTTGATTCTGCCTCCAGGGGAAGGTCTAATGTAATTAATCTGTAGCTTTTGCTAGAACAAAAGCAATTTTGGGGTAGGTTAAGATAATAACAAAATTTGAATTGTGCAAGGGTTTTGCTTTCTCATTTCCCTGAAGTAGCTTTATTTCTTTTCTCCCTAATGTAATTCATAAATGATACTCTCTGTTCTTTACCTTCATTTAAAATAAGCAAAAGTACTGTTTCAGGAAAAGTGGGTATTTGATGCTCTTTGTTTCTTGGTTCTTCTTCCTTTCATAGGGAAACAACTGGCTGAGAAGGTAGCATATTTTTCCCCATCAATTGCAGCTTTCACATCTGTTATATTAGTTTAATATAACACCACTTAATTTTTGAAATGTAATGAGCAAATCTTGAAAATAGATATTAGCCATTTATTCTATTGCATTACTTGAATAGTTTCAGAATTATTGGCTTCTAATTTCCTTGCTTTACCCTAAGTTGTCAGCATTATTGAAACCATAGCATCTTTTCTTTTAATTGTATACCCAGAAAAAAAACACACTTCAGTAGATCATAAGAATCAAATTTTGCTGAGAGAGACAGCTAAATTGCATTTTTAATAATCTACAGAACTGACCTAGAAACTACCTTCACCATTCAAAGAAGATATTTTGCTAATAGCAGTAAGAATTTTGTACAAAAGCAGTGTGTGCAAGCTTCAATAGCCAGGAGCCTTTTCTACTAGACCCTGTCTGGTACAACAAGTAGATTGTCCCTGACTCAAAGTGTTTACAGTCTCAGAAAGACAACACTAGATAATAGAAGGGAATGCATTGGAAGCAGCAAAACAAAATTGATACTCACAAAAAGCAGTACCTTTGTAGCCACTACAATATTACTGAGATATTTGAATGAGGAAAAATAAGTGGTATTGCCAGTATTTATGGGAAACTCCTCTGATAAACCTCAAAAATGCAAATGACTCATTTGAACTCTTTAAAAATATACATCAGGGCAGTTATGGTTTACAGATTGATGGCTTGGAATCACTACTTTATCACAAGTAAGGAAGGTGCAGTTAGTCTGTGACGGTCCCCAAGCTGAGTCTGTGACGGTCCCCAAGTAAAGTTGGTGTTGAAGTTACCTTCTTTTGCTACAGAAACTCAAAGTGGCTCCGTTCTTTTGTCCTTCCTCATGTCCACTTAATGTGCGAATACCTGACTTGGTGTACATACTTATGATAATAATATATGTAAAATAGGCAAGCACTTACACCTTGGCTGTTTAAAAATTTGGTTCTTAAATTGCTAGAAAATATGGTATTTCTGATAGGAAGGGCTGTAGTAGGGCTCGTGTACATTATATTGATTTGCCCTGGTTACTGTGCTTCTGTGGTGCAGTTTTAATAGTGCTGGCCTATTGTAGATAGCAATAGTGTAACATGGGGTGGAAGGGTGTAACATGGGGTGGAAGAACAGGTCATGTGCCCTTGGTGCCACCTGAAGTAGGGGGGAGGTGCACCAGAAGGATGTGGAGGGGACACTTTTCCCTCTTTCCTCACTCCATCAGCACTTCCTAGTTGCAGCCAGCTTTGGCAATATTTGTCATGGAGCACAAGACATTTTGGGAATCATAGTTGTGTAGAATGACGGTGTAGTTTGCTGCTTCTGGGGATGGAGTTGACCCCCAATTTTGGTGCTGAAATCAGCATTCTTTTTATCCTCTCAACATGGGCTTTGGTAGCAAAAAAAACGGTGAAGGTTTCTGCTGGGCGGCAGCAAACTCTACTGCAACTGTAGAGAACTAAAGTTCCCAGAATACCTTGCTCTCCATGACACACTGCCTGTGCCTACTGATTGTTGCTGTGCTTGAACACATCCTCATGCTGAAGGTCAAGATAAAGGGGGGAGGAGGAGTGGAAGGGTAAGACAGGATGGCCACGTTACATCTGGTATACTGGCACAGTCTTTATTTGCCACTGTAAGCTTACATTGGTTTGAAGTATGGGTGAGCTGCAGCAAGATAAATAATGGCTTTGCCTGTTGGGTCTAGGTTTGCAGTATACTACTGACTGACCACCAAGAGTTGTTGCAGTGGGTTTTGCCCACCTAGGGCTTTTTAATTTTGTATGAGGCAAGGAAAATGGTGCAGCTTTTGAATTTAAATGTTGATATAAATTTGCTAGAAGTAGTGCCTTTTTGGTTTTGCTTTAAGAAAAACTCCAGTCTGTAGAATCTGCTTCTGCCACAAGGTCAAATAAATACAGGGGACATTTTTCTTCTTCCTGCCTCTGTCACAGATCAGCATTGTTATTTCTGTCTTTTATTCTTAAGTCCTGATTTGCTAACTTTCACATTCAGTATGGTTTCCTTTGGTTTCTGGTGTCAAACTGGTATTTGAAGTCTGCTCTAAATGAGTTGATTTTCTATAAGAGACATAAGGTGAGGACTGGGGATTTTTTTTCACAAAAGTTCACCTTAGAGACTTCATCAAACAGCTTTTAAACATTAGGTTCATATACAGCTTTACACAAAGTGGAACTGGGTAACAAAATAGGGGAGACTACTAGGCGACGAGCTGGGCAATCTTGAAATGTGCTGTTTCTGAAGGCTGGAGTCATGTTTGTTATAAATTAATCTGTCCTGTCATCTTCATCCAAGAGCTGTTTAAAGCTGGTAACCCATACATAATTATTTTGTTTCCTAAACAATGTAGCTAGCATATTACAAAAGCATTGTTTTCCAACTTCCCTCATGTCCATTGTTTTAGAAGCTTTAAATTCCATTAAATTAAAGAATTGAATTACTGGTCTTTGACACTGTTCCTTTTTGAGTACGGAAAGCTAGTTTATCTTGAAATAAAATAAACAATCAAATACTAATGTTATGAAAGAACCATTCTTGCTGTTGCAGCTATTACTAAATATAAAAATGGATATGTTAGACCACTTATCCCTGAGTTCTCTTTTTCTAAAGCTATGCATAATGCAGTAGATCAATAATGCACTTTCTTGGCTATGAGCTCTGGATAGTTCCGCCCCTGCCTTCCGTACATCTAATAATTTATCTCCTGTTACTTTCCTTGGGTTTTATGCTGTATCATTTATTCTACTCTTTAGACACTGTTTCTCTGGTACTTCTGCTTTACTCCCATGCTGCCTCATATGTCTGGAATATTCTCTCCAATTCTGCCTGCCACACAGCTTTGTATTTCTCTTTCATCTCCCTTCCCAAAACCCACTTCTATTTTCATTGGTTCCTGTACCAAAAATCATTTTATTAACAGCATTCCTATGCTAATGCTGTTAATAAAATGATCAGTGCTAAAGTAAAAGGAACTAATAGGGTGCAGATGCATACTGTTCCAAGTGACTACATCATTTTAATGTGGTTCTTTTGAATGTGTTCCTCCTTCGCTGTCCCTAACCTCCTGTTCCAAATGGCAAGTGTAAGTTTTTTTGTCCCGTATTCATTTTAAATTGCAGTTTATTATATGAGGAGATTGTGACTTTATTATCTATGAAATGTTGCATAAACTTGTTTAACACTATGTACAAGCTTCTTAACTACATTTCTTTCTGTCGATCTCTGATCTACAGTTGTGGGAGGAGTTCCTTGATCATGAATTGTAGAGACCAAGCTAAAACATTTCTTCTGGATTTCATGGTAAACATTGGGATGTGAAAATAAGCCTGTAGCAAAATGAGGGAATGTAGAAGGTATTATCTCCAAAAACACCAGGAGAAACAAACTTCAGTAATATCACCTTTTAAATGTGTAGAATCTGGGGGGTGGGGTGTAAAACTTCAGAAGTATATGAGAGGTTTTAGCAACATATTGGGCCCATCAACTATAGAGTATCTGTATAGTATAGGTAATCGATAGTATTACAGCATCAGTGTACTATGTGAGCAAGCATGGATAAGCCATTTACTAGCTCCTGTGGTGGGAGGCATTAACACTTTGGGAATAGTACATTAGACATCACATCAGCTGCCTTTTTACTTCCTTCTTTTGTTGCTGCTATTACTAACCAAACATCCAGAAACCATTAAAAACACTTTATAAGGCGGTGAAGAGAGTTGATTCCCTGAAGAGTGTACAATTTTGGTTTGGCCTAATGTGTAAGGTACAAAAAGTTGAGGGAAGGGAGTATAAAAAATTGAAACGAAGTAGGTACTTGGTAAAGGATGTGCTCAACTAATTATACGTTAATTTGTCATTCATTTGACCAGTTAGAAGAATCTCTGAGCAAGTCATTTAAATTGCAGATATTTTCCATCAGCATGAGTGGTTCTTTACAAGAGCTTCCTAATGAAGTCTTTCAGCAGCCATGAGTCATCAGTCTAGGTGTGTTCAAGACCAGCAGTAGTCTGAAATGTCCCCAGTCTACTCTGGGATGGGAGAAATTTTGTTTTACAGAAGGATTCTTCCAGAGAAGGGCTGATTTTTTAAAATTTGTTTTTAATCTTCTCTTAAACCCCCCCTCTGCCCCCCCCCCCAAACACATGGTCTTTATATGGCTACAAATAAGGAAAACAAACAATTTGCAAATGTACATTTGGGATTTTAAAAAACAAATCGACCTTCATGATTCCAGGTCAACCTTTTTGATGGTATGTGTCAATGATGCTGCAGTTGTGGAAACCAAAATGGTTCAGTTTACTTAGGATAGACCAGGGGTAGGCAATCCCCGACGTGTATGACAGAGCATGGCACACACATGCATTTTGCCTGGCACTTGTGCCTTGGGGATGGGGCTAGGGATGTGCTGCCAAAGCAAACATCAGGTCCCTCATGGCTCCCCTGCTGTCCCATTCCTCTCCTCAGCATGCCAACATCTTACAAGTCAAGGTTGTGGGTGTATTTGGCACTCTGCCCAAAAACATTGCTGACCCCTCTGATAGTCTGTTATTCTTATCTTTCCCTTTTATTTAATTTTTATTATAATACTTTTTATTATGACTTCTGAGAGGTGGCCTGAATTCCTGGCTATTGTCTGATAATGAATGCAACTAATACTAGAAGATGATGAGAACACATGAAAGGGGCCTTATACATTCTGCAGTTGAATAAGACCAAATTTTGTGGGTAGAGCTCTTGCATTCTTTAGCAGTGCTTAACTTCTTCTAGTTCCATGAAATATTTTCTGTTCTATCTCTTCTGGACCCAGATATACACAGGGATGTGTCTGATAGCTCAATAAATGTATTGAAGTGTACAATTAATCAATTTGTTCTAATCAGTTATTATTTTTGATGATGGTTTTTTTGGTCCACATACTCTTCACTGTTCACCAGACTACCCTGTGCTGAATCTCCTTTCTCTGGCCTTTGTGTGTCTGTGAAGGGGGAAACCTTCAGCAGCTCATCTTTTCTGCTCCACTGTCCTTAACTTGCAGGACATACGGCTGCAGCGAAATAACACATTCTGTAGAAAAATGTTGAATTACTTAGTGTCTTAAAAAAAACAAAAAGTATTTCTGTGGCAATGTCCTTGTAGAGTTAGCGGGGCCATGAATGAGGTGGCTGAGATCAAGTTCACACCTCTGAGTCACTGATTTAGGGTTATTACAGACCCAAATGAGCATTAGTCTACCATTGGTCAATGCTTCCAGGTTACTTTTGCATTTAGAAGGGTTAGAAATTTATTTAGTTTTAAAATTAAAGGGCAAAGCTGAGAGCTGTGGCAAGAGGTAAGAAATTTGCTATTTGGGTCCAGTTAATGAGTGTGAATTGTGTTCTTTGGAATTCAGTTGCCTGGGGGAACTTCCTCAGAGACCATTGATAGCAGTTTTGTAGCTGGCCATTATGCTAACGTAGCAGAGAGCCCATGTGCTGAGACTAGTTGATATGCCTTTTCGAAGAATTTGAATTTTTGTGTACGCTCTTTCCTACCCAGAAATACATGAACATATTTTTTCCTTTTTGCAAGTAGTTGGTGAAGTCTTCAGTATCATGTTATAGCTTATTCTGATCTTAAATTCAGTATGTGCCTGTACTGAGGATGTAAGCCTCTTATTCCATTATAAGATTAATCTAATTCCTGTCACAGATGTAGCAGATCTACATATTGGGTCATCCTATCCATTTCTCTGCTCCTAGAAGGTAGATGCATTTATAGGTTGTAAGAGCTGCTTGAGGTGCTCTGGCTTTGAAAAACTGGCTCAGTTTAAATCTGGACTTCTCTACTGAGAAAGCTGCTGGGGAACTAAGGAGACATGAATTTCGGGTATGGCAGTTATTCACACTAGCAACCCATGTGGTCAAACTTATTCTTCACTAAAAGTGCCTTTTTGAAACTTAACTTAATTCATTTCCAGAAGTGGACCAAAAAAGGCACTCAGTGCAGAGGAAGTGTCCATGCAGAGACATTTTTGTGGCTGCTGTTAGAAGCCCCGAAAATGAAGCACGTTGGTCAGTTTAAGGGCTGTTATTAGGAAGGAGAAAATGAGGCAGGTAGCCCCAAAATCGACAGGCTCATAGTAGTACTTTGACAGCTGGTTTTCCCTCGTGTCTTTTGCTAGTGGTTAAATGGAATTTGGTGATCTTACAGCAGTCTATGAACTAACGCAGTCTATGCACTTAATTGTTATGCGGATAATGGTGCTTGTTATAATGTAAACAACTTGGAAGTGATATTGTGTTATGCTTTTAAGTGACTTGATCTCTTATTTGATATCCATATAAGTAGACTAAACTGCAGTGCAAATCATGATAGATGTTCTGTTGGCAGTACACCACATCAGAAATGGAATTACTTAATCAACCCCCCATGCCCTAACATTTTTAGAAGTCATTGAGCTTTGGAAACTGTGTTAGTGAGAACCCCACTGAATTTTTTTCAGTAATATAATCCTGACAATATCATTGTGATGATCTCTTTTTCTCAGAGTAATGAGTGAGAAATGAGATGACTCGCACTAGTCCAAATTATGGAAAAAAAATGGAAGAACCAGGATTATGACTTGGGTATTTCTCACTGTAACAATCCATTCATCATTTTGTGATGATTTATTAATGCCAGAGGAGGTGTAAACCCAGGATTTCCACCAGTTGCCTTTTCTCTTCTGGGAGTCTTGAGGTGTTCTCTTTGTCTTTCCACCTATTTCTCTAACTCTCCCCAGTGTCAAATGGGGTAAGGCTACAGTTGCCATGATAACCTCGTTCTAGATGAGACAATGTTGGGTATCATACCTGCTTCAGAGTTTCAGCCAGCTTCCCATGTGTCTTTCCTTCTACTGGAATGTAATAGCATCTTCCAAACAGCCTGTATCCTGACGCAGTCCATGTTCCTGATGGCTAGATGAACAACATAGAGAAAGCACTCTTGACAGGTGCAGCAGATTCTTATACAGAACAGCAAATCTGCTAGAAAGATCTTCCCTTAAGAACTGAAAAGGTTTTCAATATGGATTGCTCAAAAAATCCACTAATGGCTACAGTGTTGATTTTTATTTTTTACTAGTGCTAACTCCTTATTTATATGCCAGACACCCCCATGAGATCTTACTATTATCCCTCTCAGGTTCCTGGATCAACCTTTCATATGCTTGTCAAAAGGTGCTTTATGCTCCTGTACCTTCCAAACAGTGTTTCTGTTTGCCACAATATTGGTATGGAGAGTTAGTGATATTCAAGTCTTATATGGCTGAACTACTGTATATGTCACTTGACTGGCAAAAAGTTAGAAGACAGTGATAAAACAATCTAGCCTGAAATGGTCCCAGAATTCCATCTGAATCTGTCCAATTACTTTTTACCAATTTTCTTCCAAAACTACTACTGATCAATAACATGCAGGTCTATATTTTACCCTCTGTGTACTCTGGATGTACCAGAGCTCTGTTTTACTTTCTTAATAGGATTTTTCTTATCTTTGTGGACATAGCTATTGAATGTATCGGAAAGCCAGACTTGCTCATCCCAGAAACTGTTGAAACAGACCATAGAGTTCACAGGATGTCAGCTGTCTGACAGTCCTCACCTTCTGACCCTGAATGCATGCTCCATCAGGGTCCAGACCTTATTGTTGGCTTCCTTTAGAAATGTTCTGTAGCAGTATAGTATAAATGGTGACTTTTTATGTACTTGACATGGCATCTAGGACAGTCATGGAGTTTGGAAAGGCAATGCTGCAAACTCTTTGGTACAGCTGCAACTTCTGCTGCTTGGTGGAATCCATACTGATGTATATTCAAAAGAAGAGAAAATTGTTGTTTATTGTCTAGTAAATGTGGGCTCAGGGTGTTGTAGTTAATACTCTGTGTTGAACAGCCAGCCTCATAGATTTGGAGTTGCCCTTTTTGTCTTTGTACAGGACCTCACAAAGAAGAAACATGACACTTCCCTGACTCTAATGGACATTGCTATCTAAAATTAATTCAATTTTCCTGCATGTGTGATACATGTGCACCTAGCATTCATTTTCCACTAACCACAGTTCTCTATAACAACAACAAAAAAAGGTGGTAGAGGGTGGGGGAAACTATTCTGTTTATTGTTCAGTTGTGTAAAGGATACCCAGAGATGTGCATAAAAAGGAAGGCATGAGACATCTTCAGCGATGACTATTCATTCATCTTTGACTTCAAAGCATTCTGGTCATATTTGGAAACTTATTAAGGCACTTTAGAATAGGTGCTGTGCCATCTTTACCTTGTGTGGTGATGTAGCATTAGTGAATAGTGATACAGGACAGCCCCAGTTTATATTTATCACATAGTCAAGGAGAACCTAGGACCAAAAAGAGAGGAAAAATGCTCAGAAGTATCAGAAAAGAGTCTCTGCTTAGGTGATGTTCTGCAGGCAGTTGACCATACTGGCTTATTTGGGAAAGGGTAGTCAAAGTAACGTTTAAATTTGCAACAGGAAATTTAGCTCAAATCTTAAATTATCTTAGTTTTTCCCCCTGCCTGCTTTCCAGAATTGTGCCTGGCCAATTCAGACAAGTAGGCACCTGCAGTTAGAGAGGAAAATGAGATGAAAATGTTTCTTCTTTGTATATGGATTTGCTAGCTCAGTCAGAACATGTGGCTGCACTCGAAATAAGCTACAAGCAATGTAAAAATTCTATGGAGAATCTTATATGGTATAAAATAAAGGACTTTTTTTCATTAGTACACAACAATTTTACCAAATAATATACTAGTATAGTTAAGGCTGTACAAACCTCCTCTCTTCCACCCAGTGTGGATGTAGTATTTGGTAATAAAGTTGCTTGATACTGGCATAGCTCTTCTCATAAACACAAGGGGGAGTAAGCGAAACTTGCATGGCCACTGGCAGGGACAGGTTGGGAGGGCACAGGAGAGAGTTGTACCAGGGTAACTCTGTAGTTATTCCTAACTGAAATAGTTCTCTACTGGTATAAACTAAGTGTAGATCATCCCCGAGTTCTCTAGATTGTACTACATTGATAGAAGTTAGGCTTCTGTTAGTCCTCTTACAAATCCCTTTATGTATCGATCCTATTATCTAGGCATGTCATTGTCTACAATTACTTGGCCAGAGTTGCAAATAGCTTGGGGAAGAGCTGGGAAGTGCAGGCAACCCCCGCTTAATGCTGTTTCGCTTAGCACTATTTCGCTATAATACTCATTTTAAATGTATACCTGATTCTACTTCGCCTTCAGTGAGTTTTGTTATAACGCTCACAGTCGCCATTAAAAACACTTGCGGTCGCCATCTTGGGTTGTCAAATACTTTCAGTTTCACTTAATGCTTGTTTCCATTTAAGAGCACTAAGCAAGGGTTGCCTTTAAACCCAAATTTCTCAAGTGCTCTTGCCACTAGCCTAGTCCTGCTCTGTCACTGAAATGGGAAGGTTTCCAGGGGGTTCAATTTAAGACTATTAAATAAATAATTATCACCATTTCTGACTCTCTTCTGGGAAGCCAGATAAAAGTATGGTTGGGCAAGGGCCAGCATCTCTTTAAGGGCCTTGGATTTAATCTTCTTTCAAATTTGGCACTCTTGCATGCTGTTTGTCAGCAAGTACCTTGTTTACAAGGTTAAATTTTTTTATCTGATTGTCTCATGATAATACAGATTTCCCTCTCTTTATGTGGGTTCTGTATGTGCAAATTTGCTCTTATGCGATGACCCTTTTTATACCAAAAATTTGTTGTATGCAAGGTAAATTCACTCTTATGCAATTGGTGTGGTGGAAGCTCATAGTCAGCTGCTTTGTGCAGTGCATTATGGGAGTGATGCATACCAAAGTATAGTTTCCTGTGTGGATCTGTGCTCCTTGCTCATCATCTGTGTGGCGGCGAAGCGCCCCCACAGGCGAGTGAGGGAGAGAAGAGGGGACCCGCAGACCCCAGACCCCGAGAGCAAGCCCCCAGAAGGGCATACGTACCGGCAGAGGGAGGAAGATCTGCATCCGCGGCTGCAGCCGCGCGAGCTGCCATTATGCCGGCTCTGGCAACAGCTGTTCACTGCGTGGCGAACAGCTGAGCCAATCCCAGCGGCCGGAGCGGCCGCTGCGGGAAGATTTAAAAACGCCGGCAGGACAGGGAGGGGAGGAGAGCCAGGGAGAGAGAGTACGGGTGTGCTGCCCGTGCTGCAGGCTCTCGCACGGAGCGGAGAGGACCCCGCCTGCGGGTCCCAAGCAGGCAGCTTAGGCAAGAGCTGGAAGCCTTTTGCAAGCAGCCAAGCGAAAGGCAGTCGGAGAGTGCATGCCGAGGCACTCTCTCTGAGTCCTGAAGCAGCAGACGCCCAGGAGGCAGGGGAGCTCTCTGCGGACGGGAGGAAAGGGGAGACAGCGGAGGCCCCAGGAAGGGGCTGGAACCAGGGGAAGCACCCACCAGCTCCCCCTGATTCGGAGGAGTATTATCTATAAGGGAGGAGAAAGGAGAAACCCCTCCCAGCAGGAGGGAGGACGACCGGGAACCGGGGAACTGGTCAGAGGCCATCATACTGGGCCTGGCAACATCTGGAATACATCGCCCAGCAGTTGGCGTGTGGACGGGGTGTAGGGGAGGAGGAGCCCCGTGGATCACCGCGTCCGATAACCGTGAGTAACACCGTCTATTGGGAGGCCCCACCCAGGATAAAGATCTCCAGTGGAGACCCCTCTGAAGGTAATTGAGTACATCCAAGTCGTGGCAGGCGAGTTGAGGGGAGGGACCACACCCCGATAGGCCAGGCGGAGCGAGGCACAGGCTCCACAATCTGTGATGTGTTTCTGTAGTTGCCATCCCCATTATGGTAACATTTACCACCACCCTGTGCTTGTGTGTACTGTCTGCTGTTGGTGAGTACCAAAATTGTCTTGTGAAAGTAGTAGAAATGGCTCTGGGGGTCAGTACAGTTGCAGTCTTGGAACATATCCCTATTTGTTACATTTTAAAGTGGGTTTCCTTTATACGAATTCAAGTTATGCGCTGTTTTCCAGGAATGCATATACAGCATAAAGCAAGGGAAACCTGTATACAACAAAACATTATGTGGAACTCATCCTGTAATACACAGAAAAATGCACTAAGAGCCAAACAGTGTTGAGGGTAATGTGTGTTGAAATAGTTTGGGATCCTTCTCTGTTAAAGTAGTCTGTGAAACCCTTGATTGTGAAGATACCAGATGTGAAGATACTGGAAATAGAAGAAGAACAAAGTGTGTTGCTCTGGATAAATAATATATGACTTGATTTTCATGGGTCCTTTTCCCTATCCCAAGACTTGAAAATAAAAGCAAATAAACAGGTTAAGTTTCAGCAACTTGGTGAATGTTTAAGATGCAGTTCTCCTTCCTTCTCTGTCTACCTTAAATATACATCTAAATATATCTTTTTAAGATATAGGCTGGAAAATTTTTGGAGAGATTTTGAAGTGGTAGAGTAAAAACATTTAATAGGATTATTAATAACCTTGAGGTGGGAGAGTACTCATTTTTTCCCATCCTGCACGAGGTGTTGTTTACAAGATTGGAGCTGGTACTTTTCAGTGTGCACATCTGCACATGCACTTAATGCGGCTGAATATACTCTGGCTCAAATAATCCCGACGCTGCTGTCTACATGTGTGTTTAAGTGCGGTAATTTACTGTGGTGCTGGATACCACTTGTATCTGATGGGACGATCTGGTAGCATAGTAAATTAGTCTACTGTTCTCCAGTTTTCGTGCATGTGTAGATGGTGATGCTTTACTGTAGCAAATTAATCTTCTGCTCGGTAAAGCATCTCATGTAGATGCACCCACTATCTCTTATACACATCCTGGACTGAAGCTGTACTGCCCCCTTTCATAAAGCCTGAATAGTTACAGGGCTGATATATCATGTTGTTATATGTTTTCAGTTGCTGCCTGTATATTTAGGAGACCCTCAGAAGTTCTTCAACAGTACCTGCTGCCTCCATTTTTCTTTAATCACTGGTAAAATACGCAGGCTAACAGTTAGCATTATGTACAATGAATTATATTCTTAGCTTTACCTGCTTCTTACTTAATCCCAACACATAGTTCTGCCAAATCAAGTTTTTTATTTTTTGTCAGCTTTTCATATTGTATTTCAGCCTTTTTACCTTATGTTGTTTCAGTGCTAATTCTAAAACCATTTTTAAATAGTTGGTGTTTAATAGTGATATTTGGTACATGTGAAAATTGGATCATATTTATGAAGCCATTCAGGGAAAACAGGGATTTAAAATATTTGTCATCCTTGAACAGGTACTGTTGCTACTGTCCCATTTATAATATATGTGACTTATTTTTCAAGACTTTTGGGTTACTAGTGTTTTCTAAATCATATTGAGATTCTCAAATGGTAGTGGTAGCTTGAAGATTGTTTCTGGCTGTCACCCCTTATAGGTTGGAGCTGGTGTGTAACTGGGGGCTGAGGCGGGAATTAACACTCAAAAACTTACCCATCTGTTAGGCAATTCTTCATTTGTACAGAAAACCAGTTGCCTTTCATATACTGATTTTTGTTTAAAAAATCCAGTTGAAAACATTAGAACCTAATGAAGAAGAAGGTGCTACATATCCGGTTAAGGCTTTAATTGTTCAGAGGCTGGTTTTACAACCTAGTGTTTTGTGCACTTTTAAGTTTTAATTCATTAGCTGGATTTGATTTGTTAACTAGATGTTCCTGCCCCTGTGTAAGTATTGAGGGCTTGCACTTGTGCCTTTTATTCCAGGGGTATGTCCCCAGTGACCACTGAATGGACAGTGCTGAACAAAAAAAGGGTTAACAGGATATATGCACACGGAAAATATAGTTTTTACATTTTTAAGGTAAATGTATGGGCATTCTTTAGTTCCTTTACAAAATACACAGAGCTTCCATCTAATCCAAGCCAGTGAAGTTTTAATATATTTCTTCTAGGTTTCCTAATGGTATTGTATGGCACAGACCCATTCCTTTAAAATTTGTAGAGAGTAAATTGAGGAAGTGTTAATTTCATTTGATTACACTGATGGATTTCTCCATGTGTATATTACAAGATTTTATTTTGTTCACTGTTTGACTGGACATTTCGGAGATTTCATGCAGACTAGTTTGGGCTCTACTATGTTCTGCTGAAGGTGCTAATATGACATGATCTCCTTAATGCCCTGCATTCTTATCTTTTCCTTGTAAAATGTCTTGTTTACTTATGGTAACTGCAAAATGGATTATGCTGAATAAAACTAGCCTCCACTGACTGTTCCACCAAAAGATTTTCTTCTACAGGTTTGCTTGGCAACTTTTGACTTTTCTTGGGGTTGCTATGTGAACATGTAAGTTAGTGTAATGTAAGTGTAATGTAGTGTAATGGAAGGAGGAGTATGTTTGTATTATTTTTTTTTTTAGTATATTTGAATTTTCTGAAGTAGTATTTTTCCAAAGTATACATTGTAAACATTTTGGGAGATAATTTCCAAAGTATATGTTGGAGCTAGGATCCTCACTGTTTGATTTAGTGATAATGGAAGACATTTCCTAATTACATTGTGGCTGTGCCAGTTGGCTCTACTCAGAGTTCTGTTGTCCTCAGCAGTGAACAAACAAGTAGATGGTCCCTATCTCAATTCAGGATGATGATGTGATATAAGATAAGGTAGTATGGAAAAGACATCTTTTATGCAAGTTAAGCCTGTGGCTATTGAGATAAATTAACTTAAGCTAATTGTAATTGATATTTCCATAGTTTTGATTAATAATATTTTTTTCCTATTCAAACAAAAGTCAAAATTAGGATGCTGTCTTTAGAGATTATTAAAAATAACACTGGGCACGTCCCAAAAGTTCTTTTAATCCTACTCAGACAGGGCCAAATATAAAAAACTGAATTTAATTAGCGAGTCTGAATAGAGAAATAAGAACACAGATGTAGAAAGGATGGTGTGATGTTAAGAAAATGCTGATAGTAAGTGGAAGTCTCTTTCTGCCATAAGGTAAAATACAAGTTAAGGCAGTAGGCAAAGGATGAGAGACCGGGACTAGTAAGAACAGAAGATTGAAAGGACCATAGTAAATAACAGGAGAGATGTAGGCTGAGCTGGGATTGTTGTCATGAAGGATTTGAAATGATAGTTACTCTTTCCCAGTGTATGAAATCTCTTGGGGAATAATCTTTTCTAAATACAGATAGAATATCATCCGTGTGCTGATAATGCACAACTGTGTATCTTTTGCCATGTGGACCCTGTGTTTTTCGAGCATTGGCATACCTCAGATAAATGTTCATGATTGAATGAATGGGATTTTACATATTCTTGGTCTTTGGAAAAAAAAAAATTCTACCAAAAAGCTCCCTGTTCTAGAAGGCTTGTTCTTATGTGTTCTGGCTTTGTCTTGTTGAGAAATTGTGCTGGCATGGTGTAAATCAGAAATCAGATGGTCTTGACATCACTTTTGATAGGAAGACTGTCAGAAGAGAAGAAAGAGTTTTCAGGTACATCCAATACAAGTCACTTAACTTGCTCTTGTGATGATTGTGCAAAAGAATTACAGGCTCTCTATAGTAAGAGGTGTCCTACTTCCTTGAAGGATAGTTTCATTCTTGTTGCCTATTTGGAGTAAAGCAGTGTGATTTGCTCTTTTAAAGTAGTGTGTTTCTGTTTTGCCCGTACTAATATATTTTCTCAATTTCAAGACAAGTCGTTCCCCCCCCCCCCCCCCCCCCCCAATTCATTATGGGGGAAATGAAGCCTGATCATCTTAGAATTGAGTTACCTGCAGGTAGTGCTTAGTCCTGGGCTCTTCTCTGGCTCCAGCCTGATTCCCTTGCTGTTCTCTGGTTCCCTGCTGAGCCAGAGAACAGCAGAGGAATCAGCCCAGAGCCAGAGAGCAGCCCAAGATCCAGCGTACAGCTAGAGAGCTGTAAGGGAATCAGTGCTCAGTCTTGCTGATCTCTGGTGCTCAGCTGATTTCCTGTGCCACTCTCTGGCTGTGTTGGATCTTGCACTGCTCCTTGGCTTCCTGCTGATCCAGGCAGCCTCAAGGAACCCAGCACAGATGCACCCAAGACCATAGGTGGTGGGGGGAGGGCAAGTGGCTGGGGGCAGGTTGAGGGGGTGCAGTACGAGTGTTTGCAGGGCAGGCATGGGGTGGGGGGTGGGAAGCAAATGACATGGGAGCAAGGGTCCAGGTTCAAGCTGCATATCCCCCTTGCCACTTGCATCTTCGCTGCTTATACCCCCTTACCACAGCTTCCTCTGCCACAGCAGTGGGGGGATGAATTTAAGATGAGCTTCCAATAATTAGAATATTTATATGAAAAATTATAAAATTATATTTTTCCATAGAATCTGGGGCATCTTAAATTCAAATTTTCCTTGGATTCAGGTAAATAAGGCAAGTACATGTCATCAGCTGCAGAGAGGATTTCCACCATTGCATCTGAAGTCGGCGGGAGACCATGTTCTGACTTTGACAGACTCTACAGGTACAACTCAGTCCTCCCTTTAATCTGGCTCCCTGCATTCCTTGCACTATTTTTTTTTTTTTTTTTGAAGAAGAACAAGAAAAAAATGAAACATGATCATCCAAAAAGGAAAAAAAAGACATTTGAGAGATTTGATCTTTGTGACCAGTGAAGAATGCCTGAAAACTTGTGTTGTTGTTTTATAATTCTTTCTGAATGATGGCTCGTGTTAGAAATTCAGGTTTGGTCGATCCTGTTTTTTTAAAAAAAACTCTGAAGAACCATAGGTTTGTGACACTTGTGTCAGTCTAGGTTCATGAAGACAGCTGACCATGCTTGGGCTACTGTAGAAACATAAGACTATACTAGAGCCAATGCACAATAGGCATCCACTGATGCAAATTAGAGGCTTGTAGAAAGATCAGGAATGGAATATCTAGTCACTACAATTCCTGGTTATTTAGTTTTTTTATTGTTATGTGTAGCATAAACCTGTGGAGAGCAATGTTCCATTTTTTCCTTTTCTTTTTCAACTTTTTTACTGTTGTTTCCCTCCCCTCCTCCTTTTGCCTGCTCACTGCACCACTTTCTTTCTGAGAGGGATTCAGTATTTAAGACACCTCATGTTTTACATAAGGGCGGATTTGGATATCTGGACTTGTGCTTAATATACCACCCTTCTCTGTGAGTAGTCCAGTGGGATTACTTGTAGAGTGGGGTACCAGTCAACCTACAGAGGTTTCCCTCACTTTATGCTGTACATGCGTTCCTGGAAAATGATGCGTAACTCAAATTTGCATAAAGGGAACTCACTTTACAAAGTAACATATAGGGATATGTTCCAAGACCTCGACTGTACTGACCCCCAGAGCCATTTCTACCACTTTTACAAGACAATTTTGGTACTCACCAACAGCAGACTGTGCACACAAGTGCAGCGTGGTGGTGAACGTTATCATAATGGGGATGGCAAGTACAGAAACATGTGTTG
This sequence comes from Alligator mississippiensis, assembly GCF_030867095.1. Lineage (NCBI taxonomy): Eukaryota > Metazoa > Chordata > Crocodylia > Alligatoridae > Alligator > Alligator mississippiensis. The sequence continues at coordinate 96,349,374 of NC_081825.1, forward strand.
CAGACAATGAGCAAGGAGCACAGATCCACACAGGAGACTGTATTTTAGTACACATCACTCCCACAACGCACCACACAAAGCAGCTGACTGTGGTCTTCCACCACAGGGATAGCATGAGTGAATTTACCTCGCATATAATGAATTTTTGGCATAAAAAGGGTCATCGCATAAGAGCGAATTCGCACATACAGAACCCGCATAAAGTGAGGGAAACCTGTACCAAGTTAGCTCCTGTCTGCACAGAGATAAAGGAAATTTGAAATAACCAACTGAAACAGGCATGTTCATCCCCAGGCCCACAGGCCAGATCCAGTCCCCATTGCTGTCTGTGGGCTCCCTATGAATCCTGTAGGGAAAGGCAGTGGCCGTGCATGCTAGATCTGGAGTACAGAGCGGACCAGGACCCAATCATAGCATATGCCCCCCCGCTTCTCCCTCTCTCCCCTGAAGCGGAGCCTGATCCTTGCCAGGCAGGAGTGGCATACCTCCCACCTCCCCCCCGTCTCATCCTGGCCAGGCCCCACACACTGGGATCGGTCCTGGAGACCCATGCCATTCTTGCCTGGCTGTGACTCAACTCTGGGTGGGTGGAGCCAGCACAGAGTCCCAGGGCCTGATCCAGACCACAGAGCAGCCCTATGTCGTTCAGCTGGCCTGTGGGGATAAAGCTATAAGCACTACTTAACTAAAAGGTACAAAGTTAATATGTGTTAAACCTTCCCCACTCCATGTGGATTTTCTCATTCAGGAATGAAGTGGTTTCAGTTGGCTGTGGCATAGAACTACAAAACATTAAGGCTACTGTACTCCTGAATCTTCTACTTGGGGGCTCAACACTTTTAGCTGATGGAGCTTTAAATTTCCTGAGCATCCAAGTATTAGATGCCTTTCGGTATATACCCAGAGGCTGAAAAGTATCAAAATAGGACCCTGCATGAATGTTGAGTCTGACCATACTTTCTTACATTGTGCCCTCACTGCAGCATTAGCCAGGGTGTTGTCCCATCCTCCTTTCTATCTGCACAGGAAAACCTCCAGTCCAGGCTTGATAGTGCTTCAAATCTAAGGTAACAGGGACAGCTGAGATGTGTAGGCTTGAGCTCTGGTTTCACTTGAGTCCCAATTTATTATCTGTTTGTTTTGCAGGCTAAATAAGCCTGGATCTTATTCTCCTCCTCCCCCCAGCTCAACAGGAGCAACTTGTCCATATTTCTGCACTGCTACTTAATTCTGTGCTTTCCTAGTCCATTTTTGGTCCTTTCTTCAGCATCTGAACAGAGGTTTTTTCTGTGCATCAGCTCAATTACATATCAGATTCTCTTTGCTTGTTGACCCGTAGTCTCCCAGTTTTCTTTATTTAGGAAGGCACTGTTCTCTTTTTGTCTTGATCATTAATTTGAGTTATGAAAAATGGTTATGTAGAAAGAGCAGGGATCAGCAACATTTTGCTACAGTGGGCCACTTTAGCAGAGCTTAGCTCCTCTCACAAGTCATTTCCAACCTGGCCCATGCCCCCAGATCCAGAAGCATGTAATTACAATCACTGTTCCCTCCCTGTATTGCTGCCAGTGCTGCTTTTTCCCTCTAGAGTTGTGAAGCCCCTCACCACAGAAATACTGCCAGAGCCCCATGGTTCCATGGCCTGGGTCCAGTTTGTGGGCCATAGGTTGGAGAATAAAATAGAGGATATTAAGTTACTCCACTGCAGAGGCTAGATTTTTGGATCTGGCCAAAGATCTCACTGAATGTCTTCAGTTAGGTCAGAGTTGACTGAAGGCCATCTTTACGCAGCCATGATCTCCAGGGTGGCTGGGTCCAGTCCTGTCTCCATTACAGGCTATGTTTTAACTTTCTCCAAGAAATGCTTCCCCTGTGTTGCCAGTTGTCTTTCTGATAAAGTTGTGATGCAAAAGCAGGGACAACCCATAATTTGGGAAATGTACCTAGAACAACATTTTAGGCTTAGTGGACAGAAAAAATGGAGACAAAGAAATCAGTTGAGTGCCCTACAAATCACTTTGTGGTTTGCAGATGGAATATCTTAATGACAGAGTTCTTGCCAAATGCTGTTTGCTTTTGCCTTCAGAGCAGTCTGCATTAATAATGAGCATTCAACTTGAGCATTATTTACATAAAGTATTGTTCTCCTGTTGCTGCCACAAGCAGCAACCTCATGATAGACAGAGAAGAAGAGCAGCCTGGGTATGAGCAGCACAACTTAAAGCACTGCTAGGAAGTATGAGATGTCCCATCAGAAATCACACCATTAGTTGCATGGGTGTGGTACAGGTACAGCTTGGCAGTTGGGATGCTAGCCAGTTGGTTTAGGTAGCTTGTTTTGAGGATGTCTTGGGCTCACACTGCAGCGAGTATTATATTCAGTATTTAAATCAAGACTTAAAATGAAGATGAATTTACTGCTTCCCTAGGTGAACTGCTCCAGTGAATAATTATATTCACAGTTAAGAATGTCTAGTTGGAATTTTTTTAACATCAGCTTCTGGCAACTGGTTCTTGCTCTGTTTTTGTCTGTTAGATTGAAGGCCTAGAGCAGAGCTTTCCAAACTTTTCATGTTGGTGACACACTTTTTAGACATGCATCATTTCGCGACACAGTAATTCAGTTCCAGGGGAGGGGCCAAGGGAAACAGACGCGAGTAAGGGAGCTCCACGGTGCCCTTCCACAAAATTTTCTGCATTTCGCGTGACACACCTACACACTGCCGCCGACACACTGTGTCGCGGCACACAGTTTGGAAAGCTCTGGCCTAGAGAGTAGGTATTTCTCAATGGTAATCAAGTTGCTGCATTTATTCTTTTTAGTGGGGAGCAAGGGATGGGGCAGTGGGGGGGGAGGGTGGGAAAGGTGGCAGGGGAAAGCAAATGGTGGGAAGCAACCAAAGGCATTGGGGGGTAGGGGGGGAGGCTGAGGGCTGTGGAGGGCAAGGGGCAGGCATAGGCAGGGAGAGGGGGCAGGTAGTAGGGGGGCAACATGGCAGGGTATTGCAGGCACAGGCAAGGGATAAATGACAGTGGTCTGGTCCCTCAACCCCTTCTGCTGCTTTCCCCACTACAGCAGTGGGGGGACAAATTTAAGATGACCCTCCAATAATTAGATATTATACATAGAAAATTATAACAGATATATAATTATCCATGTGTAGATTCTGATTATTATGGGGGGTCATCTTAAATTTGGAATCATCTTGGATTCAGGTAAATATGATAGTGTGAGGATTTTGAATTTGTGGAGAGGAGAAACAGAGTATAGTGTGGATGGATCCTCAGATGCATCTAACTTTGTCAGATTAGGTAGAGAGCGATGGACTTCACTAGTAATGTTTTGGATTAGCTGACCCTTTGTGGAGGAGAGAGAAATAATGCAAAAAGAACAGTTACCTTCTGGTTAAGATAAAACCCTGCCAATACTTGGCTTTGTGAGGCAGTATATATGTAGAAGGAGCTAGGAATGAGCAGAGACGCTTATCTATGGGCAAGAGGCAAAAAGAATAATAAGGGAAAGAAAAATGGGGAGGAGAGAAGAATAAACCCACATTTAAAGATATAATTATAACTAATATTATTATTAACTAAAATATAATTATAGTTTTAAGTCTGCTAGCAGCCATTTACACCACAATTATGTTATTAGAGTACATTATAAATTCTAAGTTAATATAACTATACAAATGTCCATTTTAGAGTTCTGTGGCAGGCCAACGCATCTTCTAGAATGTATGTTGAAAGTCAGCTATTGGACCCCTTAGGCTAATATACAGTGGATCTGGTTAGTCTCTGGGGTAATGTATCCCTATGCTCTTATTAGTTGGTGCACTGAAACTTTGCCAGTCCCATTGACTTGACTTGCACACACAGCACATTGGCTTAATCATCACTCATTAAAGCATAAGTAGTCATTTCCAAATATACATGCATACTAAATCCTAATAGAACTTGCATCTGATAATTGTTTGGCTTGAAATGTTCTGACCCTATGCTCTCCATGGCACCTATCCAGTCAGCTGATGCTTGTGGAGCATTGAATTTTTTCAAGGTCTTTTTTTTACTCAAAAAGACCCAGATCAGCTGTACTGTTTTGTAAAATTGTCTTCTATTTGGTGGTGAGTGTAAAGCAGAAGTCCTTGATTATTTTATTCCCCCCATAGCATATAACTCCTATGTAGTAAGCACTCTGAATTTTTCTGGTAATAAATTGTACATTAAGCAGTTATCTGTATAAGCATTCAGTTCTCATACAGTTAACCAGAGTGTGGCTCTTGGGATTTTGGTGATATATTTCTTCTTTCATTATAAATGTAAAATCCATTTATTGCATGGTGTGAAATGTAGTGCTTACCATATAAAAGTTGAACATGGCTAACTGCTGATGACTAATCACTCCTGGATAATTAGTCATCGTTACCAATCACCTTGGAGTAAAAAATTAACTAGAATTTACTGTAGTTTTGCTCAGTGATGGTAATACTTATAAGTAATTCTTCAAAATCATCTGTGTTTTTCAGAAAGAAAAATAATCCAATAGTAGTGATACGTGCTTGTTGTGATATTGTCATGTGTTTCACTTGTCTCTAATCCTGATAGGTGCCTCTGCTACTTGTGTGCTATGGTTGGATGGTAGAAACTCATTCATATCTGAGTCAGGTTGCAACCAGCTTAACTGGCTGCGAGTTACCAATTTAAGGATGAACAATGCAGCATTTTGGGACAATTTTTATCTCAAAGGATACTACTTTTCCAAAGAGCTGGAGCTCATCAGTGGTCCTGTGCAATGGATTAGATAAGCAGCAGTCTTTGAAATAAAGTCACAGCAAAATGCATTCCAAAATAGCTGCTGAGGATATACTGCCAGTAAGCCAAACTTCTTGACCTTTACAATGGACGGAAAGGTTTTGATCAGCATAAAATGGTCCTAGAACCCTTGTTACTACTGAGTTGAGGAAGAAGCCTGTTTCAGAAAAAAAAAGCCAACTGCATACTGGGTTATATTAACAGGAGTATCACTTGCAAATCAAGGGAGTCTATTCTATTCAGCACCGATGAGGCCTTACCTGAAGCATGTATCCAGTTTAGAGCCTCATGCCTCAAGAAGGATGTGGACAGAGGGTGACAAAAATGATTAGGGGCCTGAAAAACATGAAAAAGTCAGTAAGAACTAGGGTTATTTAGTCTGAAGAAGAGAAGGCAGAATCAGGGATTTGATAAGTTGTCAAATACCTGAAGGGCATTTACAGGGAGGATGAAGATGGACTTTTCTGCGTGACTATAGGGGACACAACTAGGAGCAATAGCCTCAAGCTACAGTAGAAGAAATTAGGTTGTAGATTAATTAGGAGGAACTTTCTAACTATGAGGGTAATCACAATTGGAACAGGCTACCTAGAGAACTTGTGGAATGTCCACCCCTGGAAATTTTCAAAAGCAGGTTAGACAGACACTTGGCTGGGGTGGCTTAGTCAGGGATGATTCTGTCTTGAGCAGGGGACTGAACTAGATGGTTTTATGAGGTCCTTGCCAGTCCTATTTTCTTATGAATTTAAGTACTCCTGGTGCAGATGCTACCCCAAATGGCCAGAAGACTCAGAGATTCATTTGTTAACCCTGGCATGAGAGGCTTGCCAGAGACGGGCCTGAGGGCAGAAGGCATTTGTGGGGGTGAGGACAAAAACATTTCTGCTGTGGAGATCCAAGAATAGCCCTGGGAAGCTACTGCAGCTGAAACAGGTCCTTTGGTCTAAGGCAGCGGTGCTCAACCTTTTGGCCCTGTGGGCCAGATGACTGGTGTGAGGCCCAACTATGGACTGGATTGGACCCTGAGGCCTGTCACTGTCACCCTCCCTGCTTGATGCACCAGGATTAGGTCCTGGGGGCCCAGTACAGCTCCCTCACATGTGCTGCACATCAGGATTGGTCCATGGGGCCCAATGCAGCTCCTTCACACCCTGCATACCAGGACTGGGTCCCGGTGGCCCAGCACTGAATGCCCTCCCCTCCCCCTCCCCTGTGCTGGGGTTGAGTTGTAGGAGGCCATTATTGCTATCTCCTGCCTCCACCTTCTCCCTCCCCTTTCCCCTGCCCCATGATAGGTTTAGGTCCCAGGGGCCTGACACTACCCGCTCTGCTCCATGCACTGGGATTGGCCGTGCGGGCTTGGTTCCACGCCCTCATGTCCTCTGTGTGTCAGGAGTGGGTCCTAATGGCCAAGTACCACCCCCTCCCACCCTGCTTTGCTCCAGGATGGGGTCCCAGGGGCCTAGCACCACCTTCTCCCATCCCCCATGTGCCAGGATTGGATTCCAAGGGGCCGGTACTTCTCCTCCTGTCTCCAACTCTGCCCTGGGATTGGGTCCCAGGGGATTGGCACCTTCCCCTCCCAGTTCCCTATAGCAGGAATGGTGCCACCCCTGCCCAGCCCTGTATGCAGGGATCAGGTGCCAGATCCAGTCCACAGGGCTTGGAGGTCACTATGGCTAGGGACAGACATTACACATAAACTGGTTTAAGTGATCAGAAACTGGTTTAAATCTGTAACCAAGCAGATGCTCAGTGCACATAAACCAGATTGAAATGGCTGAAAATGGTTTAAGATAAACCTGGTTGAATGTAGCATCAGACTGAACTGATTTGTCTCAAACTGGTCTATGCAATGTCTGTCCCAGACCCCTTGCCAGTTTTGCTCTCTGGACTGGGCTGGGCAGGGCGCTCTGCTCCACAGCAGAGCTGGCTCCTCCTCTCTGCTCCCTGGCTGGAGCTCAACAGAGACTGCAGGTCTCTGCTGAGCCTGCCTGGCTTCCCCCTGCTTCCCCCTTCCCCTCCCCACTCCTTGCTAAGCAGGGATTGCCTCATCCTCTCTGCTTTACACAGACACCTCTCAGCATTAGCTAGCAGACCACATGCTGGCTATGGCCCATGCTGTGGCAGACGGGACAACAGCAGAATCAAGAGGTAGGTGGTAATGTTCCTCTGTTGTTTTCTTAATAGGCTGATAAAAACGGAGTGAGGGGCAATAAATACTGTGTTATCAATTCCCTGGTGGGCTCGTCAGAAGCAGGAGGGGTTACCCCTTCCTAATCAGAGTGTCCTGCTAGGTCCTGGCCATGCCCTCCTCAGCTCAGCACTGTAGAAGGGAAGGGAGGGCTGCTCTAGCACCCCCTGGCATGCGCCTGCATTTCTGGGGTGTCTGTACAGTTACGAACTGATTTAGCCTAGCCAGGTTAGACTAACCTGCAAAGATTGAATCCGTTCAGGCTCAGGGTTTTTGAGTGTCCCTAGCCCACGGGTCCAGAGATTTGGCAGCAGGGGAGCAATGCTATGGCACTGCAAGCTGGAGTTTGAGCATCCTTGGTCTAAGTCATGTAGGGATTGAGAGTTCAGCTGGGTGTTGGTCCAAGAAATATGTGAGAAACAAAGTTTTTGGATAGTATCTTTTATTGGAACAACTGCATAGTTAGGGAGAGGTTAGACAAGCTTTCAGAAAGTCTAGTCTTCCAACCATTTAAGAGTAGATCAATCAATATTCCTGCAGTCTTGCATACTCTTTGCTCTCTCTGGTGGACTATATAGAGGGCAGTCAGTATATGCTGGGTTGTCTGATCTACTTTGCCACATGGGCACACTGGTGAGTTTGTAAGGCCCATTTTACGTTTGATTTTATTGAACCCTTCATAGCCTGACCACAGTCTATTCAGGTTTACCCCTGCCTTATGTGGGAGTTTGACCAGGAGAGTATGAGGATGGTTGTGTAGTATGTAGTTGTTGTGGGGTGTGGTTGTTATTCCATTGTTCTTCCCACCTTCTCTGGGGGCCATGATGACAGAGTGTCTCTTACTTCCTCTCTGATGCTTCTGGTGGATACTGGTGTGGGTTTTATGCTTCTTAGACGTCTCTGCATTGGGTATTTTTCAATCATGTCATGTAGTGGATGATCTTCTTAGCCTTTGGTTGCCAGCAGTATTCCAGACCACTTGATGTTATGCAGGGGGATTCCTGCCAAGATGAACATGCTTACCTGTCCTGTGTATACCAGACAGCCACTTATTGTTCATAGTGCAGAATTCAGGGCACTGTTTAGTTTGTGGGTGTGGGTGCTAGTTGCCCACACAGGGAGGTAGTATTCTTTAGTAAAAGATATCACCACAAAGACCTTGCTTCTCTTAAGGAGCTAGAGGGATAGCAGATTTATCCAGCCTCCAGAGCTGCCCACGTTCAGGAGTTTTTAAAGTTTTTTAATGTTCTTTCTCCTGGGCTGCAGGTTGTATGCTACATCTCTTAAGAAGTGTACCAGAGAGTCTTACCCCAGCTGTATAAGGATTTGCCCAATAGAGTTGCCATATCATATACTTTTTTTAACACAATGGGATTAGGTATATGACCAGTATAAAATTAGTTATACTGTCTTCAGACTGTCTTGTAACCTAAATTAGAACCTCTACAGCCCTTATACAACTTGAAGTTATTCTGATAATATTATATTAAATTTGGCCCAGAGCTTAATTTACATTGCTGCAAGAAGGATGCGGATAACCTGGAGAGGGTCCAGAGAAGGGCAACTCGTATGGTCAAGGGCCTGCAGACCAAGCCCTACGAGGAGAGACTAGAGAAACTGGACCTCTTCAGCCTCCGCAAGAGAAGGTTGAGAGGCGACCTTGTAGCTGCCTTTAAGTTCATCACGGGGGCACAGAAGGGAATTGGTGAGTATTTATTCACCAAGGTGCCCCCAGGGGTTACAAGAAACAATGGCCACAAGCTAGCAGAGAGCAGATTTAGATTGGACATTAGGAAGAACTTCTTCACAGTTCGAGTGGCCAAGGTCCGGAACGGGCTCCCAAGGGAGGTGGTGCTCTCCCCTACCCTGGGGGTCTTCAAGAGGAGGTTAGATGAGTATCTAGCTGGGGTCATCTAGACCCAGCACTCTTTCCTGCTTATGCAGGGGGTCGGACTCGATGATCTATTGAGGTCCCTTCCGACCCTAACATCTATGAATCTATGAATAAAGCAATTACTTTCTTTGCCATTAAGATTAGTATGGAGAGAGGTTAGTCTGAAGTCAGAAGATGGGGGGGGGGGGAGGGAATGGCACCTTAAAGACTAACTTGTTCAGAAAGGCATAAGCCAGTGGGGCTCAACCTTTTTGGCAGGCATGCCACAACTTAAGCCCTGCACCCTCCCTGAGTGCCACTCTGATCCCCTTCCTCCACCAATCTACTGCTCTGCTTTCTGCTCCCTGCCCAACTTCCTGCACAGAAAGGCTGCTAGTAGCATGCATGCCACAGGTTGGCCACTTTTGCATACGCTTTCATAGGATACAGTGTACTTGATGAAATTCCATGAATAGTTTAGGAGAGACCAAAATATTTGCACACAGAAAAAAAAATTGCTCACGCACCACAGTTCTTCGGTTGGGACTGTCCTATGATTTTATATAGCTGTATGCTTGGAAAACTTAGATTTTTGTATTTGCAGAAGAGGAATTAAAAAGTTTTATTTAAAAAGGTACAAATATAAAATTAAGAACCTAAATCAAGATGGGAATGTGTCCATGAGGGCATTTTAATTATAAATTATATGACAAAGTAAGTGGAACTTACTATTTTCTTTACTTTTTTAAGACCTTGGTTCTTTCTCTTGAGAGAATTGTAATAATTTAAACTTGAATTTGAGAAGGGCCTCAGGGGACAGAGGGAATGCTGGTGGTGGGGAGGGAGAGGGAAACTGGGACATGTAGTTCCTGTGTGCTTGTTTATGGCCTGAATAGTTGCAGGAGAGTATATGCTGCTTTACTGTTAGCCTTTGGTAGCAGAAAGATTTGCTTCTCCCTTTTGGAGAAAGGGAGAGAGAGAGAACCATTGTGTTTTACTGGAAAAGAATGGTTTATCTTGTTGCATTTCACAAGTACTCATTTCCTACCTAAAGAGATGTTAAGCTTTTTAATGAATAGAGCCATTCAGCAGTTTTCAGTATATTTATTTACATTAGATATCTCAGTAAATCCCAACACAGTCCTATAAATAAGTCATAACAGCGGTGCTTTACTGTGGTTTATTGCTTACCATGGTCACACCTCTCCAATATTTCTTATTTCAAAGCATTTTCATTCCAAAGCAAACCCATTCACATTTTATGGTAAAAACATCAAATGCAAAATCATTGCTATGAGAAAATAAGTAGCTACTTCTGCAAAAAGGACTTTCATAACTTCGTAATTTTCCTCCATGAATAACTTGTGTCCATTTACAACAGGTCTTTGTCAAATATTGAGTCCCTTGTTTTGGCTTTGCAAGATAGGGTTATGCCTCCGATTCTTTATCATCTGATATGCTCTCTGCTTCTTCAGTGATCTAGAGTTTGCTTATATTTTGTCAAAGATATGTACTTTTGGGGGCTGGGGAGAAGAGAATAGGAGATATAGTATTTCTTTATAGTAGAGTAGATAAAAAAGTGTCTAAAAGTTCTATTAGAAATTCATGTTTTCTTTGTTTTCCTAACCAGCAAAGTTTCTTAAGTAAGTTAGGAATCACAACTCATGGTGTAGAAGTCATATCTTTTATTAGACCAACTAGATTTTTGCAAAAAAAAAAAATTTCTTTAATTGCAAGCTTTTGGGCACATATTATGGCAAAACAGAAAGGAATATTTCAAATTTGGTAGAAATGTAAATTATTTGGAGCAAGAACCTGATATTCAAATTATTTTGTGGACCTGTAATAGTAATATTAGTAAATAATTTTCAGGGTTTTTTTGTACCTTCCTTTGGATAAAAAAAAAAAAATGGTAAAACTCTGTGTACAGCTTTAGGCATTACATATTACTTTGCATAACTAATAATTTTATTCTTCAAAAAGGGGAAAAGTTGAGAAAATAAGCCTGGCTCTTTACTTTACTTTAAACCAGGATTGTCCTTCCTCTGAATGGCTTAGGCCCACAAGTCCCCCTCAGCCATGCGCTCCCCTAATCCCCCCCCCCGGGCTACATGCTGCACCATGTAGAGCTCTGCCCACCTTCCCCCACTGCATCACACAGGCTCTTCATATGTCATGGGATTTGGGTAGATATGAAAATTAAAAACTGTCATACAATATAAAGATAGAAGGGGACCAAGTCAAGGTTCCTAACATTTGAAACTTTTGCATCCTTAATGTTCTTTTAACAGGATACATTTGTTCACATTTAGCTGCATATTCTAATTTCCACTGGCATATGCAAATCATTTGGAAGACATTTCTGTTTACATTACGGGTTTCTAATGTATAGCACGCGGCAGCTTGAAAGTATCTAGAGATAGCTGGTGAAGAAGTCCTGTTCTACAGGCCAGCTCTTTACACAGCAAGCAGATGAGGTGGGTGGTTCACTCAGCAATCAAGTGATATCAATAAGTGGCTTTGTCACTTTTGTCTGCTTTCTAACATTAGAGGAGTTAGAAAAGGCAGATTAATCCTACCATACTTGCTCTGACCTGTTGTGCTTCAACTGGGTGTCTCTGAGTTAAGGAGCTTGGGTGGTTGGAGAATCAAAGCTTCTGTCACATTTTTCTTCCCCCCGGTATATAAATATAAAAATCAGTCTACTCTTTCTCGAGAAATACAAGTGTTTCTTTTTTTAAAGTAGGCTAGATACAGTGTTAATAGTATTTGTTGATGTGGAGAATAAAATTATCGAACACTTTAAAAGATCTTGCGTTCATCTTGCTCTAATTAAAAATTTGTCACAGAGGGAAATAGGGTAATGTGTTCATTTGTCCCTTTCAGGCATTCTGTTGTGTAGATTTATGGCCAGAGAGAGGCCATTATGATCCTCTTGTTTGACACCATATTCAACACAAGCCAAAGAGACTCAATTTCTGAATCAAGCCCAGGACTTTTGTTTGAGTTGTACTGTTTCTTAGATAGCCTGTACTGATTTAAAGACTTCAAGTGATGAAGAGTCTATTATATCCTTAAACAAGTCATCTTAGTCATTAATTACTCTCACAGTTAAAAACTTGCATCTAAGTTTATCCATCTTCAGCTTCCAACCACTGGATTTTTTGTCTTCCCATATTTGAACTTTCTAGTGATCAAGTCACCTCCTAGCTTTTTCCTCAATGCATTAAATGGACTGAGCATCTTCAGTCTCTCAAAACTCAGGATTTCACATCTCAGATCCTTTTTGTAGCTCTTTCTTGAACCCTCTCTGTAGGGCTTTGTTACTGAAGAGTGAAGGCAGGCAGCAACTATCATGGGGTCATGGGTTTTCTGGATGGATGGCTCTGTGCTCCTTCAGATTCTTGGAGATTCTCCAGACTTTGTTCGGCTCATAGTATTAGAAGAGCAGTAACTGAAACAGTTTTTCTTAATTATCTAGTTGGAATTTTTAAAATCTTTTTTTTTTTTTTTTTTAACTGAAAGGAATAAATAATTATTTCAGCTGTAGCCTATTTGTGTCCATTTTCTGAAATGATAGAGTAGGATTTGATTTTAGTATCTTAAAATGTTATTGCCATGAACAATTTAAACAATTTTTTTTCAGGACAGTAGTTGAATGCTGTAATGAAGCAAGAGAGAGAGACCTAGAATGAATGTATCAGTTTGCCAGAGAGTGCATCTTAACATATTTAAGTTTGTGAATTTAAGTTGCAAATAAATTACTTTTGTGAATTGTGGTTTGAAATATAGCTATCAGCTTTGCTTTTAGAATGTTGTGTATATTGTTTAGATCTTAAATGTATCCGTTTGGAGAAAAATAATTAATACCCAAATTACATTCTGCATTTGTTCATAGATATTGGAGGATAACCTTAAGTTATAACCTTTTTAAAGGGATTGCAATAATTACAGTCACTCTTTGATTTGCTGCCTAGAGTTATTCATCTGCTGGGTTATCTGGTTTGCTTTTGAGGTCTTGTTTATACTGTGTATAATATAGTAAGGTCTAGCAATGGTTATAACCTTAAGAATATCAAGAACTACATGTAATTCAAAATTTTCAAGTATTGCGTCAACAATGTCACCGCATAATTTTACTCGGAGCGTAAAAAGAAATAACCTTGTCCCATATTCTGCTAACATAAACCTTGTTTTGCATCATTTTTTAAAGATAACAGTTTCTGTTTCACAGAAAATACATCTTAAACCATTTAATGCTTTTTGGGTATCTAGAGCAGGTTAGCAGTGCAAAAGTGATAGTATAATACATTCTTATTAATCAGTTTAAAAATCTTTAGTTTAGAAAATGTGAAAAATGTTACCCAATTAGATTTCATGATGTTAGCATTATGAAATTCCTATTTAGGAAAGTGTCCTTCTGCAGTTCTTGGGTTGCTGAAAAATCATGGTTAATTGGTTACAGTGTTCTTCCTAGTAAAATCTTAACCTTGAAGCCTTACTAGGGCAGCCTTCCTACACAAATTGCCCTGTGCCTAGTATTTTGTAACTGCTTATCACCTACCTCACTTAAGCATTTTTTTTCCTTCCTATAGTAGAAAATGGTTGACATCTGGTACTGGGTATAAAGATGGAGTTTTTTGGCCTCTTTTATTCAGATATCTGAAGATCTTGCAAAAAGGGAACATTTTAAAAGGGCACAGGTTGGTATGTTCAAACTGTTGTGTATGAACAAGCTGACAGTGATTCAAATTCAGGAAACCTACTCCAGCCTTAACACTTCTTCATCCAGGATTAGGTTTGGAGCAGGTTTGCTGCATTTGAATTATTGTTAGCTTGTTCACAAACAACAATTAGAACATACCAGCTGCTGCCCTTTTGAAAGGGCTCCATGTATTTCTGTATCCAGTCCCATAATAATTATAATGATTTATTATGATAACTGTACTTGGGGTATAAAATTGTATAGTAAACAACAAATTATTGTATCCTATTAGGAAAGAAGACTTGAGCTAAAGACTTGCTTCTCATTCACTGTATAGATATCCATATTTAGCACTGAAATAAGACCTTTAACTCTGAAATTTGTTCTTAGAAACAACTGACTTTTAAAAGAAAAATTAATTGCTTGAGTCCATTTTTACTTTCTGAATGCTTAAACTGTCACTGCACAATTAAAACACTTAATATTTAAGGACTTACCTGAACTAAGGCAGCAAACAGGTGATTTTGTGGGCTGATCTCAGTAGTGGCCACCATTTTCATGGGCTTATAGCAGGAGGGGGGGCACACCTCTGATTGGCTGAGAGGCCCTGCCCCTCACCACTGATTGGCTGAGAGGGCTGTCCATTGTGTGGCCCTGCCCCTCCCTGATGATTGGCGGAGGGGTGGGGCCATGCAATGGGTAGCCCTCTCAGCTGCTGGCAGCAGGGCTCCCAGGGCAAAGGCAGCAGAGCGAAGAGCTCCAAGACCACAATAGGCAGCTAGCATCTGCCCTCACCAACCCAGCTGCACTCCATTTAAAAGCGTCCCCACACTTGAAAATGGTGGTAGCAGTGCTTAAATTAAAGCTCATTTGATGAACTTTAGTTCAAGTGCCACCACCACCATTTCTAAGCTCTAGAACGTTGATCCCCTGGGTTATGACCAGGGATCCGGGTTTTCAGTTTCCCACAGAAAAACAGTAAATGACAGATTTTACCTTTTTACTAGAGGCAAACACAGATTTCTCATTTTATGAGAGACGCCTGTGGATTTTGCTGTTTTGCAGTGAGCTCCCTGGAGGCTGGCAGAGTTCCAGCCTGCAGGGAGCTAGGAGGAAGGCCGTGAGACAGGGGGCACCACGTGCATGGTCATGCATATGGCCCCAAGCAGCCTGCAAAGCAGCTCCAGCAGGCAAGTGGGAGTTGGGGGGATTGAGGTCCCTGCAGGGAGGGAGCTAGGCAGGGCTGGGGCTGCTGCCTAGCTAGGTGGGGCTTGGGCCCCGGGGCTGCAGTGCATGGCTGCAGGGCCCCAGCAGGGAGCAGGATGGGGCTGCAGGTGGCTCGTCCAGGGCAGGCACAGGCTGCAGGCTTGGGCTCCCACCCTGCTTCCCTCCCCTGAGGTCTCCAGAGCCTGGTGGGCATGACCCAGCACAGCAGGCAGCAGCAGTGCCGCATGGGGATCTCCTCGCCACTGCTTGCTCTCCCCACCCCCGCGCTGCCCCAGTGATGCGCATTGTGTGTGTAGGGCTTCAGAGAGGGCAGCGGTGCAGGTCTGCACCCCTCAAACCAGCGACAGGTGCAGGAGGTGGGTCACCAGGGTAGCAAGCAGGGCGAGCAGCGGCGAGGAGATCCCCACGTGGACCTGCTGTCCCCAGCCATGCTTGGTCATGCATGCTTGGCTCTGGAGACCCCGGGGGAGGGAAGCAGGGCAGGAGTCAAGTCTGCAGCCTGTGCCTGCCCCGTGTACAGGTCTGGGGGGCATGGATCTTTCCTGCCCACTGGGACTGTGTGCAGCAGGAGAGGAGTGGGGACAGGGGATTGTGGACCCTGGGTCTGTAGCCCTGTCAGCTGGGGGCCCCCTCTGGCAGGGCTGGGGGAGCAGACACTGTGGATGGGGGGCAAAGGGCCCCAGCAAGGCTGTGGGAGCTGTGGGTGGGGAGTGAGGGGCACCAGCAGGGCCAGGGGGGTGTGGGGGGCCTTTAATTTTAATCACAGATTTTGGGCTCCCTCACCATAGGAGCATCAGTCTGCTCCCCCTACACCCTTTCCTTCCCCTACGCCCCTTCCCTTCCACACACTTACCTGCAGGGAGCTGCTCTCCATGCTGCCCAGCTGCATTCCTGTAAATCAGTTATCAGATTGGTATTGGCGAATATGGCTGAGTAATAATCAGCTATTGGTATTGGCCAAGAAAATCTTTATCAGTGCAGTTTGACCCTTTACCTGCAAAATACTGCTGCTTGTATTCCCTATACCCAGTGTATCTCTGGCAACACCGTTGCCAGTATACAACAACACTATTTACCACATGTTGACTATTCAGAGGCTCTACCACCATTATTAAAATTTAGGCATGTACCTCTGGGCAATGTGACATATGTCCCTAGTTAGAAAACCTCTGTTACATGATTGGATCTGAAGGGATATGCTAAATGGATCTGAAGACCCAACTCTGATTGGCAATAACTAAAGGGAAAAATGAACTCTTAGAAGAGCAAACAGTTGTCATCTTGTGAAACACATTATCACTTTATTAAAACTAAATTGTCTACAAGTCACTGGATGCGGCAGAGTCTTCCTCGCTTAGTTCTTCCTTCACCTTTCCGTACTCTCCTCCCTGAATAATACTGCTTCCCCCCACTCCATACTGCTGTCATCTACCATCCCTGCAACTGATCCCCATCAGCCCATCTCTCTGACTTCTACCCCTCTCCCTTGTTGTCCTTGAAATCTCCAACACTTCCGCTGACCCATTTGCATTTTTCTCAAGTCTTGCATACCAAGGTTCATGCCAACTTAGATTTGGTGGGCTTGGGCACTAATTGGATGGCCAGTGAACCATAATTGCTCATACCCCTGTAATATCTACGACCTTTCTGTAACACGCATCCTCCTCCCCCTTCTTTCCCCAGTGGTCCTTTCTCTCACCTGGAATATACTTGCATCCCAGTGAGCATATTTGTAGCTGGGTTTTTAAGTGTCTGTTCTCCACTGAACTCTGTTTAGTATTTTTATTAATGATGTAGTACTATAAAGTGATTGGTGATGGTTTTCACATAAAACCAAAGGTTTGACTAGGAAGTAATGATGTATACTATAGAGTGTAAATTAGTGCAATCAAACTGTAGTTTTCTAATGCAGCAATTGCAAGGTCATATGTGTAAAAACAAAACAAAATTCCATACTTTCAAAGTTTCTGATTAGTGTCTGACTGTGTGCTCAGGTACAAATAAATAACAGTATTTCAAACATCCTCTTAATAACTTTCCTTCATTCAGTAGTTTGCTTCATTTAAAATATACTGTTATAAAATGTTTTTGTGTACTTTTTCAGTTTGTTCACATGGTAGTTCTTTTGCTATTTTGTGCTTATAATAGTAAACAGAAGTTAGTTAATGAAATCATTCTGCTTATTTAAAAAAAAAATCAAATGTCTATTTTTTGTAATTCCCCAACTTTGCCTTTGTCTTCTTAGAATGTGAAAACATTTGCATCTTCCGATAGTCTAGCCAAGGTCCAAGAAGTGGCAAGCTGGCTTTTGGAAATGAATCAGGAACTGCTGTCTGTGGGCAGCAAGAGGCGACGAACTGGAGGGTCTCTTCGAGGTAATGCTTCCTCAAGCCAAGTAGACGAGGAGCAGATGAATCGAGTTGTAGAGGAGGAGGAGCAGCAGCAGCAGCAGTTAAGACGACAACAAGAGGAGCACATTGTACAAAATGGAGAAATAGGTGGAGCAGACCCTGGACTTGGAGACACAAGTGAATCCCAGCAACAACAATTAGAAGAAAACAACAATAGACTTATTGCAGTGGATGAAGAATCCACCTGTAACCAAGAGGAAGAGGAAGAAGAAGATCATGCTGGTGAGCAAGAGGAGGAAGTGGAAGAAGAGGAGGAAATGGATCAGGAGAGTGATGATTTTGATCAGTCTGATGACAGCAGTAGAGAAGATGAACACCCAAACAATAATAGTGTTACAAATTCAAATAGTATCATGGACTTACCCATTAACCAGTCATCTCCATTCTACATAAAGACAAAGGTAAGAAATTTCACTTTGTTTTTCTTATTTTTACTTAGACTGATGTCAGGATTTTATCAAATAAATCACATATCTAAGTAATATCTTTTACTGAAGTGATAGTGTTGAATGGTCCAGGAAATATGCAAGAGGCAAGGATTTTTGTGCGTGGTATCCCTTCTTGGGCCAACTGAATGGTTTGGATAGACTTAAGTAAGTTTTTGAATGCAATACATTCTTCAGGTACTTAATGTATTCTAACCTGCCAGAAGAATACATTGCATTATCAAAACTTACCTAAGAAAGAAGCTTACCTATTTCCAAGAATCACTGTGCAAACCATGCAGTTGGTCCAAGAAAAGATACCACCCACAAAAATCCTTGCCTCTTGCATATTTCTTGGACCAACATGCAGGACACTGAGATTCTCCCCTTATAATGACTTGTATATCTTTACCTGCTAGAACCAAGTGCTTTTCAGGGTATTTTGATGCTTAGCATGGTATGCCGTGTTTTGCTTTCTTTGATATAAAGAAAAAATCTGTTAACAAAAATTTAAAGCATAAGGGCAGAATGATTCTCAACTTTTTTCATATCATAACCTGTGCTGTCATAACCTGTGCTTTCCTAAAGCTGCACTAGAGCAATGGTTCTCAACCTTTTTTATACCAGGACCTATTTGTAAACATCGATGGCCGGTTTTTATCCAGTGCCCCTCACTCCCAACCCTCTGTTTTTCTGCCCCCAGACCCCCAGTGTGTGGGGCAGGGGGTGTGGGGGGGAGGGGGGCCAGGCAGGGAGGACCCCAAGCTGCCCCTTACAGGGACTTGTAAGGGACAAACCAGTTTCCCACATTTTTCTCCTTTAAAGGAGAATTCATTTTTTAAAGTTTGTTCGCAACTCTTTCATATACTCTTGAGACCCACAGGTTGAGAAACACTGCACTAGAGATTTTTCTTTTCAAAAGAAGCATAAGGGAAGCAGTGCAGTTGTGCCTAGATGCTGTTAGAGGGATGCTGCTAATCAAAGTAACAGCAAAAACTAAAAATGAGGTTAAAGTAATAGTATGCACAGACAAGAAGAGTAAGAAGAGTGGATATGTACATGAATGGTGCTCCTTGGGCTTGCCCAACAGATTTCCTTTCCAAGAGAGAGCATATCTACACACACACTTTCTCTGAAGCATTCAAAGTAACTCATTACAAAAAAGCTTGACAGGGTCTTATAAGTTTCCTACTTACCTATATCAATCTATTGAAATGTATATTGAAAAAAACACTGTCCCTGATTCTGAAAGGAAATATGCTGCTACACTAAGGCAGATAAAGGTGCTATTTGTTTTCCAAAATAAAGGAATATATTTCAGGTGTTATTAACTGTTATCTCTCTTTCCCAGATGTTTGTAACCTCTGTTGTGTTAACTTTGCTTACTTCTAGAAGTCTTTATGGTGATCTTTCTTGTATTAAGAACTAACAATGGAGTTTTAGATTTACATTATGAGAACTGTTCCCAATAATGAATCATAATTTTGGATGAAATGGCAATGGAAATGGTAGGATGTCATTGTCAAATTTCAAGAGATTGTGTTGGCTCTTTTAGTGTCTTAAAACTCATGATTCTCCTCCTCCAATTATTTTTTCCGATCGGTAGCGATGGAACTTGTAGTAGAATATAACCACAACCAGTTTGAACTCTATGCTTAAATGAACTCTGTGCACCTAAGGAAGCATTTAAATTTATAGAATCCACTAAACAGTCTTGAAAATAGTGCACAGATGTAAAAAGCAAGAGAGAGTTTATGTTCTTTGATGTTGTTGCTTCTGTTTGTTAGTCTTAATTAATACAATTCCTGCTGTTTTTAAACAAGGCATACTGAATGTAGATTAGCTTTAAACTGATATAGCGTTAAACCTGACAGATTTTGTGTGGGTCTGAAACCTTTCACAGTTAAATCTTTCTTTATGTTGTCTGAATCCACTTTGCATTTTGTTTCCATTCCTAAACCTAAAAAAATACAACTACTTAGCCAAAATCATTCACCAGATCTATTCCTAAATAATCTAACTTCAGAAAAATTCAGTCACCTTTTGTACTATTAATACTGCGGGGACTTCGCAAAAACAAATCTTGCACTCTGTTCAACTGATGTCAGAGCATGGATGAATTATATATATAGTCACAGAAGGGTAAAAATGTGGGTAATGAGCATTTTTGAGAAACAAGTACAGTATCTGTGAACTCTGCTTAATTGTGTGTGTGTATGTTTCTTGTGTATGTGTATATGTATATATTTCTTGCTCTTAGCATTGTCAATTGAACTGAACTGCTGCGTGATTTGTGAACAGCCACTGGAGCCTTTTTTTTATCCAAATAATTTCAGAGTTGAAATTATTTATTTTTAGATTATCATATATACCTTTCCAGTTTATCACCTTCTGATGGTATAATCCAATTACTTAATGATTCTAATTGGATTGCCTACCTGCTTAATAGCTTCTGAACACTAATTAAACTTTGTTTCAACTGAAGCTGATGGTGTAAAATATCTCCACGATCTGCTATTTACTGTTCACAAATCAGCCCTGAGAACATAAATTCTTATTGTTTCTATATTCAAGATGCACCTCCACCAGTCCAGTTCAGCTAACATCTTGGGATGTTGCTGTGGCAATATTGACAAAATTTGCCAAATTGTTCATGCCTTCCGAGATACCAGGGGGATCATAGTCTGAACAAGTAACCACCTATTATACAATTCTTATCAGTGTTGCACTGTTCATATTAGCTCTTCGATCTCATTAGTTTGTCCTTTTACTTCTTATTCCTTTCCTCGCAAACTGCCAAGTAAATTCTGTCTAACCTGACCTTTTTTGTTTATTGGCTTCGGGATCCTGTGATGCTAAGAAGAAATTGCAAGATTCCCACATAAGGGCACAATGTCTTCTGGTTAGGCCTGCCAGCAAATGTCTAGTTATTCTTGCCAGCAGCTGGATTATTATATGCACTGGCTTTCTTTGTTCCTAGCTGGTAAATGATGTTGGGACTGTTTAAGGAAAAAAAAACTTTCTTAATATTGCTTTTCCTTTTAAGTGATTGCAGTAGTTGGAAACAGGGATGTTGTTAAATTATGGTGAATAAAAGAGATATACGGTTGTGAATGGGAATGAGCTGGTTTGAGATGTGCACTTATTTACTTACGGTAAGAATCATAAATTCATAGTTTATAGTGAGAGGGAGCCATGATGATCAACACAACTTTCCAGGATTACAGAATAGCTTCACTTACCTGAACATCAGCATTTTTTCTAACTTGTTAACTGTTGGGATAGTGTAACAGTTTCTCTATGCTTTATTTAAATACAGTACCGTATCAGTGCTCTTATGTTTAATGCAGTACTGTAAGTTATAACTATTGTTATTGTATACTGCTCTCGTAAGCTTTTTTCGTACGAAACTGTGAGCGTGTTTTTAAGTTTGATTCTGTAATGAATAACTATTTCAGTTACCTGATCACCTTTATCTAATCAGAATGGCTTTTGCAAAGGGGTTCAGATACCAGAGTATGTATTATAATTCCCATGTGAACTATGCCATGTTCTGTTTTTTTTGTTTTGTTTTTTGAAAAAACACCAACTTTTAATTTTAAAGTCTCCAGGGATAGAAAAACCACTACAACCTATTGCAAATTATTGCAATATTAATTACTGTTCCTATTAAAATATTGCCCTTTATTTCTAGTCTGAATTTTTATCTTTAAATTGTGTCCACTGCATTTTTTATACCTTTGTCTGTTGAATTGAAAAGTGCTTTAGTAGATTTCTGTTCCCTGTGTATATGCTCATTCCTAAAACTTCTCTTAAGGCATGCTTGCTGTAAGTCTGTTTTTAACCATGATGACTTTTTCTTGACTATGGGATATTGGTCTTTTTGGTTAGCAAATAAAATGTTCTTAAACAATTACAATTTTTTCATATTTTTCTCTTACTTTCGTTCTCCCAACTAACTTGGCTCATTTAGACTCATCTTTGTAAAACTGACCCTTTTAAAAACACCAAATGTATGCAATTATTGGTTTGGACTGGATTCAGTACAAACAGAATCATCAAGGCATGATCACTTGTGCAAAGTTGGCACTAATTTTAACTCTGTTGTTAATTTACCAGAAAGAATTTCTGGTATTAGGTATTTCTGGTATTAGGATGAGGTTGGATACTGCCTTTTTACGTTAGTAAATTGTCATTTTATCTATATTAGGGGTGGGGAGAGCCCGGAATCTTCAGACAGCATCAAGTTGGAAGTATGAATGGCAACCTTGTCAAAGTCTTTCTGAGAAGGCACATGCCACCTTGAATTCTGTCACTTCTCATATCATTCCCCTCTTTTTCCAAATGGAACCCCTCTACTTTCATAGAAGAAGAGATTTCTGTCTAGTACTTCTCCTTTGCAGAGAGAGACAAATAATGGCTATTGATGGTTGGCTTTTGGTCATTCTATATGATATAGAAGTCATATTTAAAATCCAAGTAGTTAAGCCTTTGAGGAGACCAGGAAAATTGTTAGTCAGCCACTAGCCATTGCTTCTGAACCTCTCAGAAGTGGTGGTTATCTACCCCTTCTTGCTATAGCCAGCGATTCTCAACAAGGGTGCTAAGGCACCCTGAGATCCTTTCAAGGATGCCAGAGGGTGTCATGCAATGTTAGCCCTGTTAGATGTGCAAACATGATTGACAAGATAAACTCAGATGGTGCGTCCAGATGAGCAAGCACGTGCCTCTTGCAGCATCTCAAACCCCTTTGAGACGCTACAAGAGGCATGTGCGGGAACAAAAAAGCATTCCCCATGCTGCAAATTTTCAGCACAGGGGACAAACTTAGACCCCTGGATATCCAGGGGTCAAAAAATACCCCTGGGGAAAAAAGTCAGGCAGGGCACAGTCAGGGACAGTGCCCTGAGGCAACCAGAGGTTTGGTCCTCCACAGAGATGCTCTGGAAGCCAGCCAGAGAGTCTCTATGGCTGGCCCTTGCCCTGGTGCTAAAGCACGATGCTTGCCCGTGCAAAGCAAGCAACAGTGCAGGCTGCAGGGACCTGGACCTGGCTTCATGGCAGGTAAGTAAATGGTTGGAGGGGCTGGAGGAGGTGGGGGGGACCATGGGGGGCCCTGTCTGGCTCCTGCTCCCCATTTCCCCCTCCCCACACTTGTTCCCCCGTCCCTGTGCCCCCCGTCCGATCCCTGAACTCTCCATGCTTTCCTCCCTACTCCCCGTGCATCCTCCTTACTCCCTGTTTGTTCCTCTGCCTCCATTTGTTCCCCCCACCCTCCTGCTCCCCATTTGTCCCCACCGCTTCCCGTTCATTCCCCCCGCACCCCAAGTCCCTGTTTATTCCCCCAACTCCCTGCTTGTTCCTCCAACTCCCTGTGCATTCCCCCTGCCCCAGGGGAACGTCTCCATCCCCCTGCTCGTTCCCCTGCTCTCCCCTGCTGTCCTCTCATTTGCCCTGCTGTCCCTGCGTTTTCCCTGCTGTCCCTGCGTTTTCCCTGTTCTCCGCAGCTCCCCGATCACTTTCCCACTCGACCCTGCCCCCCTGTGCAGCTCGAGCTTACCAGCAGTGGCAGCAACAATCGGGGCCACTTGGATTCTCATGGCTAAACCCTCCCATATGGCAGGAGACAGCGGGGCTCAGCCCCAGCTGCCTGGCACCCATGCTGCCTCTACCCTATCACATAGGTGCAGCCTGGCTTGGCAGGGTGCCGCACAGCACCACACACTGTCTGGCAGGTCTGGCTGTCACCCGGGCTGGTGCTGCTCAGCTCCAGCAGCCCCCAGCTGCCAGACAGCGCATGGTACCCTGCTGAGCTGGGCTGCAGCCATGCAAGATGCAGCACTGGGAGTGCATACCAGATGGCCAGGGCTGATCCCTGCTGTCCCCTGCCACGTAGGGGGGCTGTGCCATGAAGCCCTAGTGTCCTCGATGGCTGCTGCTGCAGCCGGTGAGTGCAGGGACTCTGGGCTGGATGAGGCACTGATTGGCGGCTGCGACTGGGTGGGGAAATGATGGCAGGGCTGGGGGAGTGAGCAGGGGCTGGGGCTGAGCAGGAAGCACATGGGCCATGGGGTGAGAAGGAGGCGATGGCCCCTGTTGGGGGACTTTGGCCCTGTGGGGGCAGCAGTCGGTGAGCTGCATGGGGGGGGTGGGGGGGGCTGTGCCCTGTGGTGCCACCCCTCCTGAGCAGCCCCCCCATAGGCCCTCCCTACAAACATGGCCCTGAGGGTCGGGAGTGAGGCGACTGGTGCAGGGGGCAGGCTGTGGGTTGAAAGTGAGGGGCAAGGGCAGTGGTAGGGCACTGGCATATCCTTGCTGCTCAGTGCTGCACAACCTGGTTAGCGAAGTGGGTAGGGGTGGCTTGGATTTTTCTGTGACAAATGCCAAACTGTGTAGATATTTAGAATTTTAGCACTGATAGGCTTCCAGATTACTTTAAAATTGTAAATATATCAATAAAACATTGCCCAACTGATTTGATCTCTCTCTCTCGTATATATATATATATGTCTAGTGGTATTTTGTTTTACTTACGGAAGAACATGAATTTGGGGGGTATTTTAAAGAATGACTTTGGGATATTTTTATGAGAGATTTTGTCATTTTTAAATAGGTAAATCCAGAATTCCTGCTAGTGAGGCAAGTGGCAAGACCCAGTAGTGCTGCACAAAAGCCATCTGGGCTGCCACAGCCCACTGGCAGCTGGCCCAGAGGTGTAGATGCCTCCAATGTCCATGCAGTCTTCATCTGGGTCTGGCAGGCATGCAGTCTTGGGGCCATATGCTGTCGCAGGTGGCAGCAAGTCACAGCTGGGCAGCAGCCCCCACTGCCAGTCTGCTGCAGTGGGTAGAGGGTACAGGGGACACTCAGGGCTGCTTCAGCAGTCCAGCTGGCACAAGGAGTAGTGTCCCCAGGTACCAATTGGCCAGGGCCCAGAAGCTCCTAAGAGTGAGTAGCCCTGAGCTGCTTGCCAGGGCAGCTTTTTATACTGTTGGGGCCAGTACAGGGAAGATTTTCAATATACTGCTGGGGCCAGCATAGATGCTGGCCCCAGGCTCTAGCTCCCCCTGGCTGCAGATCCAGGAGGAGCCAGGCAGGCTTATTTGCCCCAAGTGTCACAATTTGCCCCACACCAAAGTGCATGCCTGGGCACATGTACTGAGGCAAAAAGCCCTGGCTCAAATTTGCATCGCTTCTATTTGAGCTGCTGCAAGCACAAATGCCTGCATGTGTGGATGTGCCCCAGAGAGCTCAAATAGGAATTCATAGTATAAAAAAACATTCTGACTTGCTGTTGTCTTTTTCAGTTCTTTGCAACAGAACAATTGCTGTAGTATTTTCCTGTGGTCAAAAAATGTAAAGACTAAGACCTGACATATTCCAAAAGGTGTCTTGGATTTAAAAAGATTGAGAGCCACTGTTATAAAGAGTTGTAAGATAGTCTTGGATTTTAACAGTATGACCAAACTCTCACCCAACCTTACTTTCTCATCACCTAACTTCCAGAATCTTGAAATCTTTACTATTTCCTAAAGCCATCTGTTCATAGGCGTGATAAGAACATATGAAGTGCTATAGTGGGTCAGACCAATGGTCCATCTAACCCGGTATCCTGTGTCTGACAATGGCAGAAGTGGATACTAGAGCGAGAGCAGTGACCTGGATAGATCTAAAGTAACCTATCTCCTATCTGTTACACACCCTGGCAATCTACCATTATTTGTTTAGAGATGCCAGAGGAAACATCTTCAACTGTCCTGTTCAACAGCTATTAATAGATCTACCATCCATGAATTTGTCTGGGTCATCATATGCTTGCTTAAGTGTTCCTGTTTTGCCTTTTCACCAGAAATTTCTGAGGTTCCATTGTATTGAAGCTTTGATATAAGCTTGGGAAGTGTGAATCTTAACTGCGGCACTTGAACACAAAGGTGTATTTCTATATTTTTACTTGTTTGAGCTATCTTTGAACCAGAAGCCAAGTCAACAATAGCAAAGGTTCAGAAATGCTTGGAGGAATATGACTGGAACACCTGTGAAGGGCAGGCACTTTGATCTTTCAGGAATTAGTTTACTCAAAATCTTGCTTCATAATTGAAGTGAAGGAGTTTGGGGTCTCCACCTCCTGTAGTAGTGGCAAAAATCAGGAACAATATTTGACAGCTGTCTTGGAAATGTCTAGGTTTCTAGGTCTCATGGCATCTTGCTGGACCCATAATGTTTGAGTATGCGGTTCCAGATACCTTCCTTTAGGCTTTTGACCTTAGTGATGGAGTTTTCTTGGAAATAGAAATACATTGGTGTTCTAGGCATACAGAGATAAATGGTTCAGGATGAAAACTTTCCAGGTACACGTAACAATGTTTGTATAATTTTTCTGTGTTCAGTGACACTAACGGATGTGTCCCGATGATGGGCGATCACTCGCGAACGGGTAAGATTGTCTTCCAAGGATCTTAATAGTGAGTCCACAGGTGGCTCCATAGCCCAATTCTAGATCCACATGTCTTGGCCCAGTGAGGACAGGTGTTCTCAGGAGGGATGGGTACTGTGTTGCTGCGTTGGATGTTCTGATGTTCTTTTGGCCTGTTCCTCTTTTCTTCTGTGTCCCAAGATCAACATGGGTGCCATTTTAAGAACACAGGATACTGTATACATTGCAATCCACCAATCAGATCTCGCATTCATATGTTCTGTATGCTGTGGGAAATTTTCCAGTATATTTGCATGCTTATTGACCTCTCTACCCTGTGGATGGACTTAATTGAAGATGATTTTTTCACTATCCCCTCACTTAAAAAGGAGCCATACCATTCCCCAGTCTGGTTCTGGCCTTCTCTGGGCTGGGATTCAGCTTCCATATGAATCTGGCTAGAGGATCATAAAAGTCTCTGGCATATCCTAAGCTTTTGTAAATTGCCATAACTCCACTGAAGTCAATAGAACAGTGACAATTGACATTAATACTTCCCCTCAGGGATTAAGTATCTGCTTTATGAGCTTTGATCCAGGCTTACAAACAAGCATGTATTGTAAATTTCATTGACCCCTGAAGAGACTCAGATTTATGGAGACACGTTTTTCACTTTGTGTAGAGAGATGGGATGGTATTTTAAAGCAGAAAAATTAAGTGATCAATTGTAGGAAGACTGCTGTGTGCATATTAGGGGTCTGTTTTTGATGTTTTGAATGTGAGTAACAGATCAAAGAGGAAATGGAAAGAGTTGTGGAGATACGGGATTCTAATTCATTACAATAATAATAGTCCTTAGAAATTTTTTTTTGGTGTGTATACCAGATTTTAATTAACAGAACGAACTTTTAGAATTATTTGTGTGCAGTATGAGTTTGTATATCATTAAGATGATCTAATTATTACCCTTTTCAGCACTAGAGGGCGCAGGTACATGCATTTCCATTGTGTTTTGACTGAAAGTTGTTTTATGGTTCTCCGCAAATATTTTTATTCTGTTCTGCATCTTCTAACAATACAAAGCACAGTTTTTTTTTACCGAGAGGGATTTATATATTGCTAGTCGTAGTAGTAGCCACAATTATTAGTAATATCAGACACTAATGGCATGAGGAATCCACTAATCTCCATTTCCCACAGATTAGTCCCTACTGTAAGAGTAAATGGAGAAAGTGGGTTGTTCATTTATAATTTCGTTAATTTAAATTCTTTTCCACACAAGGAAAAGACTGACTAAATTTGTGACAAACAAGATACTCCCACAATGTGGGAAATGGAGATTAGTGGATTCCTCATGCCATCAGTGGCCGAGACTACTAACAATTGTGGAAGTGATATTAATTAGATTCTTAACTGACTAATAACTGAAGTAATGTTCCATCAAAAATGAAAGGTGTTACAAGTGACTTTAATCCGGTTATGAGTAGTCAGTGATAGGGTTCTTCTAAAATTACCCTTCTCTATCCTTATGTTAATTTTCTGTTTCTTGGTCTGAGTTCCCCCTTGTGGTTAGTCCTTTTCTTTTCTTTTTTCTCCTCACCCTCTTAGCACTATCAGACAGTCTACCTTCATCTTGATTTTAAATGCAATTTTTCTGAACTATGTGTCTTAATATAGAACTTTAGGGAAACGGAGACGTCTTTCTCTGGTTACACTAGCAGTTCTTAGTACATTTTGCCCCCTTTTCCCCCTTGAATTCTTTATATGTGAACATAATTAATGAATGCAGTTATGTCAGAATTACTTTTCAGTAATCCTGACAGTATATTTTTTTGTAATTTTATATATAAGGAAAAAAAAGCAAGTTTCCTGATTGTTTCTTTAAGTTTAGGATTGTAGAGCCTTGTACTGTTTGGAATAATCCTGACACTTTTGCATTGGAATTGAATAACTTTAATGTATCTCATGCTCAATCATTAATATGAATCAATACATAAATAATGTCCCCCTGCTCTCTCTCCCCCCCCTTCCCCTCCCAGTCTCACAGAATTCAGCAGCCTATAACCACCTTAAATCTATATAATCTTAGCCATAAACACAATATATAATTTAGTTGCTTAGTTTTTTTTAATTATTTCTCTAGAGGCTGGATTAGATAACATCCTGAGGTACCTTTCAGTCCTACTTTCTTATGATTCAGTTTTAGCTCTGCAACTGTCATTTAAAATATAGCTTATCAATTACTAAAGTATTTATGGAAGTATTACAGATTCTCAATTTGTTTGTGGACTTTTGCCCCCCTGTGTCCACAAATGGGTCAGGAAGCATGCTAATTTAATTTTTTGGGCTCTGCTCCTGGCACTAAAAAACAACTCACATGGTGGACTTGGTAATTTGATTTACCTATAGTTTGTCGATCGTCTAAGACCGTGGTATTCCGCCTTTTTTCCTGGTGGGCTGGATTGTGCCTAACTTGTTTGTAGGTCGGATCCAGCCAGTGTTCCCCATCTGGCACCCAGGCAGACACAGCGGGCACCATCTGGCAGTGTGGAAGGAGGCAGGGGACAGGCCAGCCCTAATGCAGCCTCACCCACAGGGGAAAGGAGGGAAGGCGGCCTGGCCCTGGGAGGGAGTGGGTGTGGCCAGGTCCCAACCCAGCTTGCAGAAATGGAAGGGGGCATGGCCCAGCCCTGGGTGAAGGGGTGTGGTCAGGCCCTACCAAGCCCAATGGAGGAAGGGGGCATGGCCAAGCCCTGCAGGGGAATGGCATGGCGAGGCTCCAACCCAGCCCTGCAGAGAGGAGAGGGGATGTGGCCTGGCCCTGTGTGGGGGTATGGCTAGGCCCCAACCCGGGCCTACAGGGGGCAGGGGGTATGGCCCAACCCCTACAGGAGGGAATGGGGCATGGCTCAGCCCTGTGGGGGAAGGGGGTGTGGCCAGGCCCCAACCCAGCCCTCCAGGGAGGGAAGGGCATGTGGCCCAACCCTGATCCAGAAGCGGGGGTGGGGAGGGACACTCAGCCCTGTGGGATAAAGGGTCGCAGTCTGGCCTGACCTGGCCCACCATGGGGGACTTAGGGTATGGGCATTTGGCAGCAGGGAATGTGGCCATATTTAATGGCCGTGGTTTATCCACCACCAAATTTCCAGACCTGTGGAGGGAGCCCTGTGGGCTAGGTGCAGTGACTCTGTGCACCTCATTTGGATCATGAGTACCCCTACTGTAAGAACTTGGCTATCTAGAAGGGATGTGGTGCTCTCAAGTGAAATGCTTGAAATACCTAGCCAGTGATTATCACTGTTATGTTAAAATCACTAGTAGTTACAAGATCATCATTTGTTATAGAAACTCTTCTATTTTTCTCTTGCCCTTACTGGAGGGAGGCCTGCTAGTTTTCACTCTGAAAATGCTAGACAAGTGCTTGAAAATACCACTCTGTAATTACATGACAGTGGCTGACATAATTTAAGGAACAGGTATATGTAAAAGGTTAGGTGAGAATCCCAGTGTTTGGTGAACAATCAGTTTAAATGCAAAAGGGATTAACTCTGATAGTTTGGGTCATAATTATGGCCTCAAGACTAACTGCAATTAGTGTTTTTCTTTCTCTTGTCATAAGTGCAAAACAGTGAATGTGGGGCTCTCTTTCTTCATAGAGTTAAGGTACCTCAGTGTAAAATCTTAGTGGAGACAAGACAGGAAATAATTTTTTTTCTGTCTATTTGCCTATCTGTCTTTGTCTGTTTGTCTATTTTTTACTCCACTGCCACTAGCCAGTCGACTTTGTACTCCCCAGCTAACTACCTTAAGAAGGAAACTGCTTTTGTTTTCTCTAAGATTTTAATATAAAAATAGCTGTTGTCTCTTAAACGTCTCTTGTTTTTTTCCTGCACTAAAGGTTTAGCTAGAATCTCAAGTGTACAAGTGTGCTTCATTCCTGATGGTCACTTCCAGACTCATTCAGGAACTGCTTCTGAAAATCCATTCACCCAGGACTGGCATATGTGATTGATTCCTTTTCCAGCACTATTGTTAGTCCAGTCTTGGGGAGATTGCCAGCACCCCCCATAAGAAAGAAAAATGCCGGCACCTACTTTTTTAAAAAATGAAGAAATTGTCCCTTGTCTTGGAATTGTAAAGACTTTTACTTTGTCTCTTATTTCCCTATTGTTAAGGCAACGTATATTGAGAAGGTGGTAACTAGTCTTATTTCCATAACTTTAGCCTATGTGAAGTTTCCTTAAAATAATTTTTTAAAAGAAAAATGCCATCCCAAATTGAGTTGCTACATGAAATTATATAACTTTCCAGACTTTGTAGCAGAATGTCCTTAAAATGGTAATTTTAAGGATTTTGGAGCAGAATTTTGTGCATCTTCAAATCTGGGAGTTAGGTGCTTAAATACCTGGTGAGGATCTGGGCCTTAATTCTTAAGATGCTACAGTATGGTGCTTTTCTAGCATCTCCAGCAGGATTATTTAAACCTAGCATTACATGGTAATAATGTTCGTAGAGTATATAAATCATGAAAATAAGCATATTGAAGATATTCTTAAAGAACTCTGCAGTGCGTAACATGGCTTGTCTAGTAAATATATTTGGGAGCTCTGCCCCACGTAAATATGCCATTTGTTCCTTATGTTGTGCTTGGCTATGTGGCAGGTGCTGTTGGCTGATGTGAGCGTTAGCCCAAATATCTCTAGTCTGGAGTGATACAGCTGTATATACCAAGCATTTTATCACTGGATGTTATGCTCTCAGTGCCGATTTTTAACTGCTTCACTTTTTCTGGCTTAGCTTAAGTTGACATTACTGGTTATGAAACTCAATACAAATGGTGAATCGAAGTGTGAAGAAAGTAAAACTTTTGCTGGTGAGTTTATATTTTTTCCAAAAAAGATAACTATCATTAACAACAGACTCATTGTGCCTCACACTTACAGTAGTTGTGTTTATTTTTACCGATACATGTATTGAAAGGAAACCAATGACAGTGTGAGACTCCAGTTAATTTACTGCTTTGTATGGCAGTGATCATGATTCTGACTTGGACAATTGTGTCTTTTGACATTTTGTCACTAGGTGAGAGAGATGTGGTCAGAAGGCCACAGGTCTTCTATATATAATGGATACAGCAGAACTGCATTTTATCCACTAATATGTTGCTTCTGTTCTTTTCTCTAAAGAAACTTTAATTTCCAGAATGTCACATGACACACTTTAATATAATGGTGGTATTTATATTTACAGTTCTTTGAGATTTAACTGTTTAAAGTATGCTGTTTTCTTTTTGACACATTTTCTATCACTTTTATAATCTGCATGTTTTGAAACAATGTTCCAGGTAAATCACAGGAATATGAGAATAGCAAATAGTTAACATACATCAAAAAGAAACATCTTGGGTTTTGACCCTATTCAGCAGTTTCTCTTGGGAAATATATAGTATCTGAACTATACATTATTTTAATGCTCATATTGGACTTTTGATGACAAGCAAAGCTAGAGTTTTGTGAAGTTATTTAATATCTGTACAGCTTCATTCTGTTGCTGTGAAATTTCATTTCAGATAAAAGTCCACATGAACATTTAAACCATGTGGTTCTTTGAGCATACAGTTTCAACTTCAACCTGTACATCCCAATATAATCAGAGCATGTGAAATATTAATTCAATACAACATAAAAGGCCACAGAAAACTTGCAACTAGTTGCACCAGAAAACTTTCAAGCACCTTGTTTTTAATAAATGTTCCATCTAGTTAAACTTATTTTCCTTTTCTTATGTAGATAATGTAAACACTTTACAAATTGCAGTTTTCTTGATCTTTACTAAGACTTTATTTAGATATTGTTATATACGTTTTTATCCTGTTTTTCTCCTTTCCTGAGCAAATGATCTCAGAATAATAATGCAGACGTAACATAATTTGTTATGTAAATCATGCATATATACTGACTATTCATCACTTTTAAAAGTTAGTATATATTAAATGTACTACTAACCAGTTGCAAAACTCATTTGTTCTTGTTAACAGAACACTATTAATTACTAGAATCTGTTAGTGGAAGGTACGGAACGTGTTCTTGTCAGGATCTGATTCTTTTCTTACTCCAGATTCTCATAACAATTGCTCTAATTAAACTCTTCCTCTTCTTTACCTCCTTCCTTCTCTCTTTCCCATCTTTCCTCTTTAATTTCCTCTGCTAAGTACGGCACGTGCTGTGGACTGTATAAAATGAAACGAGCAAATTTTGGGCTAAAGGGTCGTAATTGGGAATTATATCTGTGGCTGTTTTTCTCAGATGTCAAAATATGACCACCATTTCTTATTAAGTCTTAAACATTCCCCGTTAGTAGACAGTGCTTCTGCCCAAATGGTAAGAGTAACAAATACTCCATTATGTATATGCAAGCACTATAAATTATCAGCTGAGATTTAAAACTCAGTGCACTGAAAACGTGCTTATGTATGTACATAATCTCAAAAGTATATTATATTCATCTTTCTTTTTACATAAAGGGTAATACCTGCAGGAATAAACGATGCATGTAGAAAGAAAGGATGCATGACCATATTAAAGAGAACAAAAATCCATGTATAAACATAAAGAAGACGATCAAGGAGGTTAATTGTTTGTTCAAAAATGTCAAGCCTTTCCTGGACTACCTGCTTTTCTTTGTAATCCAGACATTCTTTACTTTACATATCTTGAGCTATTATTAATAGTCTCACACCCCTTTGCAGTATGCTGTTAACCAGCTGAAAAGGATTATGGAGCTTAATTTGTCACTACCATATGAATGCCTATGTAACAATTGGTTGTTACATTTGTTAAATTTGTATGCATTTTATAGCTGTAATATGAAAAACGTTATCTTGAATCAAAGGCCTTTTCTTTGTGTTTTTACATATGAAATTTAATTCTAATTACACGTGCATTGTTCAGTCTTCTGTTTGGGCACTGGTCAGACTCCAGAAATGCGTGGAACTGCAAACACTAAACGTCTTGCTTCAAACTTCTCTTAGACCAGTTAAAATATAATTGGACAGTGAGCCATGCCACTGATATATTACTAAGAACTACATACCATTGAGATGGATACATTTTGTTCTTTATTGGTGTTTTTGCATCAACATTTATGGTGAAAGGGAGGGAGGGAAAATGACATAATGAATCCTTTTCAGTAGCCCATAGCAAAGACTGGTCTGTCATTGAAGACTTTTGATAGTGATTTGTAAATACTGCACATCCAAATAGTTTCTCATTGAAAATTATATCATATGTATTAAACAACAACATATCACCATTGGGATGAATTTTAAGCATTATATGTTAATATGCAATTTTCCTTACTTTGTAATTAATGAATGTGAATTCCTAGGCTGAGAATGTGACGCTTACATTTTAATCCACTGTTGTATTTGAATGACGTGTCTACCTGTTGTAGTCTGAGTTTTATTTAAAGGTGCAATCACAGCACAAATAAGTAATCAGCAACTGAATTCTTGGACAGCAGCTGTAGCAGGTTTTTTTAACAGCTGGTGCAACTCTGACCAGACCAAAGAGTTAAACTTAATCATCAGACAAATTGTGTTATAGCCAATAAAGATTGCACAGACATTTCTAGAATATTTGTAAAATGCAAGATGATGCAGTTGGGTTTATGTTACATATCTGAAATACTTTCTGAAATGTTTAATGAAGGAATGAAGACAAATGCTTTAAAAATAGTTTTGTGAAAACAAATAGGGGGAAATAAAATGAAGCTGGAAGACTTGTAACATAAAAACAAATTATGTTTATGGAGTCCTTTTTCAGTTTTAAATGTGAGTGTATATGACCAAATGAAAGCAGAATATATGATATGATTTGTTCACTTTTGACAACTGGATTCTGTTTACTAGGAAATGTCCATTTTTATTTTTGCTTGAACATATGCTCAGTTTTGTGCTTTTAAAAAATTTATTTCGCTATGGAGAAAAACATATGTTGTAAAACCTGCTAATCAGGCACGCTATAGTAGCATCCAGAAAACTTGTTTCCTACTTCCTATCAAAGATACTGTAGAAATGGGCTCATAGTAATGACTAAGGTGAAATCCTGCTCATGAAGTTCCTAGCAATTTGACCATTTATAGCAGTAGGTTTAGCCTTTCATTCCAAGTGTTTGATGGCCTGAATTCAAGTCTCTAATGATTTTTGGTTAGCATAGTTTGTGGACATACAACCTAAGACAGACACCTTAATCTTCAACATACTGTAACACTTTGAATCCCCTGTAATGCGTCTCAAGCCAGGTAACTAAAATCTGAGGTAACCAAAATCACTAACCACTAAAGAAAATTGAAGCAATTTTTCACATTATACTTCAGAATGTAGCTTAGCAAACCTTATAAGTAACCTAAGGTAATTTATCAGATGAAACATGCCATTTTTGCCTGCTTACTTGCTGCTTAAGAAGTTTTGCAATAAGGAGTGGTTCTCCCAGTCATGAGTACAAATAACTGCATTTATGAGACAACGGTATTTTTTTTCAAATGTAAGGTGTTATTGTTTGTATCACCTTAAATGTTGCTTACATTTTAGAAAGTTTTCATTTTTTCTAAGGTGCCACCTTTGCTGCATTGGAGACTTGAAATCTAATGTTTATCCCCAATGTGTTAAATATAGCTAGTAATAAATATTCCATAAAGATAATACTAACGAGCTTGAAATATACCACTACATTGATACTAGTATGTCTAGTATGTTTTAATAGGTTGGAAGCTGAAAAGACAGCTGGAAATTTCACTTTGTCTTCAGAATTCAAGATTGCATAGTACACATTTGCAGGGTTGCTCACTTCTTCACTGTAAAAGCAATAGATAATTACACTTTTTAAATGGTGTAATGAAAGAGGAATTGCTTCAGTTCCTGTATTAATTTGTCTCTATCTGGCACATTAAATAATGTACATTTGAAATAAGTGCAAGTGTCCAGAATTTAAAAAGCTATTTTAGCGCACAAAGTCTGAAATGCACATTTTTTTTTCTTCATGTTTCTACAATATAATTTTAAAAATAAATATTAAAGAGTAACTTGTTGTACTAACTGAATTTTGGCCAGACTGGGGAGTTGATCATTGTAACTGTTAAGTAGCAGCTTGAAAATTTCTCATGTCCTTTCCCCATAATCTCTCTTCTTCCACTCCCAAATTGTTGTTTTTTTAATGTTGCAGCTTCATGTAGAGGATAAGCCTACAGGGCCAATTTGTCTCTGAATAAAATCATCTGGCAACATATCATGTTTTAATGTAAAGAAAGGAAGGAGGTGATGAAATGGTACAGGTGAAAGTAGTCAGATGTACAAGCTGAAGGAGGAGAAGGGAAGTTTGGTGATTCACCAAATGGGTTAAAGCTAGTGAGGGGGGACATGAGGCTCAACCCTTGTTAGAAGGGTCCGTGCTGAGGTCATGAGACAAAATAATTTGTTGGTGTGCCCCTACTGTGTATGTGTGAGACAAGGCCCTCTAGGTAGACAATTACTTAAGCTTGAAGAAATATTAGGGTGACATGGTGTACACTGTGCCCAGATTCAGTCTCATAGCAAATACCTTGCGGCAATTTTACAACTCTTGTTTCTCTTCTCCAGTGTTTTCTAAAATCTCTTGCTGGTCTGTGTTGTCCTACTTGGCCTTTTTGAACACGGGAGGAAGAGAAGGCAGCCTTAGAAATTCTGAAGTTGTCATGTGGTTTTATGTTGTCCAACCATTCATGCTACAAACACAGTGTTACTGCTAGACATGAGCTACTAAAATAGTGGGCCCCTCACCCTTCTGCAGGAGAACTGACCCATAGTCCTAGGCCATCCAATCAGCAGTTCTTAAATAAGTATCATATTGCTTCCTTCATGACGTTCAAAAATATTAAATATTTGATAAAAACATTACCAAAGGAAAAATCTTTTCTTCTTTCTACCTAGAGTATAATATTGTTTCTTTATACTCCTGCTTTTAAACACCACAATGATAGATCCCTTAACAGAGAAACAGAATTATGCAACTTTAAGTCTACTAATGTCAGTCATTAAATGTCAGTTGAGAGGAAAACCATCAGTATGGATCTCCCTTCTTTCTGAAGAAGTTTAAAACACAAATGTTATATGAAATTGCTAAGATTATTGTACTTTTATCAGGATTGTGTTTCATACATTTTAGAACATTTTTGTATACACACACATGGCCACAGTCGCTCACTTATGCTCACTCTCTTGCTGTCGCTTATTTTGTCTCTCAAATCTATTTTTAATAGGTTAGTTTTGGAAACTTTCCATACATTTGTTAAAGAAAATTGATAACTGTTGAATTGACTGGTTCACTTTCAGGAGTGACATTAAAGTATGAAATATAAAAGAAAATGACCACAAGGTCAGTAACTACTACCAATATTTTCATTATTTATACAATCTTTTTAAATGTGTAGGTGTCTCATATAACAGGATGTATCTGGGTGTTGAACCATATGCTTCCAACAATCATTAAATATCTATGATAGATATATCTATGACGTATTTTGTTGCAGCCAATAACATTGTGTTTGGTTTGTGCCAGTCTTAACCCTCAGAGCTGCCTTAAGCAGGAGAGAACACTGAAGAGCTCATTGATCTGGGCAGATGTTGTAATTCAAGCTTGGATAGTAAGTTGTTCCTACATTGTTGGATGATATGCACAGAAAACAGTTAGTTATTTAGGGAGAACAGTTTGTGCTTGAGTACAAGGTTTTGTCTACATAAGAAAACTTGCAAGTATAACTCCTTGGATAGACACAGTCATTAGGAAATAAGGGCCATTTTCTGGTTTAGTTTGTCTTTTCAAGACACTCACCATCCAAAATGAGAATGTCTGTCTGAACATGGCTTTATAGCAGTGATATTGGGTATGTAAGAGAGAGAACTTTTTTGCAAGACTTCTGAAATTGCCAACATTTTTTTTGTAATTTTTAAAATAATCAGAATTAATCTCTGGTCTTACTTGCATACAATACCAGGATTTCTCATACTGTAAGTTAGTATCCCCTGACAGGGCACAGCAAAAATGCCCAAACCAAGTGCCAGAGTAAGGGAAAGAAGAAACTTGCAGCCTTGTTTCTTCCATTCCTCTTTTAAACTGTCTGTGTTACCCTGTATTCCAGAAAAGCCCAAGTACTGATGTCCTTGTGACCCATGTGCTTAGAGTGACTCTTCACCCCATTTGTTTGAAGCAAGCTTCAGCAAAGCAGGAAGATTCTTTTAGTCAACAGTACTATAATTTTCATCAATTGGGGAAGCATTCCCTATCTGTACCCAGAGCAGCAGCCAGGGACAGGATTTTAAGTCGTGGAAAGAGATTTAAATGCCCCTTCCCCCCCACTCCCCTTTTAGTACCCACTCCCTTACTATCCCAAGGCAGAGGGGGGTAGAAGGGAGCCCAGAGCTACTCCTGTGCATGGAGCAAGGCTCAGTGGTAGTGGCAAAAGATGGTTTCTACCTCCCTCCTCTGGCAGGGTAGGAGCAGGGGCAGGGAAAGGGAACAATTCCCCTTGCAGCCACTCCTTGCAGGAGTGAATGGGGCAGCAGTGGCAGCAGGCAAAATTCCACAACTTTTACTGCACCCAGAGGAGTAAGTGGAGAGGACGAGGGGGTGAATGGGAGGGGAGGGGATGGGATGGTTTGTTTACTTGATTAGGGGATTCTTACTTAATTGGGGACTTTTAAATTAAAAAAAAAAAAAAAGTCCCCAGCTGCTGCTCACACAGCATGACCTACCTGGCAGTGGGGGGCCTCAGAGTAGGGGTGCAGTCACTCCTGCAATGCTGGTTGCTGTTTCGACACCTCTCATATTAAAATCCTGTTTCTGTCCAGGTTTGTCTGTTTTTAGATCCATCCCCATCTATGCTTATGCCCTCATCCATGGGCGACTGGTACCACCCGAGTCGGGGGGGGCACACGCTCCCCCAGCGGCCAGTCAGCGACTGGGGGAAGGGGTTCCACAACCGATTACACCAATGGCGGGGGTGGCCCCTGCAGCTGATCACACTGACCAGGAAGTGCCGGCAATGATTCATCCGGCACCCCCACTCCCTGGCCAGCACTTGCGGGGGGGCACTGGTGCTCCTGCCTGCCCCCTCTGCCCATCACCTAAGCGGGGAGTGCTGCCTGTCAGGGAGTGCACATGCACCCCTGTGTGCCCCCTACACCTCACTACTGCCCTCATTCAGCAGCATCTGCATCAGCAACTTCCTTTAGTCTTGCCATGTTTTCCATGGAATTCCATGTCAATAGTCTCTGTTCATTAGAACCCA
This sequence comes from Alligator mississippiensis, assembly GCF_030867095.1. Classification (NCBI taxonomy): domain Eukaryota; kingdom Metazoa; phylum Chordata; order Crocodylia; family Alligatoridae; genus Alligator; species Alligator mississippiensis. The sequence goes on from NC_081825.1 coordinate 96,387,752, forward strand.
GCCCCTTCCTTCACCCTAACCAGGTATGGTTTTTAGGCACAACTAGAAGGATTGTGGGAATCAGGATCACAACCAGAGTTTCAAGGGAAGAAAGTTTGAGCTCCCCCTCTTATACTGTGTTATAAGTTATAAAAACATTAATTTGTACTTAGTTTTACTTTGTCCATAAATATATAGACTATCAGCACTTCAGCCACCTTCAGTTGTGCAGTATTTTAAAGCCCTTTGAGATGCTGCAAGAGGCAAGTGCAGGAACAAAATAAAAAGGTTCCCCGGGCTGCAAATCTGCAGCGCAGGGGCAAAATTAGACCTGTGGATATCCAGGGGTCAAAAAATACCCCAGGTGAAAAAAGTGGGAAGGGCACGGTCCCAGACTGCCCTGAGGCAACCAGAGGCTCAGGTCCTTCACAGAGATGTTCTGGAAGCTAGCCAAAGCTTCTCTTTGGTTGGCCCTCACCCCAGTGCTGAAGCACACTGCCTGCCCATTCAGGGCAGGCATTAGGGGTGTGTGAAGTGGGCCGTATTGGATTCAGATTCAGCCTGATTCAGGGGACAGTGATTCGATTTGTTGATTTAGATCACTGTCCCATTTCAATTCAGTCGAATCCGAAGTTTTGATTCGAATTCAGAGAATAAGCGATTCAGCCATAGACACAGCTTTAAATGTTGTTTTCTACCTACCTCGAGGTACCAGGTGTGGCTCATGAATGCTGAGATGGTGGGTGGGGTGGAGCGTCCCACAGCGCAGGGAGGGTCCCCTGCATGCTTGGCAACAAACCCAGAAGTGGACCAGAAATACTTCCGCTCCACTTCCAGGTCTGCTGCTGAGCATGTGGGGGACACGCACTCCCCCAGCTCAGCCATCAGCTGCAGGGGGACCCCAGGTGCCCCCCCAGACCCAGGAGGCACCAGTCGCCAAGCTGGGAGGGGGATGGGGGGTTCCCCTGTGTGCTCTGTTGGACCCAGAAGTGGACCAGAAGTGCTTCTGGTCCACTTCCGGGTCCACCACTGAGCGGACTGAGAACCCCCCCACGCTCCTGTGGGACGCTTCATCCACTCCACCATCTCAGCTTGCACAAGCCACCTGGTACCTTGAGGTGTGTAGAAAAAACATATAAAACTGTGTCTATGTCCGAATCATCGAATCTCTCCGAATCAATTTGGAGGGTTCCAATTTGATTTGGAGAGATTAAAGGGTCTCCTGATTTGATTCAGAGACTCTGCCGCCAAATTGGGTTGAATCTCCGCTGAATCGAATCGGCAACCGAGGCTTAGCAAGCAGTGTGCCAGCTGCAGGGAGCTGGACCTGGGCTCAGTGCTGGTAAATAGGGGCTGGAGGAGGTGGGAGGGGATGATGGGAGGACCCCTGCCAGCCCGATCCCTGCCTGCTCCCTGAGACCCCCCAATCACCGCCGCACCTGGCCCTATCCCCCAAGCTTCCCCGATGGCTGCTCCGCCTGACCCTAGCATCCTGGCAATTAAAAAAAAAAAAAAAATCCCCACGCTCACCAGCAGTAGCAGCTGCTGTCGGGGGTCACTGGGGCCTCTTGACAGAGTGCCCCCCGCACAGCACAGGGCAGCAGAAACCGGCCTCAACTGCCTGGCACCCACACTGCTACTGCCTCATTGTGCAAGTGCGGCCAGGGTCGGCAGGGCGCTGTGCGGCTCCGCGCTCTGTCAGGAAGCTGGGGCCGTTCAGGCTGAAAAGTGCTGGGCCCTGGGTGACAGCCTCAGTGTGGGAGGCTGTGCTGTGCAGTGGGGCTCTGCCAAGATCCCCATGTGACCCCAACAGCCGCTGCTACTGCTGGTGACACCCCCCACAGTATTCCCCAATCCATCCACACCTACCCACATAGCCCATGGCCCCTTACATCCCTCCACAGCCACCCACATGCCCCAGCCTACAGCGGCAGCCTCCTGAAACCCTGTGTGCAGATCGGGGGCCCGCACCACTCTGGAAGAGCTGGAGAAATGATAGGAGAGCTGAGGAATTGAACTGGGAGCTAGATGTCAATATCAGAGCAGTCCTTTCCCCCTCTTTCCCCTCCCTTGCCTTAGTTTCTGTTTAGCTGCAAGCAAGCCGGCTTTGAAACTAAACATTTCAAAACTTTTGAAAAGTTTTGAGTGCCCTTGTTTAGTTTCAAAGCTGTTTTGAAGCCTTTCGTTTCTTTTCAATTTTGCTCTTTCAAGCTCAAAACGAGTCGAAACAGCTTGAAAACGAAACACCTGTCGAAATTTTGCATAGCCCTACTGTCTAGTGAACAAGGTGGTGGTATTAATGTGCTAATATTAAAGCACTTTCATACTTACAAGTTTGCAAATGGTAACACATTAGCTAATGTTAAGAGTACTAAAACTTTATTATTGGTGGTTTGTCAACAAGGTATATCTACTAAAGACTTATCCTCAGCAAAATTGAAAGACTGGTTTGGTACATAAGTTCAGTGATTGAGCCATGTAGGGAGGCGGGGTTGGGAGTTGGGGTATAAGACTACATACAGTGTGCTTACAGGAGACATATCTAAGAAATCAAAGGCTTTCCAGAATTTCTCACTAAGTGCATAATAAAAATGCAAACCATGGTTGCTGTCTATCTTTCTACTTTTATATTGATGCAGTCGCATTTTAAAATGCTGTAGTGCTCTGTTTTCTCCTTTTGAGGGCAGCTGTTCACCAGTGATAAGAACTCTGGGATAGCATGTCTTGTTCTTTTCAATATTTTTGTCCCTGCAAAGGATGAATTCAGTTTTTTCTAAAGAAAAATACATACTGTTTTTTGTACCGTCTTGCTTCTGTTACTTCTAGCAACACAGATAAAACTAACATTAAAAATATTTGGTAACCAAAGTTATTTAAGTCTAAAAAAGGATTATGGAAGATTTCAAGGAGATTAGAAATTTATTTATTTATCTCTACGTGATTTTAATAAACTCTGCATAATGTTTTAATCTAACTTTCCTGGTCAGTTATGCTAAAAGAGTGAGTCCATCTCATATTTCTTTTATTCCATTAAAATGAATAAATTGTCCTAATAAGGAGCCTTAATTGTCCTAATTTTAGATTGAAGAATTACAAAATTCTGTTGCTTTTTGGGCTTTGTCTTCTTTGAAATACTAGTCTCCTGATTGATCTGCCCAGGAAAAGAAATAGTCGAGAACTGTCTGGTTCAAGAGTCTGACTCAATATAATGCAGAGATCAACTGTTGACAAACTGTCTTCAGATATGAAAAGCTGAAGTTGGACTCCTGATTAGACGTTTAGAGAATCTATGAAGATCAGGCCACTTCATTTAGGTTCTGAGTTTCAGATGTGTGTGAAAGTATTCAAGTGCAGATTTTCAGCTTTCCTCTGGGTGTGTCTGTAATGGCTGGTGTGTGTCATATTCCTATCACCATTATGATAAATTTCCCTCTTCATTTTTTCCCCTCTGCTTGTTATATCTGCTTACTTTTTAAATTAGACTAGGAGTGGGCAAAATGCGGCCTGCAGGCTGGATGCAGCCCGCCAAGTCATTCTATCTGGCCCGTGGGGCCCCTAAAATATTAGAAAATTTATATTAATCTGCCCTGGGCTGCCTGTCATGCGGTCCTCGATGGCTTGCCAAAACTCAGTAAGCGGCCCTCTACCCAAAATAATTGCCCATCTCTAAATTAGACTATAATATCTTTAGAGTAAGGACTTTCTTGTATTATGTATTTGTATAATGCCAAGTGCAATTCAGGGCCCCAGAGCATCACTGTACTACAGTACAACTGTGCTACTAATACAAATTATAAGTATGATTATATGGAGTCCAGTAATGTGTAATAAACGTGAAAGAATGGAAAAAAAGAGGGTGTTTGAAACTACATGAGTTCAGTTAGTATTTTGCCTGAGACACAAAGCATTTTGGGGAAAATAAATGAAAATTTAAGGCTTTATGATACGTAAGTATGGCTTTGTGATTTCATTTTTGTGTTTTTTGTTCTTGTCCCCACTGCTCCCTTGTCCTTTATGGGAAACATGTCATACCTGTACTTTCCTTAGCTTCTCAGCTTGGCAAAACATACCTGAGAAACATTCAGAACCCTTGACACCTTGCTGAAGTTCTCCAATGAAAAAAGCCTGATATTTGTTATATGCAAGAAAAATACAATGCATCAAAGAATCAGTGAAGTGCATTCCAGTTGTGCTTCTGTAAAGTATCAGTTAAGAATGCAATAGCTATTATAATTTATAGTGACCGTACAATAGAAACTAGGACAAGGGCACTCTACCAATAAGAACATTTAAAAGTGGAAAAGCTATAACTTAAACTACTTCACTGTTTGGCACTGGTCCACATCTTTTTAATGTGAGGTATTATATCTCAGATAAATACAATCATTTAAAGGCAAAAATATTAAGTTGTTCTCTTGAATATGGACCAAGTAAAACACTTGGGTGTTTGATATCTTTACGTTTTTAAAAAAAAAAAAAAGAGAGAGGTAGTAAAGGCTCTTAAGTTTAAGAAAGGTAAAATATAATTATGTTCCAACAAGCATAGTTTGTGGGGGTTGTTGTTGGGTTTGGTTTATTTTGGGGGGAGGGGGGCAGTGTTTGGTGGTTTTTTGCTTTTTTCTTTGAGCAAGGACAGGGAGATTCCCACTGGCATATTTTAATAGGGTCGTTTGAGTCAGTACCAGGCTTCAAGCTTTCAGGTGTTATTAGAGCCTTCTATCACCATTAAATAGTTAACTGTTGTTGCTGAGTTGTGCACACAGGGATTCATAAGACCCAGTCTACACTACAGTGTTCTGCCAACAGAAGTCAAATTCTGCTGCCTGTACTTGAAAGTGTACTTACATTTCAGATTTCCTCTCTCACAGAATCTCCCCTTTCTGCTGACAGTTAACCACTTCTTTCTAGTGAAAGAAGGCTTCTAACAGAGCCATGTGTAGACATACTTGCCCTTCAATTGGCTGTAACAGCTTTCAGCAGCTGGTGCCTCCCTGGGTTGCACTTTGCGCTCTGCTGGCACATCTGCTGGAGTGGAGCTGCCAGAAGTGCATGGATATGTATGCACTTGGGCAGCTTGGCAGTGGTAGCTGCTGTCTGCTGGCAGAACCATGTAAAGCATAGACAAGGCCTAAGTGTCCTTAAAGGTCATTTCACCTCTGTGTTTCAACCTATGTTGTTCCAGTCCATTGTTGCTGTCACTGTTTGCTGCATCATTTATCAGCAATTTCATATGACATGTTGAAAGTGTTTAAATGACTCTTGCATTTTATTCAGTTTTCTTCAGGAAGGCTTCTCAAATTCTAGTAACATGCTTTGGTAAAACAAAATATGCTTTGGTATAACAGATGTCCAGGGAACGGAAATGACCATGTCAACATGGTTAAGTCATAACAAACATTTCAATAGTGAAAGTTAAATTTGGTTTTCAAATGAAAGTAAACTGGTTGCAAAAATATAAAGGTTTATATAATACATATAAATATTATACCTGAAATACAAGTTTTGGTAGTAAAAACCATTGTAAGTTTTATCTAGGGTCAAAGCATATGAAAAGCTTCAGTTCTCTTGGAAATTTCAGCTTTGCCCTAGGGGAAGATCCTGTCTGGGCTTCTCTAGTTTTCTGCTCCCTAAGGAACAGCAGGCAGTGCTCCCCATCTCCCTCTCAGGAACTGAGGACACTTCCATAGGTGGGCAGGAAGAAGCAAAATGAGCCAAAGGTGCCTCTGCTTTTCCCTGAAACTGGAGTTTGCTTTGTTCTCCTCCTGTCCTCTCAATCTCGGCAATGCTAGACCTGCTCCAGTCTCACCCTGGCAAGGGGGCAAGAGAACTCCACTGCAGTTGCTACTGTAGGCTAGGGAGAGAGATTCTGGGGAGGGGCAGAAATAATGTGTAGACAGGTAGGAGTAGTAGTTGGTGGAACGGAATTAGCTTCTTGTCTGGGTCACAGGCAAGTGGAGTTGCATGGACATGGAATTACTAGAATTTGGAGGTTTGGAAGAAAAGTGGAAACTGCACTATTTGTTAGCCAGTGAGAGCTCCTTCAACAGGTACCAAAACTTCTTATTAAAAATACTGGGAGGGAGGGTAATATTAATTTTCTAGACCACCGGAGTGTATACCTACCAACACATGTTTTGGGAGGGCTGGAGCAGAAGGAGTTTAAAAAAAAATCAAAAGATAGACAAAAGCACAATGTTTGTGATTTGATGGACATTCTTCTGATTTTTGAGGAGGCTTCACTCATTTTAAATTTTGAAGAAAATCTTGTATTTTATTCAACCAACAATTGTAATTTAAACCATGGAATTATAAAAGAAGCACCTTTTGCTTACAAACAACTGGGATTGATCATGTGCACCTGCCATACATGATTTAAGCTTCATTTTGCTGCCTTACCCTCTGAAAGGGCAATGTAGATTTGTGAAGTCATTTTCAGAAAAGTCCTTTTGTGAGTTGGTTTGGCCATTAGAACTCAAAGCAGTTGCAATTTTTTTTTCTTTTTAAATAAATCTCATATCCATTTCAGAAAAGGATGCCTTAGTGACATTGCATGGGAGGTCCACCAGCTGTTTGATTGGCAGGAGCAGTCTGCTTTCACATTAGTTGTTTGCAATTCCTGTCTATACTAGGATAGCTTGCACTTCACTAAGCAGCAGACAGGTCAGGAAACTTGGCAGGAGAAGGTTGAAAGACAAAGGCAACAGGCAGGCCACTTTGAATTCTTTATTTTTAGAGAAATCGTGCAATTCTTCTTTTAAAAGATATTAGCAGTGCCATTGCTTTACTAATTTCTGTATGACTAAACAAGAACCACAAAATGTCAAAACCAGGAAAACCTGCCATAAATCATGGGTTGGTTCCTGTTGATTTAAAAAGTATGAAAGAGCCTTTGCCACACCAAACTGTGATGAAGATATTTAGCATCAGCATCATTGCCCAGGGCCTCCCTTTTTGCCGTAGGCGGGTAAGTATATTTAAAAATATATATATAGACTTTTACATTGTTTGGCTTGGGGTACTATGCTTTGTCATGGTGTTTTTCAGTCCACACAGTAATACTTAAATCTGTAGTGTAGTTGCCTCTACATGCTCAAAATAGCACTTGATTGCAGTAATAATTATGCTTCAGTTTTTGTTAATAAAATTCTACATATGTTGCCTTAAAAGTATTAATTATTTAAGGGGACCTAGCATAGATCTTCTTGTGATTAACTGCATAGATATGGCACACAGTTACATGCACTCTATAAAACTAAGTAAAAAATCTTTTTACCTTTTAAATATATATATAATTTTATTCTGTATTTAGATGCTTTAGTTTTAGTTTTATCCTGAAATCCTTTGTGTGCAGTTCTGAATTGCTTTGGTATGTGTAAGTTACAAAAGTATGAACTTTCAAAACTCTTAAATTGTTTTAATGTTTAGAAAGGTTTTGGTAAGATTTCTTAAACTTTAATTAAAATACTTTTGTAATTCACAATAATGGAGATAACATTTTTGCTGTTACAGAAAATAAAAATAGCATGTTACTATGTGGAGGTTGCGATATAGTTTATATATAGACAATTCTAGACTGTCAAACTACCAGAGGTCTTATACTACAGCCTCAATAGCTGTGTAAATAAAGTTGTTCTAAAGCACATTTTCTGAAAGAAAATAAGTCATTTAAACTTAATTCTTGCTAAAATATTTAGCTATCAATAATTTCTGGAAGTAGTGAATATTTCCAAATTAACTTTAATTTATACTCTTCAAAAGTCCTTGGTTTGCTGCTCAGTTCATACTTTTTGAATTCAAATCAACATTTTTATTACCCCTGAAACAAACCAATTTTTACTAAACTCTTAAACAGATTTTAAAATAAAAAGGTTTACTGCTTTTCAGTCTGAGAGTTTCTGAAAATTGAATAAAAGTGCTGAGTTTATTACCTGATCTTATATAAATTTACCCCTACTTTTGCAAGTATTATATATTTATATCTTAATTTTAAAATATTCTTCTTTTGGTAGAAGACTTCTAGAGTTAATTAAATATCAGATTTGTAGTAGTTTTTTTAATAAGCTTTTTAAACTAGTTTTGGAAACAGATTGCTTAGCACATCTGACCAAGAAGATTATTCCCTATATGAGAACTGTGAGAGTATGCTTTGAAGCCTGCACAATTAAAAAAAAAACAAACCTTCCAGCATATTCCTACCATTTTTTTCTTTAATGGTTCAATGACTTCATACTTCAGAAAATAGGAAATTTATTTTGAATGATATATCAGTTCATTGAACAGTGAATAGGGAGATTTTTGCAAATATGAGAGTGCAGGCTAAGTCTGCTCTTCTTTATTGATATAGGAGTTCTTCCACAATAGAAGACAAATATGATGAGAGCGGTTTGGTTGCAAAATAAGTGTGGTAAAATACAGGTCTGTTTGGCTATCACTTCTCATTTTTCTATATGTCTCAAGATGTTATTCTGGGTACCATAGGACACAATTATATGGGAAAAATATTTTCCTCCTAATTCAGGAGAAATATGCGGTAAGTTCTGTTACTATTTTTTGAAACTGGGTATTGTTGCAGTCATTAAGTTGACAGTTTTTAAATTGCTACCTCAAGAAAAGATACAAATATTTCAGGGGAAAAAAACCAAATATTTCCTTGGCAGGAGCCACAGTCAAAGAAATTTTAACATCACAAATATGTAAATTCATTTTGGGAAAGACTCATAATTCCAAAGGCAATCAATTTAAATGTCGAGCTAAGCTGTCCTACCTCTTGTTTAAGAAGTCATGTTTAATGAGAATGCTGCACATCATGGGTCTTGCCAAGTACCTGAAAACTATTAGATTGAACTTAGTTTTATTTGACTAATTGGACAAAGTTGGAAAACACTGGAACTGTAAATTTAGTTGATTTCCAAACACAATTTTAAAAATGTATAATTTGTAATGTAAACAGTGATGTAACTAGGGCTGAACGACTGGGGCAACTCCCTTGAGCGTCAACTGGAGGGAGAGGAAAGATGAAAAAAAACGGCTGCTCCTGGCAGCCCTGCAGTCATCATTATGATTGCAATTGCAGTAGCACCAGTGACATGGCAGCAACTGGAAGTTACCACAGCTGCTGTGCCCCAGGCAGCTGGCCACATCACTATGCCACTGAATGTAACCATCATTTGTTTTGTAAAACTAATGTAGTGATCACTGATAAGAACAAAGATATTTCCTTCCCTTTGCTCTCATACCTAGTAACAAAGCTGTTGTATATCTCACTACAATAGCCTGTCCCTTGTTTTCTTTATGTATAATAATGGTGCAGTATGTGGGTGTAAATGTATGCACCTGTATACAATCTCTCTCTCTCTCTCTACCTCTCTATAAATATTTTCATTTTTTTTCAGAAATGCTGCATATTAAATTCATACTTCAAGTTTGGATACCTAAGTTCACTTAATTACAAATGGTGGCAAAATTAATATGTTAAACATGTTCTGTGACATTCTGTAGAGAAGAAATAGATTTTATTCAGACTGTTCTGATTTTTCTAATATTTCAAAACCTAGAGTCCTCACAAAGGAAATAAATTCTTTATTGAAGTACAGAAAACAAACACAATGCTGTTGAATAGGTTTAATTTAGATATATTACAATTTTATCACTTTATTAAAGGCACTAGTAGTTTTTCATGCTAATGTTAAGTTCTACCATTAATGTTTATTTGTGTTATGTCATTGCAAATAAGAGGTCTTTTCTGAAGCAACTTCTGTGACACTTTTTGAACATGAAGAAATTGAAATTAACTGTAATGCTGATCATAAAACACTGTGACAATATTTGCAAATATTATTTGTTTTGAAAACCTTTCCATAATGAATTTTTTAAATGATGATATTTTTATGCTTTGTGTCGTGCTGATTTATTCAAACTTTGTCACAACTTAATTTATGATCAACTTTCTTCTTCTTTGCAGTCAATTTTGTATTCCCTTTGGCTTATATAAAACCAACTAAAACATCTAAAAAATGTATACTGTGATCCCTGGGAGTGAAAATATTTCCACTGTGAGATCTTACAATTCGTATCTTGTGCACCTCTTGCATTAGTTATATTCAGCTTCTATTAAGCAGCTGACTATAAATGGTCACAGGACATAACAGCCTGCCAACCTGTATTTTATTAGGGTACTCTGGTTGAGTAAAAGCTGGATTTAAAGTACTTCTAATAACTATTCAAGATTCAGGACAAAGATAAAACGGTTTAGCACGCAAAAATAAGCAAGATGACTGCATGATCCAAAAGGATATTACAAAACAATATTAAAGCTTAGCTTGTCTTCCGTACGGTCCATCACTAGAGAAGCCAGTATGCTGTTGTTTAATAGAGAATGATAGTGTGGCCCTATCTTTAATTGAAATATTCTATATAAACATTTTTAATAGAAACCATTCTAGTATGAACTGACATAGTTCTTTATAATTAATTCTGAATATTACCTAGCACTTAATTATTCTGCAGGATTTAACCATGCCTAACTATTAAAGTAAATGTACTTTTTAAAATAGCCATGCATAATATATAAATTTAAAAGTACAATATTTCATCTGCCACATGGAACTATTCCTATTCCAGTTTTATCTTTATGGGAGAACATATTTAAAGTTAAATCTCAGTATTCTTGCTCCTAAATGGTATTGTGTTGTCATTTCTAGCATATTAATTATGTTTCTATACAAAGTATAATGAGACTAAGAAAGATTTAAGATCAAGAAGTGAACAATTCGGCTACAATTGCATGCAAGCAAACATTGTTTTACTTCTGATGACTTGATATAGTACTGTTATAGAATATGAATTAAGTGTGTACCATGTAGTGCTCCTACCTGAAAATGGTGTTAATAAACTTACTAATTTTCAGTGCTTATTCTGTCAGAAATAAAGTATTACTAGTGTACTGTACACAGTAATGAAAATAGCCACATTTTTGCATGCATTTAAAAGGTAAATATATGCTACCAAATTTAGATTTCTAATAAAATCACTCCTGTTGAGGCCAAAAATCCCACTGAGTACTCCAAGAGTAACACCCTTCCCCCTTTCCCTCTCTTGCTGTGTGCTGTTTGCACCTTGTATGATTTAGTCTTTGGATTATAAATTACTCATTTAAAGGATGTTTTCATTTCTAGTGTCAAAAATTCTGTTTGTGGTGATATAAAATACATTCGTATGCTATTAAGTATAGCTTTGATCACACATACACCTTTTAAAAAATTGTATTTCAAATTGGATAAATTATTACTTACAAATTGTTATTGCCTTTAAGAGGTTATTCTTTTTAAACATCTTGATTTACATACATTGTTTCTAATGTATGGACATCCACTGTTCTGCACATAGATTAGACCTGTTCATTTCACCACAGAGGAGCAGATTACAGACTTTATTTTCCTTTCACTCTTCTTTGAGTTTAGACTCTTTCTGGATCACCACTCTACTCAACCCCAGTTTACTTGTTTTGCCATGTAAGAGAATGCTGTTACGTTCTCACCCTCAGTAAACTTCCATTCAACAGAGTACCATATTTCTCACATATAACTCGCACCTTTTCCCAAAAACCAGCTAGGAAAAATTTGGTTATGCATTATATGCAAGGAAAAGGGTTCTCAACAGGTGCAGATATTTGGTGGCAGGGCAGGAGGAGGTGGGGTGGTGCTAGCATTGACTGTTGCAGCTCTGGAAGGTATGGCAATTAACACTGCCACTGGTCCTCCCTCTCTGTGCACCCCCACCCACCAAATTTCAAGACCCATTAGGAGCCCCTCTCCCCAAACACGTCAGAGTGGGCCGGCACACAGGGTTTGTTCTCAACCAGAGTGCCAGGGCCTGCCCTGTGTCCTTGCTGCAGAGCTATGTAACGGGATGGACCTGGCACACTAAGCCTGGGACCCCATGCTGTCTCTGGGGTGCACAGTCTTGGCCTTGGCACACCTGGCCCCCTACATGTGGCTTCAGAGCTAGCATGTGGCCCCAAACTTGCCATGTCGCCCCATGCTAGCATACTGGTACTGGAGCTACATGACTAAGCCTGATCCCACATGCCAATGCTAGGGCTGCACAGCGAGTCCAGGACTCCACATTGTCTCTGGACCAACATGCCAGGTGCACAGCTCCAGAGCCAGCATGTGGTCCTGAATTTGGTGCACCTACACCTGGCATGTGGCTCCAGAACCAGCACAGGGTCCTTGAGTTGCTGATCGTTCCTAGCACAAGTATTCTGTATTGGGCCATGCCACATGGCTCCAGCACCAGCATGCTGACTCTGGGGCCATGCAGCAAGTTGGAGACCACTGTGCTAGCTCAGGAGCTAGGCACACCAAATCTGGGCACCAGAGCCAGTGTGCAGTCCTGGATTTTGTGCACCCAGAATTGGCACGTGGCTCTAGAACCAGTACAGGTTCCCGGGGTCACCAGTTAGCCCCAGTGCTGGCATGCTTGATCGAGCCCTGCTATGTGGCTCTAGCACCGGGGCCATGCACTTAGTCAGGGATCCCGCAGTAGCTTAGGGGCTGGGTATGCCAGTTCCAAGCCCCAGAGCCATTGCACTGGAAGCACACAGGGTCCAGGCCAGTGTGCAACCCCCAACCCAGTGCATAGCCCCAGAGACCCCAGGCTTTAGTTACCTACATGTAAGTTGTTGGGTTTTTTTTCCTGTTTAGCATTTCAGAAATAGGGCATGAACAATGCCCTACGATGGTGTGCTATATGGGGTAAAATAAGGTACTTCAAATTTCAAATTAATGGGAATCACAGCATCTGAACCTGAGAACCCTTTTAGAGTATATTATGGATTCTGCATGCATCTCTTTTGGCTGTCATATTAGTTCCTGTGTATCAGTTTGGCCTAGCTCATCCTGGCCTTGCATTTTACCACATTGCTCCTGGTGTTAGTCAACAAGAAAGCCATGTAACTTATACCACCAGTCTACTTGGATCAGTAGACCAACAGCAATTTGTTCTAACTGCTTCAGCATATGTTTACCAGTGGTGCCTATTTCAACCACTCCTTCCATTGACTTTTTTGTGCTATGTAGAAGAGAAGTATAGTCAACACCACCAGCCTGCCTATGCCAACAGCAATTTCATGGAGCTGATCAGAGAAAAAAAATAAAGCATGTATTTCTCTTTACAGTTTTGTTCCATGTCTATTTACCAGAGCAGGTTAGCATAGAAGATCTAAACCTTCTGTTTTCTTTATGTATGTATACATACTTGGTGTATGCCTTCCCCCTCACACCACATCTTCTAAGCACCAAAATAGTTTGAAAAATAAGATTAGACAAAACATCTATAATTCTGACCACAAACATTTAAAATATTAAAAGAGCAGTTTAGTATTTTAGGCTTGAAATGAGTTTTAAAATCTTTCCTTCAAATCCGAGAATACCGAATGTCAGATACTTTGGTGTACCAAATGTATGCTCTGCAAGGGACTTTGTATAGTAAGTTTTGCATAGTAAGATCCATAGGGTTAGTCACCAGAGGCTTAGAGTTCCTTTACCAGGCTGATTGAAATTTATATTCCCTCTCAAGCTGATGGAGCCTTTTGATATTTTTAGCTTCTTTCCATCTGAATTTAAAATACATTTTTTAAAGGCTCTTTTTTAAAGTTTTTTAGAAAGATGTATATTATCTTGAACATTAGATCCTTACTACTCCTCAGTCCCAAAAAATCAGCAGTTATTACTGGCTGCCTAACATGAAAAATATCCAGATCAGTGACTGCCTGCATATGAAAGAGAGAGTTAGTTTTCTTGCCTTTAATTTTTTTTCATTTCTCATAACTGATCCACCGATCTCAACAGGCCATTGCTATCTATAAATGATAAACTTGAAGTTGTAGCAGTATAATACCTATTCTGTTAAGCCTATAATTTACAGTGCTTTTTATTGATGTTTTCTGCAGTTGGTGTAGTTTCAGATTTGGAAGTTGTCATTTGGTGTAGGAGGGCACTTCTACAGCAGTCCAGCAGAGGGAGGCTAAACTGAAAGGGGTGAGGGGAATCCCATAAGGCTCTATTTGTGAAAAAAATGAGCAGGTCTAACTCATGAGTAATGTTCTGACCAGTGGATTCCCTCCCTTAGTATGTAAAAATTACAGTAGGAAATTATTTTTTATTTTTTCCTTTCCAAATTGTTCACTATCTTTTCCTTTCTTACTCCTTTATCTCTCTCTCTCTCTCTCCCCCCCCAATCCTTTTCCCAAAATGATCTAATTTCTTTTTTCAAAATGATCAGCCAAAAGTGCCGCTTCCTTCCTTGGTGGGGCTGGGAGAGAAAGCTGGAGGATTTCAATGTAATTTTGAATAAGTTCCTTTGAGTATGGAGCAGTAGCATTCTCTAAAGAATATATCCTTTTTTCCTTCTTATTTCATTCTTTTTCTATATAAAGGACACACACAAACCATATGGTTGCTTTCAGCCCAGACTCTAAGCATGTAAGATGAGAAAACAGGGTATGAGAGGAGGTTGCAGAGTCATATGAGGCAATTAGGAATCCTAGAAATGTAGGGCTGTAAGAGACCGCTAGAGTCTATTTGGGTGCCTATATGCATGCTCTGAGGCATTCTAATTAATCTAATTAGCAGATTAATCGAGTCTGCTGGAGTGTTCTAATTAGCATGCGCCAGCATGCTGTAACATCATGTGTATTCAGCCTCCCACATTTCAAAATGTTGGCAAGGGCACTTTAACTAAAACTTGTCAAATGAGCTCCCATGGCCTTCTGAAATGCGGGATGCTGAATACGTGATACTGCTGCATTTTAATTACAGCAGCTGTCTGGGAGCCACTCTAATTAAAACATCTCCCCTACCCTGGTGTATGTGTATAGACACCCTTTAATTCCAACCTGCTGTACTGTTGCTAGTTCAAGCATACCTGAGCCGTCTCTGTCAGATGTCTTAAAAATCTCTAATAAAGGAGATTTAGTAACTTTCCATTTCAGGACCATTCAGTGGTTCCCCATTACCACAGTGAAACAAATTTCTTTTCTAAAATGCCCCTCCAGAGCGATTCTCATACATCTATATACCACTTTTGACTAGGATTAAAGCCAACGCAAAAAACCTTTCTTTAAACTTAACATTAACTAAAATGTTTTTCATCACGTTCAGAACTATTTTAATCTTCATATTGGATACAGTGAGCAGCATTATTCCATTGTTGACTATCAAATTGTACTCATACAACCAAGTTGAAAAACATTACTCAATTCCATTGTCAAGTACTCAAATTAAGAAGCATCAGAATTAACATTGCCTTTGCAATTTGGCCCTTTTATAGCTATGGTTTTGATACTGTCTTCAATGACATAATCAAATGGTATTCCCCCCCTCCCCCCCCAGACTCTTGCCTTGCTCAGAGCAAAAGTTCAGTGTTCAGTTAATGAGCAGCTATCAAATTCTGTTTTGTCTTTGTTGTTCAATATGTTGTCCTATACTTTATTTACTATACCATATTCAAATCCTGCTTTGAAGATGGAATTAATTTGCTAATGTATATTTCTTATGGCACTCATCTCTGGCAAATCAGTGCTTCAGTAAATTTATTTTCGTAAATCACTGTGGACAATGGGAGAGTGACTATATTTTCCTCATTTGTCAACTGAGTAGTTGAGGCAAAGAAATATTTAAATGAAATGACTGACTTCTCACAAAGCTAATTCACTGGGATCCATCTTGAATTGGTGGTACCTTGAAATGAAACCTCAAATCAAGGACATAAAAAGGAGGAGCATGCAATCGTGCTCTTTTATGACGTGTTTGATTTAAGTGGTTTGCTCACGCTCACTCTCGTTCCAGTACTCAGATACTGATACTGAGGCAGGAATACACTCCTATTCTTTAGGGTTGTACTGAGCTGTCTTAATCATTTATTAGATTTTCCTTCTGTGTTCTTGCAGTCTTTTGTTCTGTTCATTGCACACCTTCCAGGTTCTGCAACAAATGAAATAGAGGTCCTATGTAACAAAAATTGTTTCATTCCTGGGTCATGTCCAGATTCACCAAATGAGACCAGGGCCATATGGGCAAAAGTGCTGTATGAGCCTAAAGTTAAAGACTGGATCTCAGGCATGTATCTTAATACATGTGTTCAAAGAGGACTGATAGAAATGGAACATTCAACCTTAATTCTGGCATTTCCTAACTTGAAATACTTGACTTTGTAATCTTGATTACGTTCTTTTATCATAGCTTGTGTAATTTGTTCGGTTTTTAAAAAAGCAAAATGGGAAACCAAATTCCATTTGGCATTAACTTGATGCTTAAAAGGGTCATGAGCAGAATTAGACATTTAAGTACTCCTCTGGATGTACATATGGCAATCACTTCACTGTGGGTATGCACATGTCTCAAACCCCTCAGATCTTTTTTTCAGCAGTAATTGTATCATGCATTGCAGTTCTACCCCTCCTGGTGGCCTTGCCCATTAATAAAGCTATTACAGACCCTGTCAGAGCAGGTGCCAGCTACTTGTCTCCCAGTCTTCAGAAAAGTAGAGGAGAAAGTATCAAGTTCTTTCCAAAGTGGTGAAACTATTTTTTATACCCACCTCTGCCCTTCACCTTAGTTAGTGCTACTGCAGAAAGTACTTTCCTTGCCAGCCTTGGAGGCCATGGAAAAAGTTCCCCCTTAACCTCAGGAGAAAGAGGCTCTCTGTTGGTTTCTTCCTTGTCCCAAAGAGGAAGGAAGATAGGGACAATGCCACCACAGTGTTTAACATCATTCCATCCTGACAGTTGATACTTGCCCCTCTTTCCAAAGAAGCTGTCCACCTATGGTGCTGGTTTAACTGGCATAAATATTCTTGTTTGCAGAATTCTGAAACTGCAGAATACCAAAGCAGACCATCTCAGTAAATTATGCCCCTCTACCACAAGTTCAGTGATTTATATTCATTTGTCTGATCCATCTTTAGAGATTAGGTTTTCTGAAAATATTTTTTGCATTGGATGTCAACAGGAAATGCCCATCCTTCTCCAGGGGAGACTTCTATTCAGGCTCCTTGACTACTGTGGGGAACTGTCCTGTCTGCCTTCATTTCCACACCTCTGATTCTCTGATACGCTGCAAGCTAAGACTGGATGTGGACTTGGTTCAGATTGTCCTGTTAGCTCTCCTCCTTGTTCCATCACTACATGGCCAAGATAGTTTGGTACAAGGACCTGATGCTCAGGAGGAACCCCAGGTCTTGGACATTCTTATGTGCAACAGAGGGAAAGTGCTTCACCCAGATCTTTACTCCCTTCATTCACAGTTTGGATGCTGGAAGGCTCTCAAAGCAGACCTGCTGTGCCAAGTAAGATGCTGTTATTCACAGCAGAAAGGACTCTAGTAACCATACTTCCCTACGTGGACTGGGTTTTGTAGCTAGTGTCCAGCAGGAAGGTTTAGGTCTGACAAGTCAACTGTTATCCCTGTATTAGGGTATCTGCTGGAGCTTAAGAATGCACACCTGGTATCTGTTTTAGCCCACCATCCTCCCAGTTGACAGTTGGCGCATATTTTTTCACTGGAAAGTCCTAAGTTTTCTCAAGGGCCTGACAAAGATTTGTTCCCCAGCAAGACACCCTATTTTAAAATGGGAGATTTTGATCTTCGTGTCTCTTGATGGTGCCACTGTTTGACCCGTTAGCAACTTGCCCTTTACTCTCCCTTTCCATATAAAAGCCTGTCTTGTGACACTTGCTTTAGAAGAAGGGTGATTGAAATCTTATGATTGAGGCTCCCGCTACAGACTTGTACTTAGACAAGGTTGTGTTCAAGGCCCATCCTAAGGTTTTCACTGAAAGTGGTTACAGAATTCTACCTCTGCCAACAAATCAACTTACTGGTATCCTTGCCCTAGCATTGTATGTCCGGAGCTGAGATGTCCTTACATTTGCTCAAGGTGAAAAGGTTCTGCTCTTTTCCTTGGACTAAGCCTTTCAGAAAGTCTTTGTGGCTATTTGTTTTTATAGGTCTGATATCCAAGCGACCAATAATATCAAGATAGAAACTTTAACAATATTGGATGTGATTAAGCTGTGTTCTGAGTGCCACTGTCTAGTCAGAATTCATTCTACCAGGACCCAGGCAACTTCCCTAGCATCAGTGTTTAATGTTTCCATAACTTGTATCTGCAGAACAACTTCCTGGAATTCACTTGCTACATATGTTTAGCAAATGATTTGCAGCTGTAGAAGCCTCCTAGGCAAATGCCACAGTAAATCACTGTTCTCTTATGCTAGGGACAGAAGTTACACACAAATCAGTTTAAGTGATCAGAAAAAGGTTTAAACTTAGAGCAGAAGCTCAGTTCACATAAACCAGTTTCAAAATGGCTGAAACTAGTTTAAGACAAATTTGGTTGAATGCAGTATCAGACTTAACTGATTTGGTGTCAAACAAGTTTATGAAACTTCTGTCCCAGACCCCTTCCTGGTTTACATTAAATCAGAGTTCCCCAGCATCCCAGCATGCTTTGCAGCCCTGAGCTGGGTTGTGCTGTCTGCTCCAGAGAGCAGGGCTGGCCCCAACCCTCCTACTCCCTAGCTGGAGCAATGAGCGCTTTCTGACAAGGGGGTAGGGGGAGCAAGCCCAGCTGGGGATGCAGCCCAGTCCCTGTCCCCCCAGCAAACCTCAGCTGGGGTTTGGGGCCAGGGAGAGGGGTTAAGCACTTCCCCCTACTCAAACCTACTGCTGGCTGCGACTGTAGACTACAAATCCTAGAGGCATCTAAAAGCAGGAAGAGGAAGTGATGAGCAACCCTGCAGAGTCCTACTACTGTGATTCTGGACTGCACTGCAAATCCCAAAGACCTTGGGCGCAGCAGAAAGAGGAAGCAAACACACAGCCCATGCTGGCTCTCTGCCAGAAAGCTGTGCTCTAGCGCCGCCGGCTCCTAGCCTGAGCCACTGCAGGCATGTGGCTGCATGGCCTGAATCAAAAGTAAATGTCTGTTCACTTCTGTTTCAATTTAAGCTCTGCAGCTTAAAGTAACCTGCAAAGACTGAATCAATTCAGCCTTGGGCTTTTTGACTGTCTGTACTTAGCCTTACTGGACTCCAAGATCTACCTCCAGGTATGTGGGCACAGCTTTAGAGTCACCCACAGTGAAGATATGCAAATGGAAAATCACTTCAAAGAGAAAATGGAATTCTGTACTAGTAACTGGAGTTCTTCAAGGTGTGTTGCTCCATATGCATATCTACCTCTTGCCCCCTCCTCCTTTTCCTCTGTGTCAAATGCAGCATATGACTTTGAGAGGGAACCAAGAAGCAGGACGTGCCCCCCTTTTCAATGTAGAGTGCAACAGGGGCAGGGTCCTGGTGCATCCACTAGGTATAGTTAAAGCAAAAAGTTTCTGACAGTACATAAAATGAGGGTGCACATATGCACAAAGAACTCCAGTTATTGGTTAATCACCAATATTCTGTGCTCACATCTCTTCTACTGATAGCAGCTGTCAAGAGGTAAGACAAATGCTTTGCTCTCAGTTTCACAGATATTTGCTGACAGCAAAAGAATGGTGAGACTAAGGAATTGTATATTCCATTCCTACTATAGTATAGGAATTTGTCCTAGAGATCCAGACCCTTTTGCTGTTTTTGCTTCCAAAGCCTGACCCTTTCTGTCGCTGTCTTTCAAGTCCTGGCTCTTGATCCAAGTCTCCAAAACCTCTGACTTTTTTATACCAGCCCCAGTCTTATTATCTAACTAGTTCCATTTATTCCTGCATACTTGCTTCTTCCTCAGATCTGTTGTACATCTCCTTTACCTCCTTCGCTAATATCTTTTCTCAGCTAGTCATGGTTTCTACCCAGCTCCTCATCCGGTATGGGTCTCTTGTTCCTAAACCCCTAGCTGTAAGTTGTCTGTTCCATCTTTTTCTTCTGTTGCTTACAGTACAGGCACTCCTCACTTAACAACCAAGTTCCGTTCCTGCGACTAGGTCGTTAAGTGAATTGGTCAATAAGCGAGGAGCCGCCCCTTGATACTGCGTGCCTTGGCTTGAGACGCCGCGCTGCCGTTTCCACAATACGTTTCGTACAATACCGACTGCTCGGAGAGCTGGTCATAAGTCCGCGCGGTCGTTAAACAGGTAGGTCGTTAAGTGAGGAGTACCTGTACTGTCTTAGCCAACCAATCCCTGTCTACAGCTCTCCTCAATCCCTAGCTCCCTATGTACTTACTTACTTTCTATCTTTATGATAGAATTGCATGATTAGTTGTACTGGATGGAATGTATGTTAAAAGATGATGAGAGCTTTCTAACTTGTGTTTGGGTTTTTGCTCAATTATTGGAGAAGTTTTACAAGTAATGCTTAACATTTTAGTTGAAGCCAATTTTGTGTTGTTGTAGCTAGATTAATTCAATAAAGTCTATGGTTTTAGATCTCTTGTGTTCCTTAAAATATTTGCTGACCAGCCAATTGGAATGCAAAGCTGTTCTGTAAAGGGATCGAGAGGATTGCAGGACACAGTCATGTGTTAAGTTTGATCACATTTCAGAAAACAACTTCTCTAGTTACTGCATCATAAATGGATATAGTTTAAATGATAATTCCTTTTATATATTTTGTATTTTAATTAATGTCCTTGAAAAACTACAGTAATAACTTTCATAATGGTAGAATGAATATAGTCTTTTAAAATAGTGTTTATCTCGTGCAGTAACAGATGTGTACTTTTGCAGGAAAGTAGTATCATATATTTCTTTAGATACAGTTGGTATACTGCAAGAAAAAATAATAGTAAACCCCAACATTTTATTAATGTTGCCATTGGCATGCCCTTTTATAAACCTAGGGTGTGGAACACAAGAAAAAATATTGTACAGGATAAAGGATGTTAAAATTGCATGAACAGTCAATTTTTACCAAAACACTTGGATGCATATTTTTCTATATATGTGTATGTTACCAGTATTAGTTCATCTGAGTTCTTTCCCCAGAGAGATTCTTCTGGGTCTGTTAGTGTCAACTCTGCTTATGGAAGGATCTTGCTGTACTTTACAAACATTAATTAATTAAAACTCATGATTCTGCTGTCTTTAAAAATTGATTTATGTTCAGTTACAATTTGTTGCTTTTCTCTTGTATAAATCTTTTTCTCCACTAATCTAATATTCCCAACAATGTGTAAATATGTGGGGGTTTCTTAATGGTCATTTTCAAGTATATTATTATTTGTGTCACAGATAACTTGGTTGCTCGTCTATAGGGTTTAGGGCCCTACTGTGCTACTTGCTGTATAAAAACATCGGAATAGTCCCTTCCCCACTGAGTTTCCTAACCAAGGAAAAGGAATGTGAGAGATGAACTACAACGGGTCCCTGTTTGAGCTAGGAGTATCATCTAGTTCTCAAATCACGTTTCAGGGGCACTGTTCTACCTCTGTGTCTTGGCACTTTCTCCCTCCAGCTGTTTACCCCTCCAAAAGAAAGGAAAAGAGTAGTTCAGCAGACACTATAGAAAGGTACTCTTGGTATTTTTCCTATTCATCCCATATTTTCCCCCACTTATTCTGTATTGTAGCACACTGAAGGTATTGAAAGTTAATTGTTTTCTATGTTGCTTAAACTGAAACAGCATAGTATAGAGTTTAGCAAATACAAATGGCAGTCTTTTCCAAAGTATGTTGCTATTAATAAACCCTACCATAAGATTACCTCTCATAACAGCAGCAGCTGACAAGAATGTTAGCAATTTTGAAATATTTGTTATAGCAGTATTACATTCCATCTCGCATATCTGTCATAGTTTGATGTCAATTAGTACAATTTGAGGTTAAACTCTTTATGGTAGCAGAATATCTTGTCCCCTGACAATTGTAGGCAAGATCTAGCTTCTGTGCTGGACACTGGACAACATTCAGTGGTCCAAAGTGATGTATTGTTTCAGATAACAAGCGTAAGTCCCTTAACTGCCTCATTTGTATCCTGTGACTGCAGCACGTGTACACAGCTGTCTTTCTGAAGTGTGTTCCTTCTCTCCATTCCCACTATACCGGAGGCTGCTTGTCTTGTGCCAGGATGGTTATACCATGTGCAGGACTAGCAACAGCTTCCTTCCCACACACTTTCATAATGTGAAGATGGGTTTTAGCCCTAGCTTGTTAGACAGGAATTAAGAGAAGTCGGTGCTCATCTCTTCGAAACCAGAAAAATGTGGAAAATATTGAAAAAGTAATCTTTCTGAATTGAGATTTTTCTCAGCATAAAAGCACAACCTTTACAGCAAGGGGCTAATTATTTTTAAAATTTATTTAAATGTTATGTTTACCACTTATTTGCTCTGTATCCTTTATCCGCCCGTTTTGTCTGAGCTAGTGCAAAGTATCCATTTACCATTTTTCTTCAGCTAAATATAGTCAGATACTTACCCAGTTTTGTTTTCTGAGGAGTCAGAGATTTGTTCCAAACTCTAATAGTCTTCTGTTTGTTTTATGTATTTAGACCTGTAAATTTGCCACCAACACATTTGCAATTCCCAGATCATTTCCTGATGCCAGAAATAAGTTAGATTACCAACTGCAGAGACTGCTCATAGCAGAAATGATGATATTGATGAATAATAACTTTGCTTATGATCAACATTGTTCATTTTGAAATTATTTGAAGTAGTGTGATATTTTAGGGGTTATGTGCCACTAAAAAAAATAAATTCACCATTGATCACAAGTACTTGATCTGTAACAGGGCACTCAAATTCATTCCAAGGACGTGATCATTGCAATATTTGTTGTTGCAATAATCTTTTGTTATACATTTTCTGTCAGTCTAAAACTTACTAGTTATTTTAGTCAGTGTCCAAGTCACATTTAATGTTGTCTGTCTTAAAGTTGCAAGATGTGATTAAACACAACAGCCATGTAGTGTCCTTCAAATAATATAATAATAAAGAAGGTAAGAAAATGGGATGGGGAAGGGAAAATGAAAAGAAGATGTAAGGATGCTTAGTGTAATTATTGTGACCTACCAAACACTTTGGTGGGGAAGTCAGGTCAGGAAGGTTTCATAGATTTCATAGACATTAGGGCTGGAAGGGACCTCGGAAGATCATCGAGTCCAGCCCCCTGCCCAAAGGGCAGGAAGTCAGCTGGGGTCATAGGATCCCAGCAAGATAAGCATCCAGTTTCATCTTGAAGGTGTTCAATGAAGGCGCTTGAACAACCTCCGGTGGCATGCTGTTCCAGACCTTGGGGGCTCGGACAGTAAAGAAATTCTTCCTTATGTCCAGCCTGAAACGATCTTGTAGTAGTTTGTGACCATTCGACCTCGTCATCCCTTGGGGCGCTCTGGTGAACAAACGTTCCCCCAGATACTGGTGGTCACCCCTGATAAACTTGTAGGTGGCCATCAGATCACCCCTGAGCCTGCGCTTTTCCAGGCTAAAGAGCCCCAGGGCTGTCAGCCTGTCATCGTAGGGTCTGCTTCCCTGACCTCTGATCATGCGCGTGGCTCTTCTCTGGACTCTCTCAAGCTTCTCCACATCCTTTTTGAATTGTGGAGCCCAAAACTGGACGCAGTACTCCAGCTGCGGCCTCACTAAGGCCGAGTACAGGGGGAGAATGACGTCCCGGGATTTGCTTGAGAAGCATCTATGGATGCAAGCCAGCGTTTTGGTCGCTTTACTAGCCGCAGCGTCGCATTGCAGGCTCATGTTCATCTTGTGGTCAATGATGACCCCTAAGTCTCTTTCTTCCGTAGTGCTAGCCAACAAAGCACTGCCGAGCCTATAAGGATGCTGCAGGTTTTTTTTTCCCAAGGTGGAGAACCTTGCATTTATCGGCGTTGAACGACATCAGATTCTCGTCCGCCCGCTTGCTGATCCTGTCCAGGTCAGCCTGGATCATCCGCCTGTCTTCTGGTGTGGATGCTTTGCCCCAAAGTTTGGTGTCATCGGCGAACTTGGCCAGTCCGCTTTTGACTCCAGTGTCCACATCGTTAATGTGGAGCCCCTGGTTCCGGGCTCCACGCAGACGGAGCCCCTGGCTCTCGGCTGCGGGGGCTGCCTGTCCCTTTTTCAGGCTCTGGGGCCTGGGAGCATGGTGACCTCCCCTTGCGGGGTCTGCTCCCTTTTGGGGTCTCTGGCGCGCCAGCTGGAGGAGCTCCAGGCCACAGTCCAGAGACTGCGTGCCATCAGGGACTGTGAGCAGGAGATAGACTCCTACTGCCACGCCCTTCTCCCCCGGGAGGCAGAGGGTAGATCACAGTCTCCCTCCACGCCAAAGGAGAACTCCGGGACCTCCCGCTCTGCCCAGCCAGGGGCATGGACCAGGTGGTCAAGGGCCCTAAGGCCCGCCGCACCAAGGCCCCTCCCCCACCAGAACTAAGCAACAGGTACGCACCTCTTGCTGCCCCAGCAGAGCCTGCTGAGTTGCCGGCCCCCACAGGCAACATGGGCCTAACTGCAGCTCCCGCCCCTGCTCTCCCCAAGACAAAACGTAAGGTGTTTGTTGTGGGAGACTCCTTCCTGAGGGGGACGGAGGGGCCAATCTGCCACCCCGACCCCTTAGCCCGGCAAGTCTGCTGCTTCCCAGGGGCCCGCATCCGGGACATTGCGGAGAGGATCCCCAAGCTCCTCAAACCCACAGACCACTATCCCATGCTCCTTATTCATGTGGGCACCAATAACACGGCTCGGAGCACTCCCAGCCAGGTCATGAGGCGCTACAGGGATTTGGGAGCGGGGCTTAAGGGTCTGGGGGCACAGGTGGTGTTCTTGTCGATCCTCCCAG